>NC_000069.6:44796331-45109902 GCF_000001635.26 Mus musculus | reverse complement strand
TTTTGGGTATGTTGTGGCTTCATTTTCATTAAATTCTAAAAAGTCTTTAATTTCTTTCTTTATTCCATCCTTGACCAAGGTATCATTGAGAAGAGTGTTATTCAGTTTCCACGTGAATGTTGGCTTTCCATTATTTATGTTGTTTTTGAAGATCAGCCTTAGTCCATGGTGGTCTGATAGGATGCATGGGACCATTTGCTTGGTAAAATGTTTCCCAGCCTTTCACTCTGAGGTAGTGTCTGTCTTTTTCCCTGAGATGGGTTTCCTGTAAGCAGCAGAATGTTGAGTCCTGTTTATGTAGCCAGTCTATGTCTACGTCTTTTTATTGGGGAATTGAGTCCATTGATATTAAGAGATATTAAGGAAAAGTAATTGTTGCTTCCTTTTATTTTTGTTGTTAGAGTTGGCATTCTGTTCTTGTGGCTGTCTTCTTTTTGGTTTGTTGAGGGATTACTTTCTTGCTTTTTTCTAGGGCATGATTTCCATCCTTGTATTGGTGTTTTTCTGTTATTATATTTTTAAGGGCTGGATTCCTGGAAAGATAATTTGTGAACTTGGTTTGTAGTGGAATACTTTGGTTTCTCCATCTATGGTAATTGAGAGTTTGGCCGGGTATAGTAGCCTGGGCTGGCATTTGTGTTCTCTTAGTGTATGTATAACATCTGTCCAGGATCTTCTGGCTTTCCTAGTCTCTGATGAAAAGTCTGGTGTAATTCTCATAGGCCTGCCTTTATATGTTACTTGCCCTTTCTCCCTTACTGCTTTTTATATTCTTTCTTTATTTAGTACAGTTGTTATTCTGATTATTATGTGTCTGGAGGAATTTCTGTTCTGGTCCAGTCTATTTGGAGTTCTGTAGGCTTCTTGTATGTTCATGGTCATCTCCTTCTTTAGGTTTGGGAAGTTTTCTTCTATAAATTTTTGACGATATTTGCTGGCCCTTTAAGTTGAAAATCTTTATTCTCATCAACTCCTATTATCCGTAGGGTTGGTCTTCTCATTGTGTCCTGTATTTCCTGGAAGTTTTGAGTTAGGATCCTTTTGCATTTTGTATTTTCTTTGATTGTTGTGCCCATGTTCTCTATGGAATCTTCTGCACCTGACATTCTCTCCTCCATCTCTTGTATTCTGTTGCTGATTTCTTTCCTAGTTTTTCTATCTCCAGCGTTGCCTCACTTTGGGTTTTCTTTATTGTGTCTACTTCCCTTTTTAGGTCTAGTATGGTTTTGTTCATTTCCAGCACCTGTTTGGGTGTGTTTTCCTGTTTTTCTTTAAGGACTTCTACCTGTTTGGTTGTGTTTTCCTGTTTTTCTTTAAGGACTTGTAACTCTTTGGCAGTGTTCTCCTGTATTTCTTTAATTGAGTTATTAAAGTCCTTCTTGATGTCCTATACCATCATCATGAGATATGCTTTTAAATCCAGGTCTAGCTTTTCTGTTGTGTTGGGATGCCCAGGACTAGGTGGGGTGGGAGTTCTGCGTTCTGATGATGGTGAGTGGTCTTGGTTTCTGTTAGGAGGATTCTTACATTTGCCTTTTGCCATCTGGTAATCTCTGGAGCTAGTTGTTATGGTTGTCTTTGGTTAGAGCTTGTTCTTCAGGTGATTCTGTTAGCCTCTATCAGCAGACCTGGGAGACTAGATCTCTCCTCTGAGTTTCAATGGTCAGAGAACTCTCTGCAGGCAAGCTCTCCTCTTACAGGAAAGGTGCACAGATATCTGGCTTTAGGACCTCCCTCCTGGCCGAAGACAAAGGCCAAAAACAGGGCCTATCCCGAAGCTGAGTTGCTTTGGCCTGTCCCAGAAGCTGTTAGCTTCTGTATTCTACACTCTCACCTGTGCAGAATACTCTTGGAGGGGTCCTGGAACCAAGATGTCTGCAGCCCATGCTCAGGCCAAGCGCTCCCCGCCCAGGCCGACCCCTATCCTCTGGCCGGGAAAGTGGCCAGCTGTCTGGGGCCTGAAAAGGGGGCTGCCTTAGAAGCTCTGTGGCTACCGCCTGTCCCAGAAGCTTTTAGCTTCTGTATTCCGTACTCTTACCCGTGCAGAATAAACTCGGTGGGGTCCCGGAACCAAGATGTCTGCTGCTGATGCTCAGGCAAAGCGCTCTCGCGCTGGGCAGTCCCCTTTCCTCAATAATGTTTTCTCTTGCCAAAGAATTGCTGCGGGCATATTTAATAACTATAACTAAAATAGGCAGTTAATATGTAATTACCATTGACTATAATTGATAACAATTATAAAAGCTTTCTTTAATTTCTGCAAAGCCTTTTGTTCTTTGCCAGTTAACTTGTGTCTCACTTAAAAGCACCTAACAACGGCTTAAGTTCTCCTGTGCTGAGTTTAAGGTGCGGTCTTAGCCAATTAACATCTCCTGGAAGCTTTTGAAAATAAAATTTTGAAGCAAAATAATTTTTTGTTCTTAGATTTTCTATACCACAATTTTATAATATAACTAAAACCCTAAGTATTAAAAAGATATTGCCTCTGAATATTTTCTAGAGCAACAGCTACTCCCCAGAACTTAAAAGCACCTTGTGTGAGAGCAAGGATTTAAAGTAAACTTCCCTTGAGAGGCATTAGGTAGTAAAATACTTTCCACTTAGGAAACAATATATACTGAAAGATTCAAACTCTTTGTTTCTTGTAATGAAGCAGAGACACTAAGAATTTTTCTTACATGAGGTAAAGCTATATTAGCTGTACTCAGCAGCAAAATTTTCCAGTGATTACAAGCTCACTAGAAGCAAACTCTTTACAATTTTTTGTCTGCAAAGGAAAAAAAACAAACAAACTCTTAAACCTATAATACTTTACATGAAGTAGGCAAGTCAAATCTCAATGTCCTGATAAATTCTACAGCCTGATTTACTTCTTATAAACTTTGAATCTAAACTGTATTAGAATAACATCTGGATAGATCTGCAACAGTGCTCTTTTAGCTAAAAGGAATTTTCCCTGAAGGCAAGGAGAAGCAAGTTTTGAGAGCTTCTTTAGGCACTGTTTGCAAGACAAAAGAAAGTCACACAAGCCCCACAGAGGCTGCTCTGAGCTTAGTTCCTCTTGCTGTAAGGACAGATTTTAGAATTTCTAAATTTCTTTTGCAATATTAGACTATAACTACAACCTTGGGAAAGTAAAACCCAATATCAAAACAATTTATCACCTTAGAATAAACATCAAAACTTCACTATCACATTGCAAAATTTGGCTGCCAATTTATACCTATGAATTCATGACAGTGCAAGTTTTAATGCTTCATTAAATAGACATTGCTTTAAGTCTTATCTTAAATTCTACTTTCTAGGATAAGAATCGTGAGGACTCCCCCACGTTCTGACTCAGGAGAGGCAACACCCCAAAATCACCAACGAGAAACGGTCTTGCTGCAAATTGCAAGAGGATTTTTATTCAAGAGCGCTCTCGGGCCCACGGTCATACACCACACAGGGGTAGAGGACCGTGGCGCCCCGAGTAGCTGGATTAGGGGGTATTTAAAGGAAGAAACCACAAAGAAGGTGGGAAGGGCGTTGTTGGAAAATACCAAAAATACCAGTTAAGAGTCACAAGGAAGTACAAAGTCACAGGTGTCACAAGGAATGCCTGGTAATTGTTAACTCTCAAGACAGTTTCTAAGAGCCCCTAACGATAGCACATTTGCATTGCAGGTTCCAGCAATGGTCAGGGTGGGTCAGGGTGACTTTCTTTGAATGAACACACCTTGAACCCAGGAAGCGGGTGGGTGGAGGAATGTCAATATCTGTTTTATGATTAGCATACCTTGGAGCACCAAGTTTACTACTCTTTCAGAATCACATTAAATATTATCTCAACTAGAAGTATCCTTAGAGGCCCAGCCTCTTGGCCTGCCTTAGGCCACGTGTTGGAAAGACTCCAAACCTGAGTTACCAGTTTAAAGCTAACTTTCTAATAACCAGTGTTACACCTATTTGATCATACCCAATAACTTATAAGCTACTACTTTACAATGAAGGCACGCAGAGCATATTACACCTCTAAGACCAGTAAAAAACCAAATGAAGTGGCTACACGAGTCTAATAAATTTAGACCAATCAAAGAATTTCAAATTTTCTAGCTATAATTATAAGATTAAAAAAACCACACTTTGTCATTAGCTAAACACAATAATCACGATTGCAGAGAATTTTCTTAGGAAGAACAAATACCAGCCTATTTGCCTGAAAACTAAGAGGTTGCAAACTCCCTTTCTTAAAAAAACTGTTTTTCCAGCAGGTGCCCTCCTTCTGTGCTTGATTCTCAACCAAAGTGTGAGCCACTCTCTTGCTGAACCAGCAGATAAAGTTTTAGCCATCTTTATTTTTCAACATGAAACACAGAACGTTTAGTCATTCAGACAACTAGACACAAACATACATGGATTGACACGTGAACGGACTGGTGCACCAGACATTAGACTAGACATTAGACAACACAAAGAGGGCAGAGAACTTCTGCTGTAGGGGACAGAGAGAAAAAGGCAGAGCGTCCCTGAAATTTTTCTCTGCTTCTGGGAGAGTTTCAAAATCCATTTTCCTCTATATATCTTACTCCATCATTTTAAGCCGTTTTACTCTAGTCTGATGCAGTTCTCGACTGCAGACAACCACCTGTTTCATTATTCTTTAAGCCCTTTTCCTCTTGCCTGAAGCAGCTTTTAAAAGCTGCGGACAACCGCCTGATCAGTTCCTACTTCTGATAATTCACTGCTGACCTAAGTGAATCCAGCACTGGGTTAGCACTGATTCAAGCTTAGCCCACATCTTTCCACACCTCCAGCAACACTTTAAAAAATGAAGTATTAAGCTAGTGCTAGCATGTGTACCTGTTGCTTCGGTGCCCGATATGATCCTTTTCTTTTTCTTCTCCTGGAGCTCCATACCAAGCAGTGTTCCTCTAGCTTTTTTCTGCTATTCCTCATGTCCCAGGTTCGGATGCCACACTGTTGGAAGCTGACTCGGGTCTCACATGAACTGGGTTTCACCTGGGAGGCAAGCTGGGGCTGAAAAGAGAGAGGGAACTAGGCTGTAGAGAGAAAAATGGAGCTAAGTCAAGATTCCTGATCAAAGCTCAAATCTTTAATGGCAATGTGCTTATAAAGGGGGGGGGGCATCCCCCACTAATCCATTCTTGGAGCCTGGAACCAGCTGCAGGATAGGGTGTAGTCTCTGAAATAGCTCAGTGGCCTCCCAGCAGGTAGCAGTGTCTTAAAGGAGAACAACAACAGTGGCTGTACATTAGAGTGATCTAGGGAGGAAGGCTCCACCCCAGGTGATTACCTAGTGGCAGCAAGGTCAAGGTCTGGCTCAGCCTACTTCAAGCTGTGGGGTTACAATGGAGGTACATTGTCTTCTAAGTAGCGTGTGTACAAAACAAGGACTTACCATATTCTCCACATTCTTATCTCCATAATGCCTGGTAACTTCTAGGTTTTGAAAATACACAAATTGGTTTCTCTCCAGTAATCCTGCATAGTATACTTAAATTTGGTAAATACCTCCAATACTCCCAGTTAATTTCCACAACAATAGTCTTTAATTGGACAGATAAAAATATTTACTCATAGAATGCTCAAGTATATAAACATGTGTGTAGCAGAATATCACTGGTGTCTAATGGTCAACTGAGAAAGATAAAAGTCAAGGGATAAGGTTCCATTAGATCTGCATATGATAAACATACACATTAGCTCATTCTGATATGCTTTAGCTCAATGGCCAAGCTCTTCTAAGCCTTCCTCAGCTCTCATTCCCTTCTTTTCACTCCCTGCTCAACACCTCTGAATCTGCCCTCAGCTTTGTTTACTCAGTCCCATTAGCTCTAGCTGAGCATTCTAAATCTACCTTCAGCTTATTTATGCTTCTAATCTTCCTCCTGCCACTCCAGACCAGTTGGGGAAACAGCCAATGGCCAATACTCCTTAGATCTCATACGGCTGGTGACTCCCCTCTGTAACGTGGTGAATTATTTTCTCCTCCCCTGCATCTGCTAGCCTTCCTGTGGTAAAACTGGGAGTCCTGCCTATTCCACCCAGCTCATTGCTCATTAACATTCTTATTGATGGACTAAGATCCAGCTGGATAAAAGGACCAGTGTTCACATGCAGATTCCCAATAAAAGCATCAAAATCAGCCCCTACATATCCGCAAGTACCAATGAGGTTTCCTGCTAAGTCATTTCTTATTATTTCCTGCTATGTCACTTTTAGTATTATTATATTTAATGTGTGTGTGTGTGTGTGTGTGTGTGTGTGTGTGTGTGTGTGTGTGTGTTTGTGTATGTGTAAGTAAGTTGAGGGGAACAGTCACAATGCACCATTCTGATCCAAATGTTTGTAGGCAGAGAATAGATTGGATGAGCAGTTAATGGTAGAAACAATAATGCACTAGTCTTTGGGCAAGAATAAATCAATAGGAAATCTGCTTGACTTATAGATGTTAGCAGCATGGAAAATAGGAAGAAGAAAATTCTGTGAATGTAAGTTCTTTGAAGCATGGATAATTCTTTTCAGAAAGAGGAAACAAAGTACACATTAGCCTACAGATGGAAAAACTGTACCTGCCACAAGGTTGTGAGCATGGGGAAGAGTGCAGGAAGCAGGTGTGGCCTCATGGGCCAAGATGGCATCCTGGCCCATTGCCAGGCCCCGTGAACCCCACATGTTTACTGCATTGCCCAAACATGCGCAGTGAAACTGCATGAGTAAGCTGCCTGCCAAATGAGATTATTCCTTGTGATCCGGTTCTGTCAGCCTATCTGTGACGAACCTGAACTAGTGCCCGATTCATGCATGGAGCTTGTGTGATTCTGATTGGATGAGGTGGTGTGGATCGAGATGAGGTCAGTTGCTGTGAGTGTATAAGAATAGCCCTTACCCCAAGTAAAGCAGAAGCTGCTTGAACTCATCTTGGTGTTGGTGTGGTTCTTGACTCTGCGGGTCAGAGACTGGAAAGTGGTGTTCTTGTACAGGGACCTCATCATTTTGGTAAGCAACGGTAAGTAAAGAAAGCACAGGCCTGTCAGGTTCCCGGGAAAAAAGAGACGAATCATTAAGGATCTCAGATATAGAGACAGAGGGAATTTAATTGAAATGGGTTCAACTGCATCTAAAGTGAAAGTAAAAATGGCGTTGACCCCGCTTCTTAAAAGAAGCAGTATTAACATGAAAGCAGAGATGGTGGACAGATTTCTGGACACCTTCTCCAAAGAAGCCCCATGGTTTTTAGAGGAAGGGTATATTAATCAACAGTGCTGGGAGCATTTGGCAAGGGATCTCCAAGCTTCTGATATGAAGAACCCCCTATCTGTAGGGATGTTAGCCATCTGGAACTTGGTCAGGACATGCTTGAGGGACGCCAGTGGAAAGTACAATGCTGAAATAGAGGAAGGAGTGGTGCTTGAGGAGGCTAAGGAGATTGCTTCTCAGGCTAGCCACCGAAAACCTAAACATCTTAGACAATAAACCAAAGATAAGAAAGAGAAGAAGGAATCTAGCTCTGAAGGGTCTACTAGTTACAGCAATGAGACTGATAGTGACAGTGATGTCTGTAGTTGGATGTTCCACTTGAGTTTGAGGCATGGTAGGCTGCCCAAACCATCAGCCCCTCCATTGACTTCTTCTCCCCCCTATAAAGATGATGGAGACAAAAGGGGAAAGCTTAGTTTTCATGTAGAAGTCTGGAAAAATGTGCCAGCTGTTGCGGGGGACTTCCCAGTATTTCAGGATCAACAGGGGCAACAGTATCATGAACCCCTGGATTGGAAGGTTGTACAAAGATTGAAGGAGTCAGTTTCGACTTATGGGGTCCAGGCTCCTTTACCATAACTCAGGTTGAGTCCCTACAGTGATACTGTATGACGCCTTTTGATTGGCAGAACCTCTGCAAGGCTGTTCTTTCAGGAGGAGATTATTTAACAAGGAAGGCTGCTTATATTGAGCATGCCATTGAGCAGGCTGCAGCTAATGCTGCCACTGGACTCCCCAATGCAGCCTGGAATATAGACATGCTAATGGGGCAAGGGAATTTTGCTAACAATCAAACAGGTTATCCTATACAGGTTTATGAGCAGATTAATAACTGTGCTCTTAAAGCTTGGAAGATGCTATCAGGCACTGGAGACCTTGGGGCCAGCTTGTCTAAGGTGCTACAGGGACCCAATGAGAAGTTTGCAGACTTCCTAGCATGACTAGTGGAGACAGCCGGGAGAGTATTTCTGGATGTTGATGCTGCAATGCCATTGGTCAAGCAATTAGCCTATGAGCAGGCCAATAAACCCTGCAGAGATGCCATAAGCCCTTATAAGAGCAAACCGCTGGATGTATGGCTAAAGGTTTGCCGAGATGTGGAGGACAATACACTGATCAACCAGGGGTTAGTGGCAGCCATAGTTCAGGCTCAAAGGTAGATTCCAAGTTAGGGTGGACGGCAGGGGGCAATCCAGGGAAGATGCTTCTCTTGCAGGCAGCCAGGTCATTTCAAGTGAGACTGTCCTAATAAAGGAAGACAGGAGATTCAGACAGGTGTGCAGCAGCCCAAGTTATGTCCTTGCTGTCACAAAGGAAACCATTGGGAAGGAGAATGTCAATCCAGGTGGGATGTAGATTGTCGCCTCCTAACTTCTCACTCCACAGGCACTAGGTCAAAAAACGGAGTGCGGGGACCCCAGCCTCAGGGCCCACAAATATATGGGGCCATGCAGCAGACTCCCACACCGAGGCGGAATCTTCAACACATTCCCCGGTGCAATTGTCTATGGGCATCCCCAGAAAAGCCACAACAGGAAGTACAGCACTGGACATCTGTGCCAACACCAGACTCATATTAACCCCAGAAATGGGTGTGCAGATGATTGTTTCAGACTTTAGGGTCCTTTGCCTAAAAACACAGTTGGCCTCTTTTTAGGAAGTAGTTCAGCAGCCATTAAGGGATTAATTATCCATCCTGGTGTCATTGATCCTGACTATGAGGGAGAGGTTAAGATCATGGTTTCCTCCCCTAGAGGGGTGTCTGCCATTTCCCCTGGAGATAGAATTGCTCAAGTTTTGCTTTTGCCTCTTCATCATGCTAGCTTCCCTTCAAGGGGACTGAAAAGAGAAAATAGGGGCTTCGGCTCCACTGGAGACACTGGGGTGTGGTTTTCTATGATTATGGAGGATCACCCTATGTATAAACTTGTAGTTCAAGGAGTCTCTATATGGGGCTTACTTGATTCAGGGGCCGGTCACAGCATTATAAAAGAAGCAGATTGGCCAAAAAGTTGGCCCCTTCAGACCTCTGCTCAAATGTCTTCGAGGTCTTGGATTTGCACAAGACCCCAGCTGCAGTGCCAGTGTACTCCATTGGAAGGATGAGGAGGGGCATAGGGGCAGTTTTCAGCCGTTTGTTCTTCAAATCCCTGTTTCATTATGGGGAAGAGATGATATGACCAAGATGGGTGTAAAAATGATTTCAGAAAAGACTTATAGTTTGCAGAGTCAAGCTATTGTGGACGGGATGAACTATCAGAAGGGTAAGGGTCTTGGCAAAAATGAGAATGGACGACTCTCACTTATCTCTCCTAGAGACCAAAGTGGCAGGGAGGGATTGGGGTTTTCCTAGGAACCACTGAGCAAATATCTATTAAATGGAAATCTGATCAGCTGGTGTGGGTGCCTCAGTGGCCCCTACCCAAGGAAAAGCTGGAAGCTGCCCACATGTTGGTTAAAGAACAACTTGATGCAGTACATGTTAGAGAATCTATTTCACCATGGAATATACCTATTATTGTTATAAAAAAGAAATCAGGGAAATGGAGGTTACTCCACGTGCAGTCAATGCCCAGGTGGAATTCATGGGGTCAGTGCAAATTATGGTTACCAATGACTTCAGCGTTACCAAGAAATTGGACCTCAATAGTGATAGATTTGAAAGATTGCTTTTCCACCATTCCTCTGCATCCGGCTGAAACAGATAAATTTTCCTTTACTTTGCCATCAATTAATCATTCTGCCCCTGATTTGCGATATGAGTGGGTGGTTCTACCCCAAGGTAAGGCAAATAGCCCTACCCTGTGCCAGCTTTATGTAGATAAGGCATTGCGATCTATCCGACAACAGTATCTGAGAGTATATTTATACCACTATATGGATGATATTTTGATTTGTGGATACTCTAATGTGGAAGTGAAAGAAGTATTTGGGACCCTAACAAAACAGTTGGAGAAGTGGAATTCGGTGATAGCGCCAGAAAAGTTTCAAAAGACAGAAGTAAAACACTATTTAGGCACTAAATTGAGAGATGCTGTTGTCGAGCCACTAAAGCTGGAATGAAGGATGGATAAATTGCATAACTTGAATGATTTTCAGAAATTGTTAGGAGATATCAATTAGATTCGGCCCTATAGTAATCTCCCCAATGCAGAGTTACACCCTTTATTTGATATTTTAAAAGGTGATGCCAATTTACAATCTCCTCGCCAATTAACACCCTTATCCAGAGCTTGTTTGCAAAAGGTGGAACAAAGTTTAGCCAAGGCTCAAGTTGATCGGGTGGTTCCCACCTTGCCTATTAGTTTTTGTGTTATTGCTACTGATTTGTCTCCCACAGGAGTATTTTGGCAAAAAGGGCCTTTATGTTGAGTATATTTACATCACTCCCCAGCCAAGGTACTGCCGTGATACCCTAAAAGCGTAGCCCAGCTAATTCTTAAGGGTATAATGTTTGGGCTAGGAGCTTTTGATAAACAACCTGATGTAATAATCACGCCATATACTCCTAAACAGATTGAGGTACTTGCCTCCACTAATAATGATTAGGCCATTCTTTGCACCAGCATGACTGGCCAGTTTGAGAATCATTATTTTGCCAGTCCTTGGCTTCAGTTTGTCACGAGAAATCCTATGATATACCCCAGAATTACCCAGACTGAGCCAATCCCAGGTGCTGTTAATGTATTTATTGATGGATCCAAAGGTGTGGGAGTAGTTTATGTTGAAGGAAATCAACCCCAAGTTCATGTATTTCCCTATAAATCTGCTCAAGCTGTTGAATTATGTGCTGTCCTGCAACTGTTTCAAGAGGTTGAGGAAGCTTTTAATCTAGTTTCAGATAGTCAGTATGTAGTCCGAGTAGTGCAGCGATTAGAAACCATGGGGGTAATTAAAGCTGCCTCCACTGTATGTACCCTACTGTCCTCCTTGCAAAAAATGCTTTGGGAAAGGAAGCATCCTTTTTGCATTGTACATGTTAGAGCTCATTCAGGATTGCCTGGGCCTATAGCCAGGGGAAATTATGTTGCAGATGAATGTACTCATTTTCTGTTTGTTTTTATGACTGCCTCTCCAGTGCAGCTTGCTTCAGATTTTCGTAGAAACTTTCATGTTACTGAAGGCACCTTGAAACAAAAGTTTAGGATTACCTGAGAACAGGCTTGAGAGATTGTGCTAAAATGTGCCCATTGTGTGTCCTTGTTGCCACAAAGGCTGATTGGAGTTAATACCCGAGGTCTTAAGCCTCTTCATGTTTGGCAGATGGATGTTACACACATCCCCGAATTTGGTAATCTTAAATATGTTCATGTCAGCATAGATACATATTCAGGCATTACATTTGCTACTGCCCAAACAGGGGGAAAAGCCCCTAATGTTATATCTCATTGCCTTCAGGTGTTTACATCATGGGGGATGCCTAGACATATAGAAACTGATAATGGACCTGCTTATACCTCCCAGATATTTTCACATTTTTGCAATGCATTAGGTATAAAAGTTATCCATGGCCTACCCTATAACCCCCAAGTGCAAGGAATTGTAGAAAGAGCCAATGCCACATTGAAGAACACATTAATAAAACAAAAAGGGGGAATGGGGATGCAGTTTAAATCCCCTAGGGATAAATTAAATATAAGCCTCTTTATTCTTAATTTTTAAAATTTGAATAAGAATGGAAAATCAGCTGCAGAACGGAATTGTGCCTCTCAGCCGGGTGCGGCCGTGTCTGTGCTATGGAAGGATGTCCTCACGGAACAATGGAAAGGTCCAGATCAGGTGTTGGTATGGTCCCTAGGAGCTGTCTGTGTGTTTCCACAGGATCAGGAGAACCCAGTCTGGGTTCCAGAAAGACTGATGAGGCTGTGGAGAAAAAGCAAAGTGGAAGAATATGAAACACCTGACGACCCTCTGCCTGATCCTGATGCACCTGCAAGTGGTATCATCACAAGAAGACTGTTATGGGGAATAGTGAAAGCACTCCCTCTGCCAGTGCTACTTAGTGTAGAGGGAGATGTATACTAATTCAGTGGGAACTGCTTCAGGTCCCAATGATCTATCCTCTAATACTTCCAGTGCTTTGGTGGTACAAGAGGGAATTAACACAAATTTGAAAGCTGGTATCCTTATAACCATAAGAGTGGATTGGTTGCAGGAACAGATGAATATTTTGGGGCAGTTAGTATTTGCTTCCTGCATTACTCATATGTCAGGAATGTGTGTAACCTCTGTTCAGTATCAGAATTTTTCCAGAGCTGCAAATCTGTCACGTGCAATTGGTGCAATGCTGCTAGGAAATTGGAGTCATGATCTCGACCCAAAGATGAAAGAATTGCGAGCATCGATTGTTGCCGTGAACAACACCCGTGTGAAGATTGCAACTGCAAAGCAATGGCTGGAGATCATCCAGGGAACTGTGGGAAACTTAAAAAATTGGAGGGGGGGATGGCCTTTTGGGCATTCCTGTTGACTGTTGTGTGTGGAGGAATGCTTTGGTGGATGGCACATATGCGAAGGTGGCACAGAGTTGATAAACGAGCCTTAGTGCAGGCTATGGCAGCCTTGGAAGCAGGAACGTCCCCCCAATGTTGGCTAAACATGCTGGATCAGTAATCAATGATGGGTAAGACCCTCACGTGTGCATATCAACCTAAGACAGGATGACAAAAGTGAGTTCGTCACTCCCATGATGGGTAAATATGTGGGATGGATTGGGGCGACCTAAGACAGATGCTGATCCCAGAGCTATTAGTAAAACAAAAAGGGGGAGATGCAGGAAGCAGGTGCGGCCACATGGGCCAAGATAGTGCCCTGGCCCATTGCCAGGCCCTGTGAACCCCACATGTCTACTGCCTTTCTCGAACATACACAGTGAAACTGGATGTGTAAGCTGCCTGCCAAGTTAGATTATTCCTCGTGATCCAGATCTGTCAGCCTATCTGTGACCAACCTAAGCTCATGCCCTATTCATGCATGGAGCATGTGTGATTCTGATTGGATGAGGTGGTGTGGAGCAAGATGAGGTCAGTTGCTGCGAGTGTATAAGAATAGCCCTTGCCCCAAGTAAAGCGGGAGCTTCTTGAACTCATCTTGGTGTTTGTGTCGTTCTTGTCTTTGTGGGACTGTGGCAGAAGAGTAATAGTGCATTGGGTAAGGGTTGCTGTTTGGAAAAGAAAAACATTGATCAACAAGAAATGTTGATGATTATAAGACACTGTGAATGTGTCAAATATCAATGTGGTCTAACTCATTCAACATAATTTGCTCTTACTCTATGCTAGGTTTGGGAATACATCTTTGATTCATCTTAAATTAAAGTATTACACACTACAGTGGAATAGTGTTGGGCTTACTATTAACTGGACCAGTGGATTAACGTGATGACTCACACAGATGAAGCATTAGTTTCTAGGACCTCCTGTCTTGTATGCCAATTCACTCAAAGAAATAAACAATATATTTTTTTTTCTTAAAAGCTCTTCTCCCTGGGAAGTTTGTTGTAAACCAAAGGTCATGTACCTTACCTGTGGGTTGGTGTGAATAATAGTCACATTCTATGTGAACATGACCTCACTCTAAGAGGACACTCTCTTAACTATCCATTTATACATATGTAACTAAAGCTAGGAGTACTTGTTGGCCCAGACATAGTCACAGAGTTGACATTCCCAATTAGCTTCCACACTATATTGACTTCCTGTCATACAAGTGTTCCAGTGAAACATGTCATTCAGAAGGGCAGTCATGTGGGGAATACCATTTACAGCAACACGCTCATGAGGGCCATCACCTTATAATATTTTTATGATCAATATTCTTAAAAGTCTTAGCATTGTCAAGACTCTAATCTTATTTTTTCACTTTTAACATTACATTTTGAAAGAACAGAAAGTTTGGTGGTACTATTTTCTCAAAAGATATTTTCCTTGTGATTATATTTTATCAATATTCCATATTGATAAAAAAATTCTAGTTGTGATTCATTTTTTTCTTAAAAATATATTTTGCAAACTGTCTCCAAATATATTTTTGACTAGATGGTCATTGGATACTGCTTTAGATTCTCCTGTCTATCACTTTTTTCCTTTAATTTTGAGGAAGTTCTGCATTCATTGTCTCCTTTTTATATTGGAGGGAACAGAATTCTTTGGTCTTACTTTAACTTCCATTCCAAAGGGTTACTCAACCATGTCCATTCATACCATCTGCTGCTTCCTCCTTTGAGGTCAAGCAGAATTTTGCCTTTTCTTTGTGTATTAGTCTGAAAACTTTCTCTCAAGCCACAGAATTTATGAATTGTCTCTATACATTAAGAGAATTTACTGTAATGCATTACAGGCTGTAGTCCTACTTAGCCAACAATGGTCAGTTGTGAATGGGAAATCAAAACAATCTAGTAGTTTTTCAGTCTATGAGGCTAGTCTGATTAGTCTGCTTTTCTGTATCAACTGGAATCCTGAAGCAGTAGATATCAACAGATGTGCTGGCAGTTAGTCCAAGCAGGCAAAGAAGAGTGAGGTTCTCTTCTTCCAATGTCTTTATGTAGGCCTCATCAGAAGGTGTGGCTCAGATTAAAGGTGTGCATGACCATGCCTAGATGCCTAGATCAGGACCTTGCTTTGTCCCAGACCGACCTTGAACTCAGACTCACTTCCCTCAGTCTCTATTGATTAAAGGTGGGTGTGTTTTACCTTGGCTGGGCCTAAGCTTTTCACGGCCACTATGCATCAAGATCTCCATGTCAAGGTCCAAGTCAGAAGCCTGTGTCTTCCAGCCTCAAGACTTGGATCACAGGGGTGCCCTCCATTTCTGGATTGTAGTTCATTCCAGACTTAGTCAAGTTGACAACCACCTTGCAAACATAAAGTTTTGATGACTGGCTGTTCCTCCTAGGTCACTGTGCAATTACCTGACCACGTCTTTGATTCTGCAACACTTTTAAATATTTCCTAATTCAATAATGCACATTGCTGAACTGATTGTCATGTATTTAACACTAAGATGATTGATGGTTATAAAATATTAAGGGATTACCTTAAAATGAACTACTAGCAAATTGTTTTTACTATATTGTGTGTTCTCCTTGCTTTTGAGCAGATCCGTTGATGCGGCCAAGAAGGGTATCAAGAAAAATTTCTCATTGCAGATATTCACCGAAGATATCCCAAGCTGTGACAGTGTATGTGAATACAAAACCAAAATTGATATTTCAAGTTCATGACAAGCAGAGAGACAGGCAGTTTGTAGAGTAATGAAAGATGGAGCCAGAAAAGGGTGGAGGGCAGATATAGTAAGAATTTATGTATATGGAAAAGCTATGTGTGTATGGCAAGCACACACATGTCTTTTATATGTGATATATACAAAGTACTATGAAGCAAGATTGAAACACATGCTAAAGCAACAAAAAAAGAGGAAATATTTTTTTTTCTTAAATGACTGAAAATTATATCAGGTAGTTACAACAGCATACATTTCCAAGCCACATATTAATAGTTGAATAAAACTGCTTTTTTCCCTGAGATCTTATTGCTTATATATTAACATATATGTTGTTCAGCTATTATTTTTATTAAAATATTTCTGTCTAATTAATAAAAAATAATTGTTATTATGAAAGATAACTATATAAAAATCTTAAACAGAGCAATATATTATCAAGAATTAATTTGCTCTCCACATCCTCAAGGATTAATTTGCTCTCCACATCCACATGTTTCATAACATTTTATCTCTTTACCTATATCCTCTGTTCTTTTGGTATGTCCTTGTGCACCCTCACATTTGCTTTGGAAGGACAACTAAATAATCATGGCTCCTTATCATTGTCATTGTTTGAATGTTCTAGGAATAGCAATATCTTTTCATGTACTTCCATTTAGAAATCATCTGTTTAGCTTACATTGGATTGTGTGTGTTTTGTGTGTGTGTCCATATGTGTATACAGTGGTTAAGATAAAACTTTTGACCTAATACACACTACATAGTAGTTTTATCATTGAGTTATACACGTAGCTATTAAATAATTGTGTACACTTCTAATACTTATATTATTGTTTCATTTTTACTATTGGGTTTGGTGGAGATCAGAAATTGAACTGTTATGTAGCATGCAGAGCATTGAAGAGCATACCTACTGTAAATCAGAATAAAATATAGCTCAGAGGATCACCATCTCTCAGACTTCTATAAATGCTAATGGGTATAAAATGTATCTAGAATCGGTATTCTAACATGTCACTGTTGAAATTGTACCACACTTACCAAGGTATGTATAATGATAAACAGGGAATTTGATTTCCATAATTTTTAGGTTATACAAAACAGTAATTACAGAGAAAAGTGTAGTATAAAAGTAATTTCTAATCTGTGACATCAAGCAGGAAAACCCTCCCTAGCTTGACTGAATCAGATTTATCTCCAGGACAGAGAAGAGCAGCAGAGAAGATCATCCTGCACTTTCAGCCACGACTCTAGTGCTTTCATAGTTTACCCTGCCATAATTAGTAACACCCTTTTGTGTAGTCCAGTAGTTTGCTAATAGGTACATTTATAGCTTTACTTCATGTCATGATATGTTTATTTCCCTTTGATCCTTGAAAAGATGTTTTCAGAACATAAAAACTTCCTTCTAATTTAAATATATATTCTCCATTACTTCTTTCCTCCATGTTCTCTAGGGAGTATTCAGCAATGATCCTTCATATATTTGACAAATTTTTGGTGGTTTTCTTTGATTTTATGTTTACAGTTTGGCCTCTTACATTTGAGAGTTCTTTGAGTAATCTATGTATTTCATCACATTTAAGATAAACCTGTGTTTTTTTTCCTATGGATGATTTAGGAAAATATTTTTGTTATTCTTACTTAAGGATTTCTTTTCCTCCCAATTTTCCCTTTTTTTTTTTTCCTTATTCTTAGGATTGAAGATAGATCTCTCAGACTTTGTTTATATTTTAAAATACACAGATGCAGATGATTTTAGAATCATCTTTATTTGATAATTTCATATAAGTGTAGAAATCCACTGCCAAATTACCTGCATGAATCCCAAGGTATCGCCAAACATCCCTCAATAGTGCATGTCTTCTCCAACTCTTGACTTCAAACACAAATATATAAAATTGGACATTTTGAAAGTATATTTTGTAGAGATAACAACTAACTGCACTGTCATCATGAGTCAATGCCTATGTCATGGCTGGAGGACAGCATTTTGCTACATTGATTTAAGTAATCTGTTTTGAAATTCATAACTTGTTAGTGATAGTAACAACTCCCTTATTCACATTTAGTTTATTAATATGTAATTTCAAAATTCACAAGGTTTTCATTTTTATCTGAGTGTATAGTTCCTTTTACTACTATAAACATATTTTATATATCATTGAACAATTATTAAAAACCCATTTTTTCCTCAAAGGTTGATCTTCTGTCCTGAGAATTACTTACATAACCCTGGTTCACCATGAGTCAAGAAATATATTAGCATTTCCAAAAAAACCCAATTGTCTTTTCATTTTCATGTTTTCAAAACAGTATTTTTAGGACTGTTTTGTTTAAAAAGACTATCTCTTTAAATGTGTCTGTTTTATAAACAACATCGACATTAGGAAGAAATGCACATACCTTTCCAATCTCTAGATAGATCTAATATGTTCAAAGTGCTCGAAGAACACAGTATATTACAATAATGTCAATTAAAAGCTTATGTGGATTATTTCTCTATCTCATGTGTGGATTTCTATGATGATACTTTGTTGTTTTTAAATTATGCAGAAGTTTTCAGCTATTCAGCAAAATATCAAAAGTTTTACTTTTTCTTAAATTTATAATTCTCTTTCTGTCTCTGTATCTTCTCTCTGTGTGTTTGTGTGTTTGTGAGTGTGTGTGTGTGTGTGTGTGTGAGAGAGAGAGAGAGAGAGAGAGAGAGAGAGAGAGAGACTTCATGCACGTGTGTGTACCTGAATGTGGTGTTAGAATGTGTTCTTCTAGAATATATGATTTCTGAGCCATGACCTATATTTTTATCCAGAGATGAATAACTCTACATTTTGAGCAATGCCTTCCTTTTTATATCACAACCACAAGAACAGGGTGTTCTTACACATTCTAAGATGTTTCTCATATTTATTAGCCTATAGATAACACGATGCAAAATCACTTATTGTAAGGTGTCCTTGTTCATAAAATTCAAATAACCTGACATATTGTGTGATAGGGTCTTGGAATAATGTTCAGTAAAAAGCACACACTAAAACACACTCGCAAACAAAGACAGACGCCCCCCCACACACTAAAACACAGAATCAGACACATATACACACAAACACTCAAACACACAAACAAACACAGACCCATACACACACTCAAACACACAGGCAGACAAATATACACACACCTACTTACACAAACACACACAACTATTTTCAGAGTTCTAGGGTATACCCAGCCATTAGAAAACATTAAATAAAAACTCAGTGAAAGAGATGGTTTATGAAGTGGTTTCCTTTGGTCTTGGTTAACAGTTGTTTATGGATAGTGAAGGGTCACTTGTGCCAGGTTTCTTTAAGGGATTGCTTTCTAGACATTTACAACACTCATTACAGACATCTGATCCTATAGAAACTATCTTCCTAAAGATATGCCTATCTATTCACTGTCATACACTTTGGTAATGTATTAGAATTCCAGTATATCAGTGGTATCTTCTTAGATTCCTATCATGTCATTTTATGCTATTTTCTTCTTACTGTCTTCCTATGTCTCTGTAGCAGATGCTAAATATGAGATGCAGTAGAGAGCTAATAATACAAGCACCTTGCTTGTGCTTGGGAATACTAAGGGGTAGAATAAATCTAACATGTTCATTTTGGGTCCCTAGTCTGTCACCATTATAGATTTCAGTATATCTGTATACCATCTTACTATATACAAAGAATGATATGGAGAGAGTACTCAATCATCTTTTGTTTGTATATTTTTTAATTGCAGTGTCATTTATCCTGATTTTCCTAGAACTGTGCACATGCTGTGCATGAAAGTAAGGGTGAAAATGATGAAAGTCTAGATGGGGAGGAAGCAAAGGGTTGTGCTCAATTTTAACCACCCTCCCTGCCTGTCTGCTGCTATCATGAAAGAAAGTCAGGATGCTGAGCTCCTGCACCCATGGCTACTCAGTCTTCCTTTATTATACAAAACAGGTAACAGTTATTATGTTTGAATACCAAGTACTCACATAGTTAATTTTGTGATAAATATATTAGACTGATTGTCTTCCAGAGTTATCTCAAAGGAAACAAAATAACCAAAAGATGTTTATTCTATAATATAGTTGCCATTCATTACAGATTGTAGATGCTAATGAACAATTAGACAATAACTACTTTTCTAATCATGAGCTTCAAAGCTATTTTATACAACTCTTCTCTGTACTTTTCACAGCCTTTATGTGTAAGAGCAACAAACATCAACATGGTGAACGATATAATTGAGAAGTTACTACCAATGAGAATGTCTGTAAGTTATTTTCCAGTTACTTTGAGTTAAAATTGAATTTTTGTTTGAGATCCACATATGTGAAAATGTGTATGCATATAAATAATTCAGATGAAACTTAATCATGATAAATTTACAAATCACAGTTTACAATCTTCTTCTTTTGGAACTAAAAGCATCTAAGACATAATGATAATCTTGAGAGGGAATTTTTTTCTTGAACTTCTTGTCTGTGTTTCCATAGAACTGAAACACAAAGACCAATAATAGTGAGCTATACTTTAACTATCAATAGACAAAAGAGATGCATTGTAATAAAGGGAGATGAATTGGGTTGTATGCACATACCTTCTTTCTCTCTCTCCCTCCCTCCCTTCTTCTCTTCTCTTCTCTTCTCTTCTCTTCTCTTATCTTATCTTATCTTCTCTTCTCTTCTCTTCTCTTCTCTTCTCTTCTCTTCTCTCTTCTCTTCTCTTCTCTTCTCTTCTCTTCTCTTCTCTTCTCTTCTCTTCTCTTCTCCCTCCCTCCCTCCCTCCCTCCCTCCCTCCCTCTCTCTCTCTCTCTCTCTCTCTTTCTTTCTTTCTTTCTTTCTTTCTTTCTCTATTTCTTTCTTTCTCTTTCTCTCTTTGTCCTTCCTTCCTCTTCCTTCTTTCCTTCCTTCATTTTCTCTTTATTTATTGCACTTCCTTCGTGAAATATAATTTCTCTCTTCTCTCATTCATTCTTGTGTTCATTCTCTGTGTGTGGAGGTATAAGTGTGCATGTTCTGGTGTGGTTTTGTTGTTTTAGTTTTTTAATCTTTAATAAATGTGTTTGTGCATTTTTTGATATATACTTTCTCTCTGCATACATATATGTATATTTGTTCTTTCTGCTTTTAAATCTCTCTCTCTCCCTCCCTGCCTCCCTCTCTCTCTTACTCTCTCTCTCTCTCTCTCTCTCTCTCTCAGTGTCTGTTTGTATTATATATGTCCATCTCTATCACTTCCTGCTTGTGTTATGTCTCTCTGAGTGTCAGTCTGTTTCTCTGTTTCTATCACTCTTTCTTTCTCTGTCTGTCTCACTCTTTCTTCTCCGTGTATATTTGGATAGGTGGAAGTTTGAGTATCTGCTTGAATGGATTTTTGTCCCCTAGTGTAATACTTAAGAACTCTATGAGACAATTTCTTGGTTTTAATTATGAATCAACTAGAAAGTACAATTAATGATAACTCTGATTAGAGCATATTATCATTTTCGTCAATCCTAGAGGTTTCTAACAATTACAACAGAATGTTCTATTTATATGATTGTTTCAAATGGATCTATAACTCTGCTTGCAATAATTATGAATAATTATGTTGTAGAATTTCTTTTCCGTATTTGAATTATTTTCCAGAATCTTCATCCTCTACATAGACTGACATTTTCTGAATGAAAGCCAGTGGTTGTGTATACTCCTAGGTACCAGTAAAGACTAACTCGTTTTTGTCTTTGTTTCTTGTTGTTGTTGGGTTTTTTTGTTTGTTTGTTTGTTTTTTCTATTTTTCTCGCTGTTGCCAAAGTAATCATATCTTTCAAATATTCTTTATCAAGTCATCATGATTCTCTGGTTACTGGGTTGTGTGCTCATGTCAAATCAACGTTCAATATTCCACTGACAGACTGGAGAGACCTATGTGAGGCATTTCGAAACAATTTTCGTCTTAGTTAGTGTGTATGGCTGAATGCAATTTCTTATTCTACTGTGGATTAAGAGTCCAAGATTCCCTCAGAGAGGAAAAGCAAGTACCTCAGGGTTTTCTCATGAAATCAGTCCTGATAATTGAAACCTGTGGTCAGAAGGCATGTCAATAATACCGGTCTGAATAATTTCCATGCTGGAGAGCTGCAAATTGTAAGTAAAGAAAATCACTAGATTCTTCCAGACTCTACTGCCAGATTCTTTATGATGGTCTGTTTTTTTGTTTTTGTTTTTGTTTTTTTTTTTTGGCTCTCAGAACAGTGAAGATTACCAACTGTGGTTCTGTCCTGGCCATGAGGAAGTTCCAAGAGCACTCCAAGGTAAGTAACAGGAAAATCCAAGGAAGGATTAGGTGAGTTCAATGGTCTAACCCTGAAATCTCAATGTTTTTCATTATTTAGCCTTAAATATAAATACACAATAAAATAAAATAAACAGTATTTCATTTATTGAATTCATCACTAATAACCTTATTATAGCCTTAAAGCACATGATAATATCTAATTATGAAAAAGTGTGGCCTGACAAAGGAAAAACTGAAATTCTGTGTTTTCTGCTTTAGAAACATAATTTTCCTAAAAAGAGAAACAAAACAAAACTCTGGATATATTGTTTCTGAAGCATATAACTGAACAAAAATCATTTGGTAATCGTTATAAAAAATCCTACTAGCAACAGAAATTTTTCATTGATTCCCAGAACTCATGTGATAGCTCATAGGCAACCATACTTCCAGTTTTGGAGGATCAAATTACCTGGTTTGACCTGCTTAGCTATCAGACTCAATATGGTACAAAGATAAACATCAGAGAAAAGCAGTTCCTTACAGAAACACGTCTAAAACTAAAAGGAAAACACATTCAAATCACAATTCAGTGTCTTTAAGGAAACTGCAGTTACAAGACATTTTTCTTTTGTGTGTTTGTAAAGATTTCTCATAAGCAGTAAGAAATTCAGCACCTTTATAAAATTTTATTTACTTTGTTTTGGTGCTTTGTTTTCCCTTTTTTTTTAATTTTCTTTTTTTTTATTAGATATTTTCTTCATTTACATTTCAAATGCTATCGCTAAATCCCCCTATACCCTCTCCCCTGCCCTGCTCTCCAACCCACCCATTCCTGCTTCCTAACCTTGGCATTCCCCTGTACTGGGGCATATGATCTTCGAATTACCAAGGGCTTCTCCTTCCATTGATGGCTGACTAGGCCATCCCCTGCTACATATGCAGCCAGAGACACAGTTCTGGGAGGGAGGGGGGGTACTGGTTTGTTTAAAAACTTGAAAGGTGAAGGAGACAACAGTAGATTGGAGATAACATCCCCAAAGTTCAACAATGTGGCTGAGGACTTTGACTGTACATTGTTTTGTTTGGTTTTTGTTTTGTTTTGTTTTGAATAGTCACTCCAAGTATCCATTAAATATGTAGTTACAAGAAGTCCCTCACACTCCCAAAAGCCATGCCCACTCCTAAGAGGAAGATGTCCCCTAGCTTGATGTATGAAGGCTTTGGTCTCCCTTGGGGAGTGAGGTGAGGTGTTGAGGCAGATAGGGCTGGCCTGTACACTGACTTAAGACTATTTTAATAAAAGTGCACACCCTACAAACAAACAAAAAATATTCTGAGTATTCCAAAATATTCAGATTCTGTATTGTAATGAAAATTGTAAATGCAACCCAATCTCTGAGTCTATGTGAAGTATGCAGCTCACATCTCCCTATGACCAGCAATTTTACACTGACTGAGAGATCATATTCAGATTATTGGAGACTTCTCAACTGAATCACCTGCTATTCCTTCTATTGCCCTTGTAAAAATTTCTAAATATATAAATTATTGCCAAGTAAATAATAGTAATGAAAATATCAGAAAACTTTGAGTAAGATTCAAAATCCTGAGAGCATCAAGTATGCTTGCAAGGGTGATCTTTTAAAAGCTAATGAAAAGGTAAAGTTCTAATGAAAAGGTGACCTTCAGACAAGTGACAGTAACAATGTCTTTTGGAGATCAGAGAACATTGTTATTTATAATTTTTCTCATGTATCATGAAAAGGATGTGCAGGGATAGTTTGATTATTTGAAGGAAAATGAAACTGGGCTACTTTTATTTTTCTTCAATATATATTTTCAGGATTTTAATACACTAGATAATAACCAGCACAAACTCAACCCACACATTTGACTTTATTTTCCTGTATGCAAGACAGTATTGCTACTGAGTCTAGGCAGGTAAGGCACTCTCAATCCTTACTGTTTCAGTGCTGAAAACACAAGCATATGCCTAAATCATCCGGTCTTTTTTGTTTTTATAAGGTAGACACAATAGCAATACTCAGTCAGTGCAAAGAGAAATGTGGAGTGGCAAGTCATAAAATAAATTTGTTCAGTGAAATTTGTCAACTTGATAATATTTTAATTCTAACATTTAGAAGAGGTTTGTACATCATGGATGTTTCAGAAATCCCAAGAACTTAAGGCTTTTATTAATTTCTCAGCATCATTTTGAATGTGTATTTTAACCTACAGGCCATACGCTAGTATGTATCCCACATGTCTAGATTTTTTCCAAATTGATTCTTTGGAAGGATCTGGAGTCCTGTCATCTCAATGTTGCTTAAAGTCTTGCTCTGATTGTTGCCCTGACACTCTGTGTCTGAAGCAAAGGCAAATGAAGATTTTAATCATATTGGTGATTCATGAGAAATGAAAAAAGCCGAGGTTTCGTACTTCCTAGAAAAACATATCCACATATTCCCTAGTATTTCTTTAGAGAAGAAATAACTTAAAACAGAAGAGGACATACAGCACCTGGATTTAATTCCATCTTTTGTATTTGTAATTCTGGCCTAGAGTCAAGCTCTATTGGACTAGTCTAAAAATGGTGTTGCAAGAAAGGAATTAGTCTTACTGCTTGTGAGAAGTCTTCACTCATACACAAAGAAAAAAGTCTTCAGACTGCAGATTCCATAAAGACACTGAATTGTTCATTGAATGGGTTTTGGTGCTCTCCTTAAGTGTAGCAGATAGGAAAGAATTTACATCAACTGTTGTTCATATGCCTATATGGAGAAACATGGTTTATCTCATCCAGCTTTGTGATTGTACACTTTTCTTCTGGTGACTCTTTTATGCCCCAGATTATAAATTATGTGAAGTGCTAAGAAACGTTGTCTACTGCATACTACTTCCTCCTGCCTCATTATGAGGCCACATTCTCCCAGGCCCATGTCCCCAGCTAGAGCATTAAAAACTTTTGTGTGTCCAGAAGGACTCTGGTGTTTTCTACAGAATACAGCCTCAACCTGACCATTTTCAAAGAGTACAGCAATAGAAGGAAACAGAGACCATTCCACTTCACTAATTTAAAACAAACTAACTAACTAACTAACTAACTAACTAACTAACTAACTAACAAACAAACTTATCCCCATACTGGGAATGGAAATGGACTCTAAAAATGTGGCCACCACGAAAGAAAAAAGTATTGGACAGAGAACTGCTTAATATGGCCAATAGAATATTATAGAATGCTAGCTTCCAAAACATATGAAAAAACAAACAAACAAGACAAAAAACCAACAACAACCATATAACCACTGGGCAATATTTAAATTGATTAAATTAAAGCTAGACAAATAGTGTAAGATTCTTATGATACAAAAATTTTATTGATATCAAGACTAAAACAGGTAGCTCTAAATACTGTCAGAGTAGAACACGGAAGAAGCCTGTCATACAAAGTGCTCTAATGGGTCTAAATAAAGTAATACATTGAAAATTTTCTCCTCAATTTTAGAGTTATCATCTTACCCATCCTTCCTTTATCATAATATCCCTGTAAGTCTCCTACTGCTTCGAGTGTACAGTCTACATTGTCCAGAGAAAGATGAGACATAAGAGCAGTGCATGCTAAATCCCACTGGAAAGCTCACACTCTTTATGATGAGTTTCAATTCATATTCTTGGGTTCTTCTTATAGCATGGGAGAATCCACATTACATTATCATTTCAAAACACCTTCAGTAAATGGAATTCAAATATTTTCACAGCTTTTCCAGCCTTGCCTGGGTTGCTTGTGAAAGACCTAAACTCAGAAGCACAAGCGCAGTTCATCTTAAAGCCCCGGGAGTCAGCGAGAAGCCAACAGCAGTGAGTCCTCTACCTTCCTTCAATATCATCTCAATTCCCATTTCCATTTGTCATAAAATATCAATGCATGTTGTTACTTTCTTGCTTGGGGAAGGGGCACTGTAGAAAAGAAACCCAAAACAAAACAATATGCCCCAGGTCCAGCTTGAGATCTCTATATTCTGATATCAAGACAAAGCTTGATTATAGGGAGAACATTCGATTTGTTCCAGAAAGATAGTCAACATAAGCTGGTATGCCAAGACACTACATGCACACAAATGTGTGTGTACACATCTATTGTCGCATTAGAATATGATTTCACATAGTTTCATGATTAAAGTAGGAAAGGACCTAAGAACTATATTTATACTAGTGTATTGCAAGACACATGGAATGTTATATGTATGGAATTGAAGATAATCTCTTTCAGACTAAAGTAGAAATAACATTAGCCTCCTAGCTCAGACTATAATCTAACTTCAATTCACACAAAAAGCATATTTTTGTGTGTTTTCTTCTTTTTTTTTTAATTTTTTATTAGGTATTTAGCTCATTTACATTTCCAATGCTATACCAAAAGTCCCCCATACCCACCCACCCCCACTCCCCTACCCACCCACTCCCCCTTTTTGGCCCTGGCATTCCCCTGTACTGGGGCATATAAAATTTGCGTGTCCAATGGGCCTCTCTTTCCAGTGATGGCCGACTAGGCCATCTTTTGATACATATGCAGCTAGAGTCAAGAGCTCCGGGGTACTGGTTAGTTCATAATGTTGTTCCACCTATAGGGTTGCAGATCCCTTTAGCTCCTTGGCTACTTTCTCTAGCTCCTCCATTGGGAGCCCTGTGATCCATCCATTAGCTGACTGTGAGCATCCACTTCTGTGTTTGCTAGGCCCCTGCATAGTCTCACAAGAGACAGCTACATCTGGGTCCTTTCGATAAAATCTTGCTAGTGTATGCATATTTTTGTGTGTTTTCTACACCTGCAAGTGGTTTTCAAATAGACCTAATACTTAAATTCTGTCGCTTTTTAAATTATTTTAGGATTTTTTTTGTTCAAATATAGCATCATTTCTTTACTTACCCAATTTTCCTATGTACCCTCTTTATTGTTTTAAGTTCTTGTTTTTCTAAAAAAATTGTGTATGTGTCTCTGTGCACATGCATGTCTATAAACACACAAACATATATATACATATATATATATTATTTACTTTAATACATGTGGATATGAACACATACATATACATATAAATACAAAAAACTCACAAATCTGACTCCGTTTATATCATATTTTTCATATTACTTGTGTTTTTCGGGCCTTACTATTTTGTTTTAGACTAATAGCTAGTATCTTCTACACTGAGAAAGACTGTTTAATTTATATTTTGTCATATGACTCCTTTGTTTATTTTTAATACTTTTGTTTTAATTAGTATATATAAGATTTCATGAGAGTCTGATCTTGGAAAAAAAAGTCTTTGAAGAGAAAAATAAACTTTGATCTCAGTTTTGAATTTACACTACTGGAACCAGGGTCCAGAGTTTGACAAAATAGTCATTCATTCATTCTTATAAAGGGGACATACTGCTGATGAGAGAAATTTAACTATGGTTCTTCTAAAAGCTTAACGAGAAAACAGAGTGCGAAGAGATTCACCATAACATTTGAAGACAATGGAAAACTGATTGATGTTAATAAAAGTGAGATTAGCTATAAAAACAGTTATGACTAGTGAAACAACTGCCTGTACGTAGTTTAGGGAACTTGTTAGAGGATGCCTAAAAGATGCATTGCAACAGGGACATTATGCAATTGAAATTTGTTTAATTAAAGAGCCATATAAATTACACTATTCCAGTAATGTCCTCATCTCCTCCTTAGATGGAAAGAAAAGACCTCACAAGAAAAAAAGTCCGTCTTGGACAGCATGTTTTCACAGGGGCTCTGTGCCCCGCAAGGAGCAAGTATATACTGTCCAGACTGTTAACAGACAGACACTCTTTGGTAAAGAATTGAGTTCTGTATGTCAAGAAGGCAATGGCCCACAGCAATCCCGGTGGGTCTCATAGGGTTCATTTCTGGCTCTCCTAAGGAAAATCTGTTCAAAAATAAGTGTTGCCCGATCTTTCAGGTTTAACACTCGAGTGGGATGTGTACATGAAACGATTGATCCACAAAAGCAGTTCGAAGTCCTCCTTGTCCATGCCAGCCTTGCACTGCACCTGTGCACACAATTAGTCTGGTTCTCACAAGCAAAAAGTGCTTTGTGGAGCATGTCGAGTGACAGGTGTTTCCCTTTCTTCCTCTCAGGACATCCTCTCAATCCTCAGCGAGAAAAGTCCTACAACCAAGGGCACATTCATGATCATTCCCAATGAGACATCTTGCAAAACACTAAAGAAGAAATTGGACTCTGGGGAAGAGGTGGATATAAAAAAGCACTCGGTGAATGATGTGGCCTGGATATTCAAGGTAGGGAAAGTCCTTGCATCATCCACCCTCAGGATTCCTCTGAGTCTACATGAGCAGTTTGCTTCATCCTGCATTCTCTTGAATGGTACTAGAAACATATGAGAGAAATCTGGTAAGCTGAAAGGTTCCTCTGCTATTTGCAACATAAGGGATAGGAACTCAAACAAAAATCCAGTCAAAATGAGCAGCAATGTAACTCAGTATCTTTCATTTGATATTTTTATGTGGCCATGTGGAGGGTCACTTCACACGTGCATACAAGTGTCACCTGGTGTGCAGTATAGAGGCTGTGACTCCTTCATGGATCTCTTATTTATATGAGTACACTGTAAAAGTCTTCAGACACAACAGAAGAGGGCATCAGATCCCATTACAGATGGTTGTGAGCCACCATGTGTTTTCTGGGAATTGAACTCAGGACCTCTGGAAGTTCAGTCAGTGCTCTTAACCACTGAGCCATTTCTACAGCCTGACACAAGTATGCTTAAGCACTCTACCATACCTTCACCACCATAAAATGATATCTTTATTTTATTATTAAAATTAAAATTCAATTACATCATTTCACTTCTTCTTTTTCCGGGATCTAAGTGTGGATCCTCTCAATCTCCCACTTTTGCTAAATTACATGGCCCGTTTTCATTTACTGTATTTATTATATAGATACAAATGAGTCCATAAATATGTTCAAACCACCTGATAAGTCCATTATCCTTGGTAGCATATGAACTATTTCTGAGCTAACCAACAAATTGGGGGTTCCCTTTGAGAAACACTAATTTTCTCACACTTTGTAGTATCTATGTGCATCTAGAAGTTTGTCTTCACAGGATTTACTTATTTCCACCTAACATGGATGATGTTTTGTTCAGAAGTTGCTTTGACAAGCATATTATATTGTTAGGTTATCAAAAGTGAAAGCTCCCTACATTTCTTAGATGCCCAAACTCAAAGCAGAATTCCTGGTTCTCTGATATACAATTTTTCTTCACTCTTGTAACCAATGTTTGGAGCCAAAGATTCAGGAGTTAGTATATAGTATGGATGCAGTGGGGTTTGGAGCCAAGGGTTACTATGTTCTCTGTACTTTGAATTTCTGCAATTTTTTGTAATAGTCTCCATCCATGGCCAAGACAACCTTCTTTGATTTATGGGTAATTAAATATTCTATAAGTATAATCTTGAATATTTAGAACATAGTTGGGTATCATGGTTGTTTATTGAAACAGTGATAGGATCTTCTCTAAGAGTCATGACCTCATGTGACCCCATGGTTCCAATAATATACATGATTTTCTGCACCTCAGAAATTAGATAGTAACTTAATATAGTTGTCTTTGATTTAGTTACAATAATTGAATATTTCTGGCATTTAAAAATAGTTTTTAATCTGAGGAATTATACTCTTAGGTGTGTTAGTTTGCTCAGTTGTCGACTAGAAGCATGTTGATCTAAGAAGAGATTTTTTTTTTTCAATCCAAGAACATCTGAAAATATGTGCTTAGGTTTCCAGTTTTGATGGACAACACTTACTGGCCCTACATATCAGTCAACATTCTACCTTGGTGAATGTTTGGTTGCTGTAAAGACAATTGGAACTACACTAAATTTTAGAGCTGAGTATGTTTAGAGTAATCTCCATAATTTATTTTTCTGCAAAATATTTTTTCTCTTTCTATAAGGAATTTCTCAGAAATATTGAAGGAAGTCTTCTCATGTATAATTTGTACAATCAGTGGCTATCCACAAGAAAAAGTAGCAGCAATATAGAGATAATGTTTGGCAAATTGTGTGAACAATAGTTACAAAATCGAGGTAATATTTGCTTACACACATTAGAGATTATATTTCCCAGAAATATTCAGTAAAAATACTGACTGACAGAAAATGGTTTCAATTGTTCACAAACATGGAAGATATTTTCAAGCAGAGATGTGAGTTGGGGAGTCAAAGTGGACCATGTTTATAATCTCAGTTTTGTACTCCAGTTAAATCTGTCATTTTACCCTTGAATCTTGGGAAATATTTTAAGCAATATTTCGAGAATACATTCTTACTTTCATTTTATTCATGAAGGGCCACACAAAAGATACAAATACTCAGCCCCTTCCTTCATATTAAAAATTGAGTAAACTTGTTTTAAAATAACTGTCTCTTTGTTCAGTCTTTTAGAACAACTACCTCAAGCAAATGCTGCACTTCTCAGAACAATGTATAGAATCTTACATAAAATTACCAGCAATTCCTCTGTTAACAAAATGCCATCTTACAGTATTTCTGCTGAAATAGCACCATATATCTTATGTCTTCCTAGCTACCCTAATGAAATACTGGCAAATGATACTGCTGTAAAGGTAATTAGTCATGAACTATAAGCTTAGCTTTGATAAGCCTTTACAATGAGACCAGAATACAGGATTATCCCGAGAGTCTGTGTTATTTTGTTGTTGACCATGATGGTTTTGGTTTTGTTTCATTTTGTAAAATAAGTACACCTTTGAATGGTGTTCTTCTAGAGAGGAAGAATCATTGTTGCATTTTAAATAAGTAAAATATAAATGAGTATTGGAGCTCAAAGACTCAGTCTTTACTCAGTTGTGAATTAGAATATCCTTAGAATAACCCACTGAGGAAAAAAAAATACTGTGAAATCATAAAAAAAGTGTCTGGGTACTGGGTTAAGCAATCAAAACTGAATTCTGATCACTGTAGAATATGTGAAATTCTACTAGTTTTCATGGTGGTTTCCTCAACAAAACAAAGGCAATATAATTTGAATTGTTTTTTTTTTTTTTTATCAGATATGGTCATTATGACTCCTGATTAGTGTGATTAAATATTCCCTTGCTCTCACGATCCTGGTTATGACTGGTTTAGAGAAATTATAGAGTGCACTTTTGTATTGGAGCTGCCTTTCAAATACTACAACAAAATACCAAAACTTCTTCAGTATTGAGATCAAATTGTTATTTTGACTCTCAGTATTTGAGTTTCTGATTCATTATTAATTGACCAACTGCCCTTGGACCTGAGTGGAATATATTGTTAGACAGCCTAACTGAGGAAAAGTATCCCTCATATTGTATAGGGTCAAATATCAGAAGGAAAAAACAGGGTTCCAAAGGACCTGCCATTGGAGTTCTTTAATTATCCAGCTTCCTCCAAATAGGCTTTCTTTCAAATACCTCCCAACGTTATAAATCTGAGAATCAAGCTGTTACCATTGCATCTGCAATGAGCCATCAGAGACATTTGAATGTTCCTGGTCAGATGGGTTTGCCTGTGTCTATTTTTTTAGTCATCCATTGGGAACTTTCAGGAGGATGGTGCCCACATTCACAGGTCATCTTCCCTCCTAAATTGTAGCTTTCTACTGTAACCTCCACTAGCCTAAGGCAGGCTGGTTCAGACCTTAAACCACTGAGGTGGGGCCACCTGCGGTGCAGCTCCTCCAACTCAGCTAGTTTCCTTTGATGTGACACTGCCTACCACCTGCCATAAGGCCAAACCGGTTCTCTCAAGATTTTCCGGAGTTAACTGCAACCTGTGAATTTGGCGACTTACAGCTAAAAGGCTGTGCTGACAACTTGGCATCACAGCATAAGAAACCTGGCGTGGCAGGGGACGGGTTTCCCCCTTTATTAGCGCAGACTTTTATTAAACATTTGAGCTTTGATCAGGAAACTTGACTTAGCTCCATTTTTTTTCTCTCCACCGCCTAGTTTCCGGCTTGCCTCCCAGCTGTACTCCATTTCTTGTGGGCTGCAGGCGGGCTTCCTACATCTATAAGCAACCTTACAAATATGCACAGCCATGAATGTGTCAAAGGCAACTAAAGTTACTCATGTGTACAATATGTGTCACTTACTGGCCATCACAAGCTTAAAACAGGAAATCATCCTCTTTTATCTTATTGCACGGTGATGATCACACTTGAACATCTGATCTCACAATCATCTTTTAAAATTCTAACAAAAAGCCTGTCCCTATATTTTATTACAGTTAACGTATTCTCAGAATTTTTAACTACATAATTTTAGCCTCCAAGAATCATAAGTAAAATGTGATTTGCCACCACACAAAATGACAAAGACCCTCTGTATTTGCCCCGTTTTGTCACAGTTTTCTCTTGTTATGTTTATGATCGAAAACTCTCCCAAACTTTTCAGAATAGACATCATTGCACTTTGGTACGAAACATCTCTTTTTCTTTTTTCTTTTTTTTTTTTTAATTAGGTATTTTCCTCATTTACATTTCCCAAAAGTCCCCCATACCCTCCCCCGCCTCCCCTACCCACCCACTCCCACTTTTTGGCCCTGGCGTTCCCCTGTACTGGGGCATATAAAGTTTGCAAGTCCAATGGGCCTCTCTTTCCAGTGATGGCCGAGTAGGCCATCTTTTGATACATATGCAGCTAGAGTCAAGAGCTCCGGGGTACTGGTTAGTTCATAATGTTGTTCCACCTATAAGTTACAATTTGCAAAACACATGAAACTCAAGAAGAACAAAGACCAAAGTGTGGACACTTTGCTCCTTCTTAGAATTGGGAACAAAACACCCATGGAAGGAGTTACAGAGACAAAGTTTGGAGCTGAGACAAAAGGATGGGCCATCTAGAGACTGCCATATCCAGGGATCCATCCCATAATTAGCCTCCAAACGATGACACCATTGCATACACTAGCAAGATTTTGCTGAAAGGACCCAGATATAGCTGTCTCTTGTGAGACTATGCCGGGACCTAGCAAACACAGAAGTGGATGCTCACAGTCAGCTATTGGATGGATCATAGGGCCCCCAATGGAGGAGCTAGTGAAAGTACCCAAGAAACATCCCTTTTTCATCCCCAGGAAGCAGAGGCCTCATGCTCCCAGAATTCTCCACCTAACCCAGGGAACATAAAGGAAACAGAACATGGACTCAGCAGCTGCCCCAGTGGGCAGACAGGCACCCCTGGCCATTATGCACTGACGAAAAGCCCAGCTGCTCCACTTCTCTATGAGGACATTATGGATGTGTATAGATGTTCTACTACCATAAGTTAAAAGTTAGAAACACTTAGCACTGAAACTCTGAATTATAACAAACAACAGTCAAAAATTTACTAAATCATGTGAAGGGAAACTTCATCTGTGTGTTATAGATAATTTCCTAATGTAATAAGTCGCCTCTAAATTTTGGTACCTCTTTCCACAGGTCCTGAGTTTATGTAAGAGGTAGATCCCGGAAATAAGGATAACTAAATAATGTAGGATATGCCACTTACTTTGATATATTGAGTAATAATTTAGATGTGTATAATACACAGAAGAGCAATTCAATACCAAATTGAGGTTTCTCTGTGTTAAAGTCCTGGCTATCCTTAAACTTCCTTTGTAGACCAGGCTGAATTCAATCTTACAGAGATACTCTTGGCTCAGCTTCTGAGATCTGGGTATAAAGGCATGTGGCTCCATGTTTTCCCTTATGCAAGTCCTAAAATATAGCATAATATACCCATATGGGAGACATAGACACTATGATCTCAGAATTGAGCTCCCACTTCGGGGGATCAGGGGTGGGAGTCGGGAGGAAGCTAAGGACTGTTAAAGAAGTGCAGTCAGGCAAATTGTGTTATGCAGTGCAGACACTGCTGTTAAAGTAGAGTTGCCCAAGGTTGTTCAGTCAGAAAGTCAAAACTATAAAGTTGGTATTATTTTATTGTTTAACTCTAATACCTATATGCATAGCTTTCAAAGAAAACAGAGAATTTAGTTTGTATATCAGAAGTATGGGCAATATACAACATGATATCCAATGCCTTATGAAGCAATGACATTATTATGGATGTTATAATACTGATTAGTTATTTTCTGTGTGTTTGTGGTGATGCATATGGCATGCAGGCTTTAAAACGTGACAGGTGTGCAAGGGCTAAGTGAGTTCAATGACAGCAAATAATGATTTCTCTTCTTTATTAGATCCAGACATAAAAGAAGGCAATGTGTATACAAACCCAAATGCACCTTCTGAAACGCATTTAGAACCAGCAAAAAACCAAATATTTCATAAAATTCTACCCATTCTCTGCTTGGACAGAATATTGCTGACTCTGGTATATGTGAGTTTCATTTTGGGTTTTTACAGCTCTCCTATTTCACATAATATCTGGGAACCTTTGTTCTAAGTAAATTACTTCATTTAACTGATGAATGTATAGATAACCTATTCATGAAGGTAAGATCCTTTAAAAATAGATATGAATCCCAGTGAAGTTTGAGTCTTATAATGTAAAGAATAATGGAAAAAAAAAGATAAAAGAAATAGTATGCCCATGTTTTGCACTGATTGCATCAACGACACAAACTCACCAGCTTGTTGGACAAAATGGATCATTGGAAGTGCCCTGCTGATTCTCCAACTATCAATACTTTCAGCTGTCTTATGAATCCGTAATACTTTACAGTCTACCTTAATATCATTTCCTTTGAGATTATTCATTCTTAAAATCAAAACTATTGATACACCTTTATTTTATATTATCAATGAATTAGATAGACCCATTCTTCTTTGCTATATATTGATCTTTTTATACTACTGGATTATACAAAATTGCCACCTAATAGAGCTTAGTCTATTTTAAATATGCTACTAGATTTCCACTGGAAATATTCATTTAATGTTCAGTATCTCTTTTAGCACTATGCCTGTGCCAGGAATTTTTGCTGCATGTGAGCAAGTTTATTATGTTATACACATGAGCATTACTGCCCATTCCTTAGGTAGTTTAGAGAAGAATTAACTGTCATCAATGACTGTAATCATATAATAAATTGAAAGGGGAGAAATATGGAGTAATTCTGGGCATGGTCATCATTTTTACAAAGTGAAACCATGGAAGAACAATTGAAATTTGCTTGGGTTCTTAAATGTGAAAACATCTTTAGATATAGATAGTGGAAAGTAAGAAGGCAGAGATGTAGGAAATAAAAGTCTTAGAAGTGTAGTGGGAAAAAAAGCTTTTTTAAAAGCTTGTTTTTTAAAAAACACAAATGAGACTATGCCGGGGCCTAGCAAACACAGAAGTGGATGCTCACAGTCAGCTAATGGATGGATCATAGGGCTCCCAATGGAGGAGCTAGAGAAAGTAGCCAAGGAGCTAAAGGGATCTGCAACCCTATAGGTGGAACAACATTATGAACTAACCAGTACCCCGGAGCTGTTGACTCTAGCTGCATATGTATCAAAAGATGGCCTAGTCGGCCATCACTGGAAAGAGAGGCCCATTGGACTTGCAAACTTTATATGCCCCAGTACAGGGGAACACCAGGGCCAAAAAGGGGGAGTGGGTGGGCAGGGGAGTGGGGGTGGGTGGATATGGGGAACTTTTGGTATAGCATTGGAAATGTAAATGAGCTAAATACCTAATTAAAAATGGAAAAAAAAAGTCTTAGAAGTGTAGTGGGAAAAAAAGCTTTTTTAAAAAACACAAATGTTAGGATTTATAATAGTGGTCAAGACAGACAGGAAGTAAAAGAGTGATTTCGTTTCTGAAAGAGAAATGTCCCAATAGTCACTTAGAATAGCATGCTTGAGAAAGATCCATAGATGAAAAGAAAATGTAAGAAAATGCTTTGGTGAACTGAAGTGTGATGCGATCTTGAGCATTTTCTGATTCGAAGAAAACCTTGTTTCAAATTTGGAAAAATCAATTAGAAAATAAAATATATTTGGAAACTAAAAATAAAAAAACGTTCAATGTCTTCTTCATTCCTTTCAGTGGTAGGTATGCATCCATAATTGTAATGGCTCTGGTTTACCTTAAAAGACATATTTGTGCTTCAGTTCTTTGGATCTGTAATAATAGAAGCTTGTCTTTATCCCACACAGGATATGCTATCCATAATTGCACAAAGGGGACAAAATAATGATCTAATATTTAGATTATTCCCATTGAATCACACTGGTCCCTGAGGGATAAGATTTACACTAAACAGCTGATTAACTGGAATGAAGAATCTGTGCTAATAGTAGCTTCCATTTTTATGGTAAGAAAAGTTTTTGCATCACCAACATTCAGCATTCCTGTAGAGATGCATATGTGCTTTCTATCTCTGAGATTTCCTGATGATTTACATTTTCTTTGAACTATGGACACATGACCTCCAGGTAAGAGGGATGGTAGGTAAAAGTCTGACAAGCTAAATGATTCATCACAAAGACACAGGTGAACACCTTCTGTTGGTCATTAACTTCTTATATTAGATGGCCTTTGTTTTGGCATTACAAATGTTCCCACTGATTTCACCTCTAAAACTCTATGATGTGAATTGACAATAGCAGAACAGGTGGGATGGCTCAGTGGGTAAGAGTACCCGACTGCTCTTCCAAAGGTCCAGTGTTCAAGTCCCAGCAACCACATGGTGGCTCACAACCATCCGTAACGAGATCTGACGCCCTCTTCTGGTGTGTCTGAAGACAGCTACAGTGTACTTACATATAATAAATAAATAAATCTTAAAAAAAAATAGCAGAACAATGAACAATAGTGGTAAAAGTAATTTTAACAAAATACATTTCTTAAATCACACTTACCAAAAAACAAACAAAAAATAATGCTATTCCTTATAAATTCAATAATACAAAGATCTAGTCCACCACAGATATATACGAAGTTATAAGAGATTTGTATGTTGCCCTCTGTCCAGTAGATATATGAAATTCTTTTCCTTCTCTACCAGAAAATAGAGCAGCACTTGAATTTTTGCCAGGTATTGCCATCCCAACTCCATGTTCAATGATGAAGTATTATCCTAACCTACTTCTAAATAGTCTACTACGCTTAACTTACCAGTGAGCAGCAATAACTCTGGAGAAAACATCATTTTTTTATTTTTATCTGGGCCATGATCTGAGTTTGCCACTCAATAGACTGTGGAGCTATGGCCCCAGAGATCAAGAGAAAAGATAATGTTCTGAGAGTAGGCAAGCTGAATAGCATTAGGCAAAGGGACAGAATGATCCATCCTTGGCCCTCCAGCTGGCCAAGTGTGTCTGGCTCTCATTGCTAGAAACCTGTGACCACATCATGGAGAGGAGAGTGAAGATGAGTAACTGAAGGTGTTCCTGTGTATTCACAGCAATTTCAAGGTACAGGGACACATGGGAATCTTTCATTATCCTGATTGTTTTTATCCTTGGTACACCATGAAAGTTAATTGTGGTATTTCATGAACAAAGACACTTTTCTGTCCTCAAACAAGCTGCTCCTTACAATTAGTTTAAATAGTTGAGTATTTTCACATTTTAAGGAATGGATGTGAAACTGTGAGACTTTCTCACATGCAAAACAGTGTGTTCAAGTAAGAAAGTTCAACACTATTCCATGTAGTCATGTAAGCAGAGGTGTATATGTATATTACAACTTTACTCTCTGTGAAATGAAAGTACAGATTCACCAATTATACAATCAGAATGAGGTATTTTCTGGCCCTGACATTTTTTGATGGCTGCTTATTTTCAGGAAGAGTACCTTGGTGTTTGTTTGTTTGTTTTGTTGGTTTATTATAGTTACTGGTTATTTTTCTTTTTTAACTATTATTATTCTTGTTATTAGCCATTTATATATTCATATATTCATTCCCTTTACATATTGGTGTTTGCTCACTACCTCTTTATCTTTCATAGAGTCTCTTCCCTTCTGAGCATCTTAGGGCCTCAATCTGAGTTATCCTTGTACCCTGGCCATCAGCTCTCTGGAGGGTTAGCACATTTTCTCCTACTGAGGCCAGCTGGTGAAGGGTTTCTGACAGACAGACAAGAGCTTTAGGGATATCCCCACTGCACATGTTGGGGTTCCCACATGGAGACTGAGCTGTACATTTGCCACATATATTCTATATGTCATGATGCAGCTTCTATATGCCTTTTCATTGTTGGTAGACCTTGATAACTCCCAATGGTCCAGAGTAGTCAACTCTGTTGGTCTTCTTGTGGAGTTCCTATCTCCTTCCTGGCCCTGAATCCTTTCCCCAACTCTCCCAGAATTGTCCCTGGGCTCCCTCCAATGTTTGGCTGCAGTTCTCTGTATCCTCTTTCAGCCAGCTGCTGGGTGAAGCCTCTCAGAGAGCAGATATGATAGGCTCCTGTCTGGATGTCCCACAGAGGAGCTGGCCTCCTTTTGTACAGATAGAGCTTTAGGCAGTGAAGTGGAGTGCATATCTCTGATTGCAGGTAGTACTGTGGACTGAAAGCCAAGAAAGATAATTAGAACAGGCAGTAGGGTTATTTTATTGATACTGCTGCCAGAACTCTGCTTCTTTGATTCTAGTCTTAGGTAAGAACACATAAGCTCCTGCCTGTCATTTCCACTTTTGATTCAAGATTCTTGTTGGTGACAGACTGGGAATCTCTTAAGGAATTAGGGTCTCAACCAGTGGTTCTTATTCTTCCTAGTCCTGTGACACTAATATAATTCATCATGCTATAGGTCATCCTGAACTATGACATCATTTTGCTGTTATTTCCTAATTGAAATTTGCTACTGTTATGAAATATAATGTGTAATTTTTGGAATATATGATATGTAGGATATATGATATGTGAACCCAAAAAGTATTGTGACACACAAGTTGAGAATGACTGATCAAAGCTGCTGTTTTTAAACAATAATGTTTCTCAAATACTTTTTACAATGCCCTTAGACCATTAATTTTCTTTTTCTTTTTTATTAATAAAGGACTGTCTCAGAAATATCCAAGGAGGCTTGCTTTCTTCAGATTTGTATCAAAATTGTGTCAGTGCCCTTGATGAAGCACATCTGACTCAGAAAATTTCTAGTATACAAAGGTAATGATACAGTAAACATTTGGGGAACTGCACAAATTTAGAAGCAATGCATTTTGAAGGTACATAGTCTTGTATTTATAGGTTTATAAACTTGAATGATGCCCCATGCCAAGAGGTTTCCAGTGCTCAGACATGTACAGTCACTTTATAAACAGGTGCATTTCTCAAGCAAGTGCATTCTACCATGTCTGTAATCCCAGCACTTGAGAATCTTCTACATTATAACTGTCATGGTTTGGAAGACACCCCATGCTACACAGTTGTATGCATGTCAGCCTAGAGTATTGTTTTGAGTCCCTGTGTGAGACAAATTAAAACAAGTATGAATGTTTGTATAATACCTGTGAGTTATTTGCATCCTAATATTATTATCATGGTATTGTAAATAATACACATGTTAAATATATGCCATTGGTTAGAACATGAAGCTATTAATGTGTTCATCTTTCTCAACTATAACCACCTAGACAAGTGTGTGTCAGGTCTATCTTTGACATCTTTGAATTATTTTCTTGTACAATACTCCATACAATGATTTCGAGGGTAATAGAAGCTTTGAGCTCACGTTTCTGCCCAGGACTCCAGCATCTCTACTTACCTATATCAGAAGCTTTTATAACTGATTTTCATAAGGTAGCAAGAGTGCTTTCTGCTCCTTGTGTTCCAGAATGTCACAAGAGTGTTACATGGATTCATACTACAATAGATATTAAATGTGTCACCATGGTGGCTGGAAAGATGGTTCATTGTTTAACAACACTGATTCAATACACAGAACACACACGACCTGCCAAAAAACAAAACAACAACAAAAAAAACTTCATTAATTCTATTTCCAGTGAACCTGACACCTTCGTCTGGGTTCCATGGGTAGCAGTTATACATGCAGTACACAGAAATTCATACATAATTTTAAAAATTCAAAGGGAGAGTTGATTTGCAAAATATATTTTAGGTAATACTTGAGCTGTATATTCTTACTTCTTTTAAATTCAGATTATACTATGAGCTGGTTTATAAAACATTTATCCCGATTTTTCGTTGTATTCAGAGTTTTGTGAGTAACATTACTTGTCAGAAAATCAACAATAAATTCTCCTTTTTCTATGTATAGAATTATCCAGAAGAAGCCAAATCCAAACTCTCTGCTGCTCAAAAAGTTACTCCATTTGTTGTTCAAAATTAAAACCTCTAACAGTAATCACCTAGACAGCTACATCTTATCTGCCCGCTTAGCCCCTTATGTGCTGAGGAAACTGACTTGCATAAACCAATCATCTCAGAATGACCTCTCAAAAAAGGTAAGAAGATATGATTTTTCCCTTTGGGAACAAAGTCCTCATTGTGATCCTGGAATTGGGAATACCTCAGAAAGGTCACTGATGTTAAAGGACCCCCTAGGTTTGCATTCTTCTGGAGTGGGAGATGCATTCATCTATTTCAGGAAGGATTGGGAAGGGAGATTATTAATATATTTTGAAGGAAGTGAATCATTTCTTTTTTGTTCTTTAGTGCTTTCCTTTATTTCTTTCTCTTTAGATATTGATGTTTTAGCCAACAATATACTGCATGTATAATGGCTGTTTAAGAAGACTACAGTGAATTTGAAAAAAGAAATATGGTTATCTAGGGTTTTGTTTGTTTGTTTTCTATTGTAGCTGTACTTTGGAGCATATGATGGTTGGTTTTCAGAGTGGTGTGACTATTAGATTCATGAAATATTCACCCCAACTGCACTGCTTCTCACATAAAAGCACAATGCATGCAAGTATATATATATATACTCTTAGTATGTTATATAATGAATAATGATAAAAGTGTAGTGTATATTATATAATATACTTTGTTATTTTAGCAATTACTCTTACTTATATAAAAGAGAAAAGTGTATGTTTGCATTATTTAATGTACAGTCTTATGTAGCTCAGTCTTTTCTGTAGCTCTTAATTTTACTATGAAGCCACATGCATTAATATTTTTCATTACTTTAATTATTTACTTTATATTCTGATTGCAGTACCCTTGTCTAAGTCCCATTAATTTTTATCTAAAACTTAATTTTTAAAAATATTTTGGGTGGAAGTTACCAGGGGATAGGGTATATATGGAAGGACTGGAAAATGAGTGTTACTGGGTTGCATGATGAGAAATTCACAGAGAAACAACAAGGAACATATATTTGGAAAGGAAAAAATATAGACAACAAAAAAGACAACAACAAAAAAGAAAAGAAACAAGGGTATATATTAACTAATAGTTTCCAGAAATAAGGCCCACAGGAAAGAAGTCACGGTGATGTTACTCACAATGGAGGAGGAGAGCCCATGGATAGCTTGTTCAATTTAGAAAGTGTCTTAGATGGCTACTCTTGCAATGAAGTAAACTTGTTTTTACTGAGGAAAAGCAAGTTGTGGAGAACAAGTTACACTTCATGATATACTTCTAGTTACCAGTTAATTTGAGTAATGTCAGGGCCCAAACTGAAGCTGGGCAGGAACCTGGAGACATGAACTGAAACAGAAGCTGTGTAGGAGTGCTGCTTCCTGTCCTGCACCTCATATCTTTCTTTGTCTGACAAATAGCTCAAGTGTGGTCCCATCCTGGAGATCTGGGCGCTACAAAATTCCATTGTTAATCAAGACAATATCCTATAGACATCCCTACAGAATAGGCCAATCTGGTGGAGGCATTTTTCTGAACAAAGATCCCTCTTCTCATCAACTTCTTCTCTTAGATATTTTTCTATTGCTTTAATAAAGCACCAGGACTAATGAACGCAACTCATAGAAGTAAATGTTTATTTGAGACTTAGAGCTGTAGATAGATTGCAGTCCTTCAAAGTCATGACAGAGGAGCATGGTTGCGGGAATGAAGGACAACCAAACAGGAAACAGAGCCCAGGTGGCTCTCATCTTAGGTGCAAACATGAACCACAGAGAGTACACTGCAAATGGCACCTGGATTCAGTAAACATAAATTCTAACCAATGATGTACTTCCTCCAGGAAAGCCAAGCCACTTAAACCAATCAAAAGGTGTCACAAAGATGGAAGGCATCATATATTGTGATGCCTGCAATTAGACAGGCATCCCTTTAAAACCATCACAGTGAAATTCCACCTCCTTTCCACACCCCAGCAAAAAAATCACCAATTCAGGAAACCTTTTTACTAATCTGATTCACTTACAGTTATTCTGGCAGCATATCCATTGTGAAATGTTTTTTTGGTCAGTAGTTCATCCATTATTTTCAATATATGTGAAATTTTAACTAGATGAAGTTGCAAAGAACTTAGTCTCCATTTCAGACAGAGACTTCGTTTCACAGGTCCATATCTGCTCATAGTAACTGCTATTTTCTTCATCACTTTGGATTTCAACTACTTATTGAGTTCAATTTTGTCAACTATGTGAAATGACAGAGGACCTTGTTTTCGCCTTGTGGTGTTACAGGTATCTCACAGAGTTCATGATTGACAACTTTCTACACATATTTGAAGAGGATGGCTATATGATTTGTAATGATAATGATGAGAGGTACGATGCCATAACGACCTCAGTAAATACTGCTGGTAAGTCATTTGTTATAAAATAAGCCATAGATGGCCATAGTGGAAAACCTTTAAATGCTAGTACTGAATAATTGAAGATTTCGTCTGCTGATTCTCAGGAGGAAGGGCGTACATGTATGAGAAGATTTTAATTAGTCATCAAGTTGATGAAAGGATGATATTGTTCTCTAATTTCATAAATCTGTAAATATCTGGGAAGCATTGGGGCATATCATGATTATTTTGAGTATGGGAAAAGTTTTTTAAAACAATACTTAATTAAATTACATATGAATATATGTATATGTACATAGGTATACATAAACATATCCATACTTACATATATTTATGGATGACAGAGGGACTCTTTATTTAGCCTTTGTAAGAAATCCAGAACAGTACCTGTTATAATTCTCACCTTTCTTTCCATGGTCCATAAATCATGTAAGTTACCTTGGATATGAAATTATTTTAAAATTTTCACTCAGCAAAATTATTTGATTTAAAAAATCTATTAAACACACTACAAGATTAAACCATGTGCCAACAAGCTTTCTATCCTTGTGCAAAATAACTGATATTTGTTTAATTTCATTTGAGAGATAATCATATAGAAATATTAAGTTGCACATGATCTACTACAAAACATATGTGAAGAGTCAAAAAGAGGGTAAAACAGCTGATTTAACAGATAACACCATGCAAAATTAGATACTGAAAAACTAGCCTTATCTCAGGTGGGTTGAATCTATCACATGAGAATGTTTGTCTAACGATGATATTTTTGTGTTTCATTTAGCAGGGAACAATATAATAACTTCAAAGTATAACTTTCCACAATGGAGTATTTTTCATGACTGAAGAAGGAGCCGGTCATTCTATTTCAATGTTCCCTCTAATTAACACTTAACAGTAAGCAAAAGAGATTATTATAAGAAACAACTTCATATTATATTTAACCATATTATTTGTTACAAATAGTTTCAATCTGTTACACATACTGATCTGTTATAATAAAGGGTATTAAATTATCGTATTGCTGAGACTCCAATGTGCCTGATTCATGATTCTCCACAGTCTTTGGAAAAAGGCATTTTCAGTATTCTCTACCTCTGTTATTCAGGGATGTGTATTCCTATGACAGATCCAGTAGAATCACTTTAGTAATTTTTATTTCCAAAGTACAATCAAAATGGTATTCTAACTTCTGCTCAATAAATGAAAGTTGTGGGTTTATCTGACCAAACTCTTTCAGATAAAACAGTCACCATTGCTAAGAATCAACTTCTTTTGTTTTTGTTTTTGTTTTTGTTTTTCAAGACAGGGTTTCTCTGTGTAGCCCTGGCTGTCCTGGCACTAACTCTGTAGACAAGGCTGGACTCGAACTCAGAAATCTGCCTGCCTCTGCCTCCCAAGTGCTGGGATTAAAGGCGTGCCCTACGGCGCCCAGCTAAAAATCCACTTCTTAAGGAATGGAATAAGGTGAAACATGTAACTTTAAATATAAAAGTAATTAAGACCACAGAGTAAGGTGCAAGCAAATTAGTAACCATACCTATGTACAAAAAAAGAAACCAAAAGATACAATGCTTTTGAATATACATATTCTAGCAAACAATTGCAGTAAGATAAACAATGCAGAGTGTATTTCATAAGGACATTAATTCAACAAAAGCATAAAGAAGAAGTTATTTTGGTGAGGTCTCTAGAAGACAGAGAGAATACTGCATCACAAAAATATCCAAACTTAAAGAAAAATGGTTGGCTTTTTTTGAAAGTTTTTATTAGATATTTTCTTCATTTACATTTCAAATGCTATCCCAAGAGTCCCCTATACCCTCCCCCCACCCTGCTCCCCTACTCATGCACTCCCACTTCTTGGCCCTGGCATTCCCCAATACTGGGGCATACAAAGTTTGCTAGATCAAGGGGACTCTCTTCCCAGTGATGGCCTACTAGGCAATCTTCTGCTACAAATGCAGCTAGAGACACAAGCTCTGGGTGTACTGATTAGTTCATAATGTTGTTCCACCTATAGGATTGCAGACCCCTTTAGCTCCTTGGGTACTTTCTCTAGCTCCTCCATTGGGCTTCCTTTGTTCCACCCTATAGATGACTGTGAGCATCCACTTCTGTATTTGCCAGACACTGACAAAGTCTCACAGGAAACAGCTATATCAGGGTCCTTTCAGCAAAATCTTGCTGGCATATGCAATAGTGTCTGGTTTTGGTGGCTGATTATGGGATAGACCCCTGGGTGGGGCAGTCTCTTGATGGTCCATTCTTTCATCTTAGCTCCAAAATTTATCTCTGCAACTCCTTCCATGGATATTGTATTCCCTATTCTAGGGAGGAATGAAATATCCATGTGATGTTCTTCTGTCTTGATTTTCTTGTGTTTTTGGAAATTGTATCTTGGGTATTCTAAGTTTTTGGACTAATATCCACTTATCAGTGAGTTCATATCAAGTGACTTCTTTTGTGATTGGGTTACCTCACTCAGGATGTTATCCTCCAGATATATCCATTTCCCCAAGAATTACATAAATTCATTGTTTTTAATAGATGAGTAGTACTCCATTGTGTAAATGTACCACATTTTCTGTATCCACTCCTCTGTTGAGGGACATTTGGGTTCTTTCCAGCTTCTGGGTATTAAAAATAGGGCTGCTATGAACATAGTGGAGCATGTGTTCTTATTACCAGTTGGAACATCTTCTCAGTATATGCCCAGGAGAGGTATTGCTGGATCCATTCATACTGGTAGTACTATGTCCAGATTTCTGAGGAACTGCCAGACTGATTTCCAGAGTGGTTGTACAAGCTTGCAATTCCACCAGCAATGGAAGAGTTTTCCTCTTTCTCCACATCCTTGCCAGCATCTCCTGTCACCTGAATTTTTGTTCCTAGCCATTCTGATTGGTGTGAGGTGGAATCTCAGGGTTGTTTTGATTTGCATTTCCCTGATGAATAAGGATGTTGAATATTTTTTCAAGTACTTCTCAGCACTTTGGTATTCCCCAGTTGAGAATTCTTTGTTTAGCTCTGTACCCCAATATTTAATGGGGTTATTTGAATTTCTGGAGTTCAGCTTCTTGAGCTGTTTGTATATATTGGATATTAGTCCCCTATCAGATTTAGGATTGGTAAAAATTCATTCCCAATCTGTTGGTGGCCTTTTTGTCTTATTGACAGTGTCTTTTGCCTTACATAAGCTTTACAATTTGATGAGGTCCCATTTCCAGATTCTTGTTCTTACAGCACAAGCCATTGCTGTTCTGTTTAGGAATTTTTCCCCTTGCCCATATCTTCGAGGCTTTACCCTACTTACTCCTCTATAAATTTCAGTGTCTCTGGTTTTACGTGGAGCTCTTTGATCCACTTAGACTTGAGCTTTGTACAAGGACAGAAGAATGGATCAATTCTCATTCTTCTACATGATAACTGCCAGTTGGGCCAGCACCATTTGCTTTCTTTTATCCCCTGGGTGGTTTTAGCTCCCTTGTCAAAGATCAAGTAACCATAGGTGTGTGGGTTCATTTCTGGGTCTTTAATTCTATGCCATTGATCTACCTGTCTGTTGCTGTATAAGTGCTATGCAGGTTTTATCACAATTGCTCTGTAGTACAGCTTGAGATCAGGCATGGTGATTCCCCCAGAGGTTCTTTTATTGTTGAGAATAGTTTTTGCTTTCCTAGGTTTTTTGTTAATCCAGATGAATTTGCAAATTGCCGTTTCCAACTCAGTGAAGAATTGAGTTGGAATTTTGATGGGGATTGCATTGAATCTGTAGATTGCTTTTGGCAGGATAGCCATTTTTACTATATTAATCCTGCCAATCCATGAGCATGGGAGATCTTTCCATCTTCTGAGATCTTCTTTGATTTCTTTCTTCAGAGACTTGAAGTTCTTGTCATACAGATCTTTCACTTCCTTAGTTAGAGTCGCATCAAGGTATTTTATACATTTTGTGACTATTGTGAAAGGTGTTGTTTTTCTAATTTCTTCCTCAGCCAGTTTATCCATTGTGTAGAGAAAGGTCACTGATTTGTTTGAGTTAATTTTATATCTACCTACTGCACTGAAGCTGTTTATCAGGTTTAGGTGTTCTGTTGTGGAATCTTCACGGTGATTTATATATTCTATCATATCATCTGCAAATAGTGATATTTTGACTTCCTCCTTTCCAATTTGTATCCCCTTGATCTCCTTTTGTTTTTGAATTGCTCTGGCTAGGATTTCAAGTACTATAATGAATTGATACGGAGAATGTGGGCAGCCTTGTCTAGTCACTGATTTTAGTGGGATTGCTTCCAGCTTCTCTCCATTTACTTTGATGTTGGCTACTTGTTTGCTGTATATTGCTTTTATTATGTTTAGGTATGGGCCTTGAATTCCTGATCTTTCCAAGACATTTATCATGAATGGGTATTGGATTTTATCAAATGCTTTCTCAGCATCTAAGGAGATGATCATGTGGTTTTTGTCTTTGAGTTTGTTTATATAGTGGATTACGTTCATGGATTTCTGCATATTAAACCATTCTGCATCCCTGGGATGAAGCCTACTTGGTCATGATGGATGATTGTTTTGATGTGTTCTTTGATTCACCCCAAGGGAGATAACTCTGTAGATATAAACCCTATGAAAGAAAGCAGGAACCATACTGTGAGCATCAGCAACAGAATACAAGAGATGAAGAGAACCTCAGGTGCAGAAGATTCCATAGGGAACATGGACACAACAATCAAAGAAAATGCAAAATGCAAAAAGATCCTAACTCAAAACATCCAGGAAATCCAGGACACAATTAAAAGACCAAACCTACGGATAATAGGAGTAGATGAGAATGAAGATTTTCAACTTAAAGGGCCAGCAAATATCGTCAAAAAATATAGAAGAAATAATTCCTAAAGAAAGAGATGCCCATGAACACACAAGAAGCCTACAGAACTCCAAATAGAGTGGGCCAGAAAAGAAATTCCTCCCGACACATATATTCAGAACAGCAAATGCCCTAAATAAAGATAGAATATTAAAAGCAGTAAGGGAAAATGGTACATAACATATAAAGGCACACCTATTAGAATTACTCCAGACTTCTCACCAGAGATCATGAAAGCCAGAAGATCCTAGACAGATGTTATACAGACACTAAGAGAACACAAATGCCCGCTCAGCTACTATACCCAGCAAAACTCTGAATTACCATAGATGGAGAAACCAAAGCATTCCATGACAAAACCAAATTTACACAATATCTTTCCACGAATCCAGCCCTTCAAAGGATAATAAAGGGAAAACACCAACACAATGATGGAAACAGAAAGGCATTCCTATCAAAAGTCTTTTGTAATGCAAAAGCATTACATTCCTTAATTAAAATCCATAGGTTGTCTTATATGATAAAACTGACAGGTTCGGTCTTCATTGTGTTTTTAAAACCTTACTTATGGAAGCACACAGCCTTTGTAAAGAAGAGAGTAAACAGTGTAAAAGTGATTTATAGGAATCCACATTCCTATAAAAGAAGGGTCCGAGAATTCAGATCAAATGCACCTGCAGTGTAAGATAGTAAATCTATAGCACTCAAAATAAGAGGAGTCATTCTCAGGGAATTAGAGTTTTGTGTACAAAAAAAAATTTGACCAAGAACAACCTTTGAGGGGCACAACAGAGCATTAATACATTGAATATACTCATTACAATAATCTTATTAATAATTGAAATGTGTTAGCATATTATCACATTTATTTGCAGAACTTAAACTAATGAGGCTGAGGCTGAGGCTGGACAGATAGCTTAGTTGTTGAAAGCACTTTCCTGGCATATGAGACAGGTTTAGTTCCCAGAAGCCAACCAGCACAGCAGCCTATAATTATCAGTAACTTAAATTCCAGGTAATGTGGCACTCTTTTCTGGACTCAACAAGAATCAGGCATCCATTTCATGCACACATATGTATGGAGGCATAAAAATCAAACTAAAAAACAAAAAAAAAAATCTTACCTGAACTGTTTATTTTATAATGATGGAAATGCCATTGAAACATTGTGAGGATGAAAACAGGTACATAGTAATATATGTATTTTTAGATAAAAAAATTCTGCTGTGGAGAATGAATAAAGGAATATATGGAATTAACTGGTAAAGAGATATTCTCTTATTACAGAATGAGGTATAAATATAAAAGGGAATTATAGTCTGAAGGAGTAGATGTGAAAGATTAGGCTGTCCATGATGCTTTCTGTTCATATTTTACCATCAGTTCTGAGGCGCTCAGTTTTCTTATGTGCTAGCAATTGTTGAAAGATAGTCATTGAGCCTGAAGTTTTAGAGAACTGGTTTGCTGTAGTAACTGACTGTGGGATGAGAAATGTATGTTCTGTGACTCTTATTGGTGAGGTTTGCGATCAGACTTAATGGCACACCAATAACACAATCACATCCATGTCTAGCTTGCTAACCAGTGAGTTATCTGTGTTAGCAATGTGAGTGAGGGGGCCTCAAAGGCAGCTTCATCACTAAAGACTCCACACAGCATGGGCCATGACTCATTTTTTATCTTATTTATTAACGTTTTAAATGTTATCTCCCTTCCCAGTTTCCCTTCCACAAACCCACTATCCCATCTTGCCTCCCCCTGACTCTACTTGAGTGATCACCCACCCACTTCTGCCTCAGCAGCCTAGCATTCACCTATCCTGGGTCATCAAGTCTCCAGAGAACCAATGGGCTACCCTCCAAGTGATGCCAGATAAGGAAGTCCTCTGCTACATATCCAACTGAAGCAATGGGTACCTCTTGTGCATTCATTATTTGATGATTTAGTCCCTCGGAGCTTTGGGAGGATCTGATTGCAGATATTGTTGGTCTTCCTATGAAGTTGCAAACCCCTTCAGCTCCCACAGTCTTTGCCCTAACTTTCCCTTCACTATCCCCATGCTCAGTCCAGTGTTTGGCTCTGTATATCTGCATCTGTATTGGTCTGCCTCTAGCAGAGCCTCTCGGGGGACAGCTATACCAGGCTCCTGTCAGCAACCACATCTTGGCATCAGTAATAAGGTCTGGGTTTGCTATCAGCAGACAGGATGGATATCTAAGAGGGGCAGTCCCTGGATGGACTTACCTTCAGTTTCTGATTCACTCTTTGTCCCTGCGTTTTCTTTGGAATTCTGTGGAATTCTGGATTAACATTTTTGAAGTGACTATGTGGCCTCATCATTCAATTGGCAGCTATGCCTATCCAGTGGATATGGTCTCTTCAGATTATCTCTCCCTTTTGTTGGATATTTCAGATAAAGTCCTCTCTGTTTGGCCCTGGAAACGTCTTGAGTACCTGGCATCTGGGACTTTCTAGTGGTTACCCCCAGTTCTCCCTCACCTACTGATACTCACTCACTTTCAAATTCCTGACCCTCAGTACTTCTCCCCCAACTTGCCCTATATCTATCTGAACTGACCTCCCTTTTTCCCTTTGTCTACTCTTCCCCTCCCAGATCACTCTCTCCCTCTCCTTCCCAGAGAATATTCTCTTCTCCTTTCTCAGTAGAACTGAAGAGATCACACTTTGGTGTTATCTTCTTTCTTCTTGGTTTTCATATTATCTGTGGTTTGTATCATGGGTATTCTGAACTTCGTTTTGGCTAATATTCACTTATCAGTGAGTACATCTTTTGTGACTGGGTTACCTCAGTGTGACATTTTCTAGTTCCATCCATTTGCTTGTAAATTTCATGAATTCATTATTTTTAATAACTGAGTAGTACTCTCTTGTGTAAATGTACCACATTTTCTGTATCAATTTCTCTGTTGAGGAGCATCTGGGTTCTTTCCAGCTTCCAGCTATTATGAATAAGGATGCCATGGACATAGTGGAACATGTGTCCTTGTTATATGTTGGAACATCTTTTGGGTATATGCCCAGGAGTGGTATAGCTGGGCTCTCAGGTAATACCATGTCCAATTTTCTGAGGAACTTCCAACGTGATTTCCAGAGCAGTTGTACCAGCTTGCAATCCTATGGACAATGGAGGAGTGTTTCTTTTTCTCCACATTCTCACCAGCATCTTCTGTCACCTCAGTTTTTGATCTTAGCAATTCTGATTAGTTTGAGGATAGCAAAAACTATTCTCAACAACAAAAGGTCTTCTGGGATAATCACCATCCCTAACATCAAGCTGTATTTCAGAGCAATAGTCATAAAAACTGTATGGTATTGGTACAGAAACAGGCAGGAAGATCAATGAACTAGAATTGAAGACCCAGAAATGAACCGACAAACCTATGGTCACTTGAGCTTTGACAAAGAGCTGAAACCATCTATTGGACAAAAGACAACATTTTCAACAAATGGTGATGTTTCAACTTGAGGTCAGTATGTAGAAGAATGCAAATAGACCCATTCTTATCTCCTTGTACAAAGCTTAAATCCAAGTAGATCAAGGACTTGCCATATAAAACCAGACACACTGAAAGTAATAGAAGAGAAAGTGGGGGAGGACCTTGAATACATGGGCACAGGGTGAAATTTCCTGGACAGCACACCAATGACTTCTGTTCTAAGATCAAGAATCGACAAATGGGACCTCATAAAATTGCAAAGCTTCTGTTAGTTTTGATTTTTTAAAAGTTCTCAAGTTTAGGCATTTCACTATCTTATCATCCTATTTCCCATTTTAGCATAACTATTCCACTTTATTGGAGTTGATAACTATACTGCTATCATAAATTTCCAACTAACTCAGTTACTTGAGCTTTGGTTATTTCTTCATAAGGCCAACCATTCTGTAAAAAATATGGTGTCTTATATTTTTTATGTTATTAGAATCACTTCAGAGAGGATTATGTTATTAAAAATTTTTAAATCTATGTAGATTAAAATTTATTGTATGGTATATCTAAATACAGACATTGAAAACATTAGCATAGATTAAAACCATGACTACTTGAATATAAATTTTCTCTGTACTTGTGTCAAAGAACATGTAAAATTTTCAGTAAATTTTGTGTTCTTTCAATCCATAGAATTTTTCATATTAGTGGAGATTTTTCTCTAGTATGACATTAATTTACTTGGAAGGATCTTTCAAGTATTTTGTATTTTATAAAATAAGTTTCTTAACTTTAAAACTTAACATTGAAATAATAGCATTTATATTAGATTTTCTTTCCTCTAAATTCCAACATTAAACATTTCTCAACCTATGATTAAATCTTTAAATCTATATGTAATTGAAGAAGAGCTTCAATAAACCACTTAATCCAGTGAGCTAGCTTTCTACGCCATACCATTGCCAGGGCTGCAGAAAGCTGCTGGGAATACATGTTGAAATTTGTGTTCCTCAATTTTGCCTTCACCATCTGAACAGCAGGACCTGTAGTTGCTACATATCATAATCAGCCATGTGAGTGACTTTATAATACAAAGTTTAAATATCATTGTGACATACTGCGTTACCAAAAACTTTACCAAATTCTGTGTCCAATGTGTAAGGGATTTCAACTTTTGACTGGTGAAAAGATCTTACAAAATTTAATCATAAGCATATTCTGTTTTTAGGATAAGTATTTTGGTCCTGCCCACCCCCCCCAAAAAAAAATCAATGGATAAATTGGAAAACTGAAGAGAGAAACATAGTCTCTCCCTAGAGAAGCTATGAGAGTGCAGCATAAATAAAATATCAGCCTGTTCAAGGTAGACTGTTGTAGTTTGCTGATATACAAGGCTCTTGTCAGGAGGTGCATTCAGCTGCAGAAGGAGTAAGACAGTCATCCATAAGTCAACCTTGATATCTAATGGAAAGAAAATAGAATCTGCAAGTGCCACCAGTCTGTCCAGTTTTGTTTTATTTTTAATGACAAGCCAGTCTGTTGTGTGTCTTGAGTGTTACACTATCCCAGACAAAATCATGATAGTGAAGTCATCGTTGTGGGGAAGAGAGAAAAAAAATAGAATGGAAAAATGACATAAAGCTTCCTCAATATAAACATGCTGTTTCATATGCTAAATCAGCATAGGAAACTTTGAACATACAAAAGTATGTTCACTTTTATTTTTATTTGTATAGAGAAAATAGAATCTGGAAGTATTTTAAAATGCAAAGCACAATATAAGCAGGTAGATTTTTTTCTTTTTGCTTTTAAATATTTACTTATAGTGTTGCAATTATTTACATGTTATTTTAGGGGGGTTCATATGCACACAATATATTTTGGTCGTATTTGGACCATACTTCTCCTAAAAATTCCTCTTAGGACATAATGTGGTGGTTTGTATACTATTAGACCAGAGAGTGGCACTATTAGGAGGTGTGACCCTATCAGAGTAGGGGGTGGAGGAAATATGTCACTTAGGTGTGGACTTTGAGACCCTTGTCCTAACTTCTTGAAAGCCAGTCTTCTCCAGTCTGCTTTTGGATCAAGATGTAGAATTCTTAGCTTATCCAGTCTCACATCTGCTTAGATGTTGCCATTTCATTTGTTTTTAACCCATAGAATTCAGATGGTGTTGTCTGTTTCCTTGGGTGTGGGGCACATCCACTGGACTAAATTTGTTTTTTTTGGGGGCCACTTCTAAAGAAAACTGATTTTTGCCCCACAAGAATATAGGCACTGCAAAATCACTGTATAAACAAGGGTGTGGGTGAGAGAGAGGTTGGGGTACTGCCATTACAATTATACTCTCAATCTTTCTCCTCTCTTCCCCTCTCTCCTTTATTTTTGACTCTTTCCATAACTTCCTTTCTCTTTTTCTCTCTCTGTTCCCTTTTAGGTTCTCATCTCTCATGTATCCCAAATTGTCCTCAAACTATAGAACCTATTATGGACTTCAACTCCTGATTATCCAGCATCCACATCTTCCCACACAAGTGTGTGCTACCATACCTTGCTTATGCTATTTGGATGCTCTGTCCTTGCCTTTTGTGATTGTTAAGTAAGCGCTCTACCTAATGAGCTCTATTCCACAGCCCCTTCTCACAGTATCTGACATAATGAAGGAGCTAACTTTCTATGTAATAGAATAAAGCTTTCTGAGGATTTGTTTACTGTATAGTGTTCATCTATCCAAGATCTCTTCGTGCTTCTCACTTAGGTGTTTCCTAATACATTCTCCACTTTAAATACAGATCTTTCACTTCTCTGCCAATCAATTTTGAAGTTGAATTTTTACCTCTCTAAAGTAGGTTCCATACTTAACATATTATTTGCTTAATATTCTTGATATGAAAGCTCTATAATATTAATAGAGCACACTTCATACTAATCATTAATATTGTTAGCTATAGTGTATCATGGTAAGTATTGATTCTCACTCTGGGGCATTACTATGCCTACTAAAGTGTAATTATTCTATGACAAAAAAATTGGTAAACGTGTTGACTCTGAGTGAAGTAGGATTAAAAATATTAAAACTGTCATATAAAACCCAAAATTTATTTTTAAATCACTAAATAAATCATGTGACAACATCCTGTCCTTAATACCTATCATTTCATGGTTTGACACATATGTTCAAATTTGATACTACTAATTCATTTGTTCATATTTTTTCTTTTTTTCTTATATTGGGTGAAAACCAATTGGTTTTAGAATATTTGTAGCAGAAATGTAAATGGAATTAGAATATCCCCCAAGAATTTCTATGAAGTTCTTTGGGTACTTATAAAGAATACTTGGGGAATTCTGAGAGATTTTCCTAGCAAATAGATCTAAGGATTGAAAAGGGGCAGAGCAGAAAGCAAGAAAATATTAACTGATTGTTAAAAGGGCACATTCAAAATAGAAAGAAATGTAATTGGAAACTGAAAAGGTATTTAGAAATATTTTAGATATTTGAAGTGTTGAACTATTTAAAGATAAGTGAATAAAAACATGACCTTGTAACTTATTATTATACTGAAAAGAAATAACAAAATGGATGTCTGTCAGATAATTGCAGCTGATATAATGATTAGATGAAATTCTGAAGAATGATAAATCATGATTGCTCCACTCCAACTAAAGTAGTATTTCCTCAGAGCTGAAATATTCAGCTGTTTTCAAACATCTTCAATTCCCAGGATCCATAGGATCCATAGATGACCAAACAGAAATCCCAGATTTTATGAGGAGACCCTAATGCTGAAGACACAACATAAATTGTCAAAGGATTTGGAGAAATCATGCTCGCACTCACCCCAAACCTCCTTTTTGGTTGGGTAGCTTTTATGATAATAGAAGGCACTATATGGGTTACAGAGAGGGGGGAAGTCACCAACAATTTCACATAGCTGTGAATCTTGTGGAATAGAATATGACCAGCATAGCATGATGTGCTCAAGGATCTAACAATGATTTAAATATTACTGGGATAGCTAACAGGCTTCTGATTGAATTTAGTCCTGATCCACAGGAGAGAACATGTAATTTGAACTATAAACATAAATAAGAACCCATTTTGGGGATTTCACAGACGAGGCCTACATGTACATGCCTTGTGCATTCTGCCTTAGTCTCTGTGAGTTCGTATAAGTTTTGAGCACGTTGATTTACAGGACCTTGTGTTCTTGATGTCTTCTGTCCCCTCTCTTTCTTACTTTTTTCCTTCCCCCTTCCATGTCATTCCCTGAGCTCTGATGGGAGGTATTTGATGTAGACATTTCACACAGGGCTGACTGTTCCAAGGTCTCTCACTATCTACATAGTGTCTGGCTCTGTGTTTGTATTTGGTTCCATCCACAGCAGGAGGAAGCTCTCTCAAGATGACTGAGCAAGGCAGAAATTTAACAATATAGAATGTCATTAGGGAGTCGTTTTATTGATCCTTTTTGTTTGTTTGTTTGTTTAGAACAATAGTACTTGTTTTTATTCTAGGTTCCTGGGATATCTAGTCTCAGGTTCTCAGATAACCAAGCAGTGTTTGATATGGGTTCCATTACATGCAGTGGGCCTTATGTCAGATCAGATATTGATTGATTACTCCCACAAAGTTTGTGCCAACAAGGCACAAACATTGCTCTGGGTTGGAGCTTACATTTCTCTTTTAGTAGTGTGCACACTGCCTACCTATACTGAAGATAATGCTCTTAATTGTGCAGCCTTTCATCGAAGCATATTTTACCTATTAGATATGACTAGACAGATTATCTAGGATCTAATAATGACTTAAATATTACTGGGATAGCTAACATGCTTCTGATTGAATTTAGTCCTAGGGGAGAATCAATTACTATTTTTCTGCTAAAGGAACATAGTATTAAAATGACTTCTAATAATTTATTGCAATGCCCATAAAGGAGTGCATCTCCCAGTCTCCTTCAGAGAAGCTTCTTGTTGAATGATATGGCAAGTAGTGAAGAGACATATTAGTCAAGGTTCAGAAAATAAGACTCTGGCATGTTCATGTCCCAAAAGCTCATCTAGAGAATGATGTCTGGTCTGTTTTGATTTCATTTTGCTTTTGACTTTTACTTCTGTATAAAACTGTTTGTTTCTGACTTTCTGTGTCTGGCTTATTTGACTTAACACAGTGACTTCTGCTTTAATCCAAGTTGGTGCAAATGACAAATTTCATTTTCTTGTGTCCAAAGAACATTCAAATAAACTGTACTTCTCCTTTAACCAGTAGACAGATGTCATTTCTATTCCTGTGGAATAATTATGAGTAAACAATGAGAGTGCATATTTCCTTTATGATGGATCTTTACTACCATGTACAGTCTCTTTGAATTTGCAGGGTCATATTGTAATTCTATTTCATGAGTATAAGTGTGCACATGCATGCTGTGTGATGTGAATGAATACAAGTATTCACAGAAATCAAGAGATACTGTCAAACCCTAACTGGAGTTATACACAGTTGTTTACCACAAAGTGTTGTCATTTATTCCTGAACTCTGGGCCTCCAAAAGATCAGTAAGCATTTATAGCCACTGATCCATCTCACCAGCCCATGGATACAATTTTAAATACAATCCTATAATAAAATAAAAATTGATGATGAAATATATTTTCTGTGAAGCAGTATCTATGCCTCAATGATTTCTTGAAATATATTAAATACATCCTCTGGAAATCTAGCAATACTCCAGAAAGATAGAAATTATGTTTGAAAATTACAAAGTGCCCAAGAAGTTAATAAATTCTAAGTTTGCTATATCCTTCCTTTTCAATGAACTTCAAATGTGCATTTGCTTTTTGAAAGAAATAAACCTGATTATTGATTCTCCATTTCTTCTGTGTAAATTCACAATTTGATTCTTGTGATGAAATACTATTATCAATTCCTTTATAGAATTTTTTCCACAAGATTTTTTTCTTCCCAATTATTCTAGATTACGAAATATAATAATTCCTTTATTGAAATATCTACATTATTCACTATGAATGAATAAACAGAAATGATAGCTAAAAGTAGCTTTGAGAAAACATTCTCTGAGCAATGCAAAGGTAATGTATAAATCATGAAGAATGTGATTTCTTAAAATGAGTTCCTGTGCTATTGAGTATCCCAGAAACCATCCTGATGATCCAGACAGAGTTTTTAGAGCAGGATCCTTGCACCAAATGTCTGGAATATGTTACAAAGTACTAGAATATTGCATGTTTTTATTGTTTCTGTATATATGGTCAAGGCTAGCTACTCTGATATTTAAGGTATCCTCCCTGATAGAAGGTGATTTTCTTTCACCAATTGTTAGCTGCCTGTAGTTCTTTTTCTAAGGATGGATCCCATAAATTTGCCCATTTCCATATATTGCCATACACACAACGGTTTGCATTTATATAATTTGCATATGTATATGCACAAATATGTATATTATATGTTTGTGTGACAATAGCAATCAAAGACAAAGAGACTGTCAACTTGAGAATAGGGGAGAGAAGATGGGAGAGAAGTTTAGAAGGGTTCCTTGGAGGTGATGGAGGGAGAAAAGGGAAGAGAGAGGGTGCTATAATTCCATTTAATTCAAAAACATATGAAAATTTCTAAATACAAAACAAAAAATGATGTACAGATATTTATGAGTTGAACTGTGGTTTATAAATAGAATGCCAGAATAGTAAGGGAATAAAATTAATTAGAATATCTAAATAATAATATGATAACCTAAATTTCTGTGTCAAAATCTTGTATATTTGGAATCATCACAAATAGATTAATAGTTTTCATGCTATGGATTTTATAAAATACTGAATTGGAAGGTATTATTGTTTTCCTTGTCATATATTTTCCTTCAGAAAGTCTTTGAAAATACATATATAAGTTCAGCCATGGTTTTCTGGCCACAGTAACTACTGCATTCATTTACTTGGTAAGTAGAAATAAATCTATAAACTGTCCAGAATTTACAATGCTGGCCTTAAAATGTGAACTACATGCCGTCCTTTAACTCCATTGAATTTTTAATTGGGACTTGAATTCAGCATGATGTATGGAAAAAAAAAACAAAACAAAAAACAGCAGAAAAGTTACAAGTTACTGGCAAGAATGGAAAGATGGAGGAAGCTGCAGTTTGCCATGGGATGGTTTTGGCTGTCAGCACGCTTATAGTTGGCTCTTTAAATTTTTCCCAAAATCTTCAGAACATAATATATTTTTAATAGCCATTTTCCAAATATATTTAATTAGAATTAATTTAGGTGGTTTTCTGCTTCAAACTATATTAAATACATATTCATGGGATTTAATTAGCTCTAGTTAAGATTATATTAAAACTACTTCAGCTTAAATTAGTTTTCATAATTTTAATTTTAAAATGTTACCCAACAATCCATGAACCGGCATATCGCATATTATTTACAGCTTGTCTAAATATTTCAACTGCTATCTAATTCTGTTATTTCTGGTGACACGTCTTTCAATACACGAATTGGTTCATCTTTAAATGAATGTACAATAAAAAGCATATATTTGATGCCAGTGTATGAAGATACAGATTAGAAATACATAGGTTAAGAAGCACACATATTCTATAACTTTAGATTGCGAGGAACATGTAATTTTACTATTTGACTTGGAAATTTAACAGCTATGAAAGTCTGAACCAGTAAAGGATGGATCTTGACAGGCAAAGGGAAAGGCACACAGTTAAACTTTTCAATCTGTTTCTTTCCTCTAGGCACTAATGTTTCCTGTGGTGATCTGTATAAAAATAAATTGTATCAGTTGACATAAAAACATGTATTTATGTTTTTTATTGATAGATTTGGATGAGGTTACGCCCTGCTGATCTCAGGCCCCTCAATAATAACTCCTAGTGGCATTCTTGATTTAATAACAAAAGTTGACAATATTTTCAATCAAATTTCTCTTTTCCAATTATTTTGGCACCAATTTTGCATGCACAACTGCTGTCTGAAAGGAGTTTCAGCTCTATTTCTGAGAAGACTTGGATATATATTAAGAATATATATTAGATATTATATAATTATTGAAGCTAACAAAATGTATCCCAATGTCACTTATCTAAAATGGCTTGAAAAATGAAAGTAGTTTAGCCTTCTCATAACAAAATAATTTCTATTTCTTATATAGTCAGAGTCTATGATCATCAACAAACAAGGATTTTTGATATGCACAGAAGTTGATGTAATTGAGACAAAGTTAAATTCAAAATGCATACATTTTCTAGAGGTAAGACTACTAAGTCACTCTTTTCTGTTTGACTTATTTTTCTTGTTGATAGTCTAAATCTTTATAACGTGTAATAAAACACAAGTACACTACTCAACCACTGAAACTATGAGCAGAACAATAATTACTTACATAACACTATTAAGGTAAATTCTATTCCCTTTGGACATTATGTGATTTATGAGTGTTTTCCAGGTAAGTTGACCAGAAAAACATTGATTTTTGCCTATAGATTACAAAAATGTGGTATAACACAATATCATAAAGCCATGGCTATAAATTTAAGGTTTTTGCAAAAGCACAAATCTTTTTTATGGCATATTTGTGTAAGATTTTTCTACTTCTATAATTTTGCCCACTGTGAAGGATTCATTGATGTTCTGTTTAAAATTATAATAGCTGATATAAGGGCTCACAACACTGTACAATCTCGTTATTCTAATTAGTTAATGAGTCTGATTCAAGTTGTTTGAAGCTTGCTTTAGAAGTATGAGGTTAGAAAGGACCAGAGGCTAAATATTTCCATTACTCACCTATTGGTAACTACCATTAACTTAATTGCAAGTTTCTTACATAAATACCCCAAAGTGGAATTTAGATTTAGAAACTATACCTGGGAAAATTCAGTCAATGTTACCCCTATTTCCCCATCTCAACACTTTAGCTCTTAATCTATTTTATTATGATATGAAATATGTTTCCTGCTGTTACTAATTATTGGAGTAGCAATAACTGTAAACGTGTGTTCTTTGACTGTTTGCTATCCAGTAATAAACTTATATACTGTGAGTCAAAAAGTGACTAATAGCATTAAACATATTTAATGGGCTCAAAGGGAAATACAATTTTGTTGATGGTACTCTTAAATTTCAAACATGTTGACTCATTCTGTGGGTGAAAAATGTTTCTATTTTAATGTATTTGCTCATGTTAGGGATTGGAGCCAATCTATTCAGACTTCTCAAGCACACCTATAAGGAAACTGATAATTAAATGCAAATGAGAGTTTAGTAAAAATGGCAACTATAGGCAGATGATTAGTTTTCTAATATGCTTTGTTTTTTGTACTGTATATGATTAGCATTTTTCACTGTAATATTTTTAATTGTGATTGTGGTATATGCCACTCATAAATCCACTGTCCACATTTATATATGATGTTGTATTTACTAAGTATATTGGTGGGGTTATATAGGTAAACATTACAATAAAGAAACATATATGCTAAAACATGTAGCTATTTATTATTATGGTTCCATGTAGTAAACAAGATTATTTCTGAACATCAGAAACTAATTACTATTTATTCTTGTTTTATGCAAAAGAATAAAACAACATGAATTATGTCACATTTCAGGTTTTAAACAATAAGGTCATATATAGACTGATTGAAAAGTCAATAAGGAATATGGAAGGCATTCTCTTCCTTCTTTGGTTTCCTTGTAGTGCTACTGGTAGTGAAGGAGATGTATATGTGTGTTTGTGTGTGTGCATGTTGCATGTGTTTGCATGTGTGAGCCTGTCCTTGCATGTGCGTGTGTGTGTGTGTATGTGTAGGAATATGTAATTTGAGTATGTGAATTCAGGCAAGTGAGTTAGAGGAAGAGTGGGTCCTTACCTTCTGTCTTGCTTGAGAAAGGGTCTTTTGGCTGCTGAGCCTCTGCTTACCCTTTTTGGCCATAGAGCATCTGTAGACTGTCCTATGTGTCACCTTTCTCAGTGGCCAAGTGCTAGAATTACAGAAGATTAAAGCTGGGGGTTCAAATTTCACAAAGCTTCTAGAGACTGACACTTAAGATTTTCATGTTTTCAGGGCAAATATACTTACTTAGTGGGCTCTCACCCAAACCTAGCATTGCTCATTGTACAGTGTATTTGTACACAAAATGAGTACATGAATATTGCAAGGAATAAATAAAGTGATATGGCTGGGCAGTGATGGCACATGGATTGTTCCATGACTGCAGTTACACGTATAACAGAGGATTGCCTTATCTGGCATCAATAGGAGTGGAGACTCTTGGTGTTGTGGAGGCTTGTTGCCCCAGTGTTGGGGGATACTAGATGTGTGAAGCAGGAGTCAGTGGGTGGTTGTGGGAGTACCCTCTAGGGGCAAAGCTAAAGGGGATGGGATGGGGGTTTTGTGGAAGGGAGACTAGGAAGAGAGACAAAATTTGAAATGTAAATAAAAAACATTAATAAAAAATTTAAAAATGAATAATATCTGAATCTTTGTCTCAGATGAGCAATCTCTATTAGTAAATTTCAAGATTACAAACACAATCACCTGTCTGATTCCTTGAAAAATATATGCTGAGATTGGAAACATTAATGCACAATACTCATTCTATAATCTCATCTATGATGGTACAGAATGAGTTATTAACATTTCAAAACTATGTCTAAAGAGACAAAAATATCTATTTGGCTCAGAATATTTTTTGTAAAATTAACTTTGTTTCACAATATTTGATTTACAATATGTGTAAAATATCTTTTAAATTTCCATACAGTTGTTAGAAACTTGAAAATTAAATACAATCATCATGGGAGCAAATATTTATAATAATGTTTAAACAGAACAACCACGTATGATAGATTGCTTAGGTCAAGTTAGCACTGGGAGGCTGAGGCAGAGTAATTGCAACAAGTTAAAGATCAACAGTGAATTTTCTATAAGCTCAGGCTATAGTGTGATATATATGATAGATAGATAGATAGATAGATAGATAGATAAGTAGATAGATAGATAGATAGATAGATAGATGATATATCTATAGCTAAATCTATACATGGAAGGATGGATGGATAGATAGATAGATGAGAAGAAGAGAGAAAATTAGAAGGGAGAGATAGATTGTGATTAACCATATTCACTTATTTTTATGGTCACACTGAAAATTGAGGACAAAGCAGTAGTGATGTTAAAATATTTTTAGAGATAATATGAGAATAATTTGTTCAAAGAATGATTATATTTTATCAGGAGTAGATTTTTTAGGTGTTCTTATTCAACAAAGTTTTTATAGATTATATGATATTAAGCACTGAGCATTAACTTATTAACTTGAGAGGATGTAGAATCACCAAGGAGACAGGCCTCTAGGCGCACCTGTAAGAAGTTATTTAGATTGTGTTAGCCTCTGGACACTCTTATGAGGGATTATCTTCTCTCTTTTTTTTTTTTTTTTTTTTTTTTTTTTTGGATTTTTTGTTTTGTTTGTTTCGGTTTGGTTTTTGAGACAGGCTTTCTCTGTGTAGTCCTGGCTGTCCTCGAACTCACTCTGTAGACCAGGCTGGCCTCGAACTCAGAAACCCACCTGCCTCTGCCCCCTAAGTACTGGGATTAAAGGGGTACACGCTCAGCTATGAGGGATTATCTTGAATAAATTGAGTGAGATGAAAATATCCAGCCTAAAATTTGTGATATCTTTTCCCAAGCTCTTGTCCTTTGCTCCAAATAAAGGAGAAAGATATTTGAACACAAGTTTGACCCCTCCCCCCTTGCTCTCACTTTCCAATTCTTCTGTTTTAATCTGAAAGATAGAATATGAAGTGGAGATTTCTGATTTCTTTGGTGACTCAGTTGTGTCACACTTGATGCTTGGAAAGGGTGTAAGTGTAACCCAACAGACAGTACATGACACTATGGCATTGGTTCTCCAACCTTCTTTGCTGACCATCACTTGTCATGACTTCATAGAAAGAAATGCACCAAAGAACTTCTGATATTCTGGCAGCGTTTGCCTTTTCCATGGACTTGGGCTGATTGAAAGATCCTCAATATTTCTTCTAGGTAGAACTACATTGCTGATTCATGAAAGGTATATGCAAGTGAATTAAGCTACCACTGCTGAACTGCTGATATCCTGAAACAAAGATTGGAATCACCCTAAAGAAGTATTTCTAAACAGGACTGCATTCTCATTTGTCCTATTAATCTTTCCTTTCTACTACCTATGTTTGGAAGTGAGCTAGATAGGAAGTTAAAGCATTTAAAGACCCTTATTAAAGCAGGTTTTGAAAATCATACAAGAATATGTTATATCAATTTTTATTTCCATTTTCAAATTCTATGATCTCCCATGTGACTACACCTTCCTACTTTCTTTTGATTTACGTATTTTGTTTTTATTAGTTCCCAAATATATCTGCTCAGTCTGTATAATAATACTCAGATGACACTGAAAGACTCCAAGAGGAGCCCCTCGCTCAGGCCTCAGGACAATAGCAGACCCCCAAGAACTCATGAGAGACCAAGCTTTATGCAAACCACATGAGGCTTTATTGGGGAAAAGCCTGAGCTCTGGGGACGACTCATATACCACACAGAGGTAGAGGAGTCAACCACGAGGGGAAAGGGTTCCTAGTTTTTATAGTCACTCAGGGGGGAAAGGAGAAGGGGGAGTAGGGGATTTCCAGATCTAAACAATGTCTATTCTCAAGAAATGGGTATGGGAAGGGTACAAGGAAAGAGTCTGTTGCAGGTGCAGCAACTCCAGATTGACACTCCTGTGGTTGCTGGGGAGATTTTCCGACTCTATTCCAGCAACCAATATCACAGATACCTGGCAGTGAGGTGCAGCAGTGGGCACACACCTGGGTTCATGGAATGGTCAGAACACTGGCAGACACACAGGTTCAAGGAGTGGCCAGAGCATTGTGCACCTCAATTTTTCTAAGTCAGTGAAGCTCGCTGTACTTTTTTCTGTAAAGTTAAAGCCTCATGGGCTTTCATCCATCTACATTGGCATGTCTGCTCTTGTCCTTATTGAGTTTATCTTGGAGGCTCATGGTGAGACCCTATGAGTTTGAGTTCTGATATTCCTAGAAGACACTGTCTGACAACGAACTCCTTGATCCTTTCCATTACTTGTTGTTTTTGCATTCCATCTTTCTAGGTGTTTCCTAAGCCTTAGATGTTGCACAGGTATTCATTGAATCTGGATCTGCACTCTGCATTTTGATGGGTTATGGTCTCCATAAGAGGAGTTTTCTTCATGAAGAGTATAAATTATAACTTATTTGATTTCTGTTTCTTGTCTTATGAATTCAGTATATCTAACTGTTTCATGATCTTGCTGCTAGGACATTACTGCCATGAAGAATTACATGTTGAACTCTGAGCCAGAATGAACATTTCTTCTGTAAAGCAGTTTTAACCATTTCACATTACAAGATAAGTACATTATATGGTTCTCAATATTATGGATGTAAACTGGATAGAGTATGGTGATGGGTATTCTTAGTTGTCAATTTGACTATATCTGACTATAATTCAGAAATGGAGAGCATACCTGATTTGAATCATGAGGCTGAAAGACAGAGAACTTTGTTTGTTCTGTGGGATGACACATTTTTTATCAGGATCAACACAAACTGTTTCATTATAGAATCTTTGTAAGAATGGGCATTGGCCTCAAGATCTGGGTTAAAGGCATGTACAACTAACCTTTGCACTCGATGCCTGATGTCAAAATGTTCTTCAATGTGCTTCAGTTTTGAATTCCTTTCTTTCTCTTTGCCTGATTCCACTTCCTGTTCTCAGCTTTTCTCAGCATGCCTCCTATGGCTCTGGCATTTCTAATCTCTTCAGGTCTCCAAGGCAATCTAGGCTTTATCTTTTCAACTCACACAATGGCCATTCAGAACTTCATACAATAGTTTCTCTAGGTTTCCATGGAGGGACATCCTTGACACATTCTTTGCCTCAGAGCCTTTCCTTGGACACAGGGAAATTTCATCCTTGATTAAAAATACAGTACAACTTAATCAAAGCCTACAAGTCCTCCTTCTTCCTGGGGTTGAAATACAACCCACTAGTTCAAATATATCTTCACCAGCTTTATGTTTTCAATGGTTTCCTTCACTACCAAAGCTTTGCTGTTCTTGAACTTTCTCTATTTTCCATACTGGCCTTGAATTCCGAGATCTGCATGCCTCTATTTCCTCAGAGCTGAGATTAGAGGTGCATACCACTATGCCTGGACCTAAACTGTTCTTTAATCTCTTTTGATCATGAACATTGTGACTCATGATATGTATTAAAGGCATGTGGGAATCTGGATCAAAAGCCTGTATCTTGCAGCCTTTGTTGTCTTCCTGCCTCAAGATCTAGATCAGTTGTACCTCCATTTCTGTATTGTAATTTATTCCAGATGCAGTCAGAATTAACAACTGAGAATAGCTATCACCATTCACCCATTTATCAACTTGACACTCAACCATATCTTTGTACCTTTAAATATTTTGAGACTGTGATAGACTACAGAGAATATTGAAGATGGACTAGAGGCATTTTGCCTTAAATTTTGGCTACAGGCTTGTGAGAGCCAGAGAATGGAATGTTGTGGTTTAGATAGGTTTGGCCCCATGGACCCATATGTTTCAATGCTTGGCCCATAAGAAGAGGCACTATTAGGGGGTGTGAACTTGTTGCAGGAGAAGTGGTTTTGTTAGAGGACAAACCCATTCTCCTCCTTGTTGCTTTGAGATCAAGATGTAGTACTTGGCTCCACCTGCACCAAGTCGTCTGTATGCTTCCTTGTACAAAATCTATTCTGTTAAACTTCTCATGATTCTTCTGATTGTGAAGGTCACAGACTAGATTTTGTTTAAACATTTAAGGTGATTCAAGAGTTTGATGAGAAAAGCCTTTCAAGTAAGTTAATCATGAAGAGACACTATGAATAAGAACACAGATATCTGAGCACAGAGATGGCAACTTGTCAAAGTACTCATGCCTTTGTTTGTTCATTTTGAAACATCATTTAGAAGACCTGCCTGATGTCTGTTGTAATTAATTAATGCTAGAATTATTTGTGCAATGCAGGTCAGAAAAATTTTCTCAAAGACCTTTAGTTGTTCAGATTCTTTCTGGGTTCTTGTCTAAGAACTGTTGTTTCTTCATTACTATCATCCTGTAACCAAAACCATTGACCCATGCCGGTTTTCCCATGTTTTATATAATTTGTCATTACTAGGCCTTGGGGGCATAGTATGAGTAGGACAATATGTAGGTCAATAATTCTGACATCTACAACGCATTATCCTTTTATGAGAAAATATTAAAAATGCATATTTTTCATTACATAACATTGTTGCAGATTAATATCTTGTTTTGTATATTTTCTGTTCTGTTTTCAACTCTTTATAATTAAGGAATGATATATCTGGATACTTCTTAGATGGTCAGACTGAACAGGTGTTTTTTCTATACTATGCTTGTGGTACTCCCTCATGTTCTTTGTGTATAACTAATCGGAAAATACCCCAAACATATCAAGTACATGTTTTTGTCTTTTTCATTGAAACCATCGTGCTTCTCATATTATTTCAGCTTAACACACTTTCATGCACTCTTTAACAATTTACATGGATGATAGAACATATGCAGACTGGATAAATTAATTTTACATCCCTTCCATGCTTTGGCATGACTTTAGCACACAGCTGAAAGTACCAAATTCAAGAACTTTCAAGGTTTTACTTACTGATAATGAATTCAAAGCAGGAACCTAGAGGCTTCACTTTTAAACACTATACCTCATCACTTCTACTTTTATTTTTCAAATTTTAACTGTTCATAAAGAATTTTGTCATTAATAAATATCACTATTTCTCATTAATTGAAATAACATGCATATTAATGGATTTGGATGTGGGCTTTTTTTTTCATTTTTTAATTATATATTTTCTTCATTTACATTTCAAATGCTATCCCTAAAGTCCGCTATACTCTCCCGCTGCCCTGGTCCCCAACCCACCCACTCCCACTTCCTGGCCCTGGCATTCCCCTGTACTGGGGCATATGATCTATGCAAGACCAAGGGCCTCTCCTCTCATTGATGGCCCACTAGGCCATCTGCTACATATGCAACTACAGACACAGCTCTAGGGGTTACTAGTTAGTTCATATTGTTGTTCCTCCTATAGGGTAGCAGATCCCTTTATTTCCTTGTGTACTTTCTCTAGCTCCTTCATTAGGGGCCCTGTGTTCCATCCAATAGATGACTGTGAGTATCCACTTCTGTATTTGCCAGGCATTGGCATAGCCTCACAAGAGAGCTATACCAGGGTCCTGTCAGCAAAATCTTGCTGGCATATGCAATAGTGTCAGGGTTTGGTGGATGTATATGGGATGGATCCCCAGGTGGGGCAGTCTCGGGATGGCCCTTCCTTCCATCTCAGCTCTGAACTTAGTCTCTGTAACTCCTTCCATGTGTATTTTGTTCCCCATTCTAAGAAGGAACAAAGTACACTTTGGTCTTCCTTCTTCTTGAGTTTCATGTGTTTTGCACATTGTATTTTGGGTGTTCTAAGATTCTGGGTTCATATCCACTTATCAGTGAGTGCATATCATGTGTGTTCTTTTGTGATTGGGTTACCTCACTCAGGATGATGCCCTCCAGATCCATCCATTTGCCTAAGAATTTCATAAATTCATTATTTTAATAGCTGCATAGTACTCCATTGTGTAAATGTACCACATTTTCTGTATCCATTCCTCTGTTGAGGGACATCTGGGTTCTTCCCAGCTTCTGGCTTTTATAATTAAGGCTGCTTATGAGCATAGTGGAACATGTGTCCTTATTACAATTTGGAACATTATCTGGGTATATGCCCAGGAGAGGTATTGTTGGATATTCTGGTAATACTATGCCCAATTTTCTTAGGAACCACCAGACTGATTTCCAGAGTGGTTGTACCAGCTTGCAATCCTGGATGTGGGCTTTTATAAATATATGCCATATTAATTTGTTGTTATCCACTTACCTCCTCCACTGAGCTATAGCCCTTTCTGATTCTGTGACTTCAGGACACTAGTCCTCCATTACAGTTCTTTGTCCTTACTCCTAACTTGTAACTTATCTCTATTTCTACTCATTAACACACACACACGCGCGCGCGCGCACACACACACACACACACACACACACACACACACTCACACAAACACACACAATACCTTACATCTAGATTTCACTGTATGAAAGGAAATAGTCATACTTACTTTTTCCTGTTTGATTTTACTCATTTAACACAGTGATACCTAGTTTGAATCATTATCCTACGAACTTTATGATTACATTTGTTTTTCAGCTAAAAACAATTATCTTTATCCAAGTTCACTATCTTCCTTATCCATCTTGTGGATGGCTATCAGATTACATTTCTCATCTGTTGTGACTCTTGCAGTCAGCAGTACGGGTAGGCAATTATGTCTTTGGAATGTTAAATGAGAATCCATTAGGTATAACTCCATAAATGAGGGACTGATCACTTTCATGTTTCTGAGTTAGCTCTATACTGATTTTTATCCTTTTTACACAGGTTTACATCCCACTATCTGTTTGGTGTCCTGAAATTTATAACTACCTTTTATAGTCGTTTCATTTTTCTTGTATATTTTGACAAAAATAAGAATGAATCTCATCTACTTTTAATTTGTATATCCCTGTTGATTAAGGATGTTGGACCCCTTTTCAAATATTTGTTGGTCATTTGTAGTTCTCTCTCTCTCTCTCTCTCTCTCTCTCTCTCTCTCTCTCTCTCTCTCTCTCTCTCTCTCCCTCCTGCCCTCCCTCCCTTCCTTCCTTTCTTCCTTCCTCTCTCTCTTTCTTTTCCTTTCTTTCTCTCTTTCTTTCAAGTAGTCGATTTATTTCTCTAACTCATTTTCTGATCAAGTGTTTTAGGGGGCTGCTGGATCTTTGCAATTTTTTACATAGTCTGCATTTCAACCCTTTATCTTATGTTTAGTTGTCAGGGTCTTTTTCTATTTATTTTTTGTAATAAAATAACTGGTAACTGTCCTTCAGAGGTCTCTTGATATGATTTCTCAGTTCTCTGAATACTTTTCTGTGTAGTGGGAGCCTATTTTAGAAAGTACTTCAACTGGTTTCTTAGTTCTGAAGATCCATTTTTGTGTGAGTGCCACACTGTTGTGGCCATTGCTCTATAAGTAATTTGAAGTCACTTATTATGCTGCATGCAGAATTTTGCTTTTGCCTAGGAATGTTTTTTCTATCAGAATATTCTGTTGATTCAATATAAGTTCACAGTTGTGACTCTATAAGGAGTTTGAAATTTTACAGAGTTTGTGATAAATCTAAAGGTCACATTCAGTAACAGTTATTTTCAAAGTATTTTATTCTGTTCAGGTTATCAACCTATTATAAAAACTTCATCAAAATGCGTGTGTGTGTGTGTGTGTGTGTGTGTGTGTGTGAAAAAGAGAGAGAGAAAGAGAGAAATAGTGTGTGTGTGTGAAAAAGAGAGAGAGAAAGAGAGAAATAGTGTGTGTGTGTGAAAAGAGAGAGAGAAAGAGAGAAATAGCATGTGTGAGAGTGTATGTGTGTGTGTGTGTGTGTGTGTGAAAGAGAGAGGGAAAGAGAGACAGAGAGAGAGAGAGAGAGAGAGAGAGAGAGAGAGAGAGAGAGAGAGAGAGATCAGCTATTGAGAAAGGTGCTTGGCTCAGTCCTTTGAGATACATAACTGAGACATGGAAATGTAAAAGTAAGCATTACACAGGTTAATTCTGCCTATCAAAAATTTTCTGTACATAATACAAAAACTTTCCTCAGAAAAAACATCACTTGGATGAGAAAGAGTAGGAAGGACATAGTTCTGACACTAACTTATTGTTTTAACAGGAAAAAAAAAACTTCCAATTTTTCATTAATGTAATACCTGGCATTAGATGCTGATGAATTAATTTTATTAAAATAAATGGCTTATAAGAAAGCTTTGCCAGAATTTAAAACAATGAACAAACTATGCAAAATTTCAAGTATTTTATGAAAAGGCATTAGTGTTGGCTTTCTAAGCATGCCACCCTAACATTTTTATTCACTTGGCTCTCTTATATCCAGGCTCAAACTATCACTCAATTTTGGGTATGTTACTATTCACTTGAATAAATGGACTCTTTTATTCCTCTATAGTTCTTTTAAATATCATCCTAGTTATTGATAATAATTAACAAAATTATAGTCAATGTTCTTCAACAAAAATAACATTTTAGAAAAAAAGAGAGCCAGCTGACTTTCCTGCCAAACACTTTTCTACAAATTTGATCATGGATACATTGTATAATCTTTACATATATCCAAAAGTCTAATTTTACAAAAATGATCATATGTATTAACTGATTTATTAAGAGCAATTTACTAAATATATAAGAGTAGAAATAATATGATTTTATATGTATCCTTAATATTCAGTGGTTTCATAACCAAGTGAGTACCTACTAATCCCCATTTCCATGTTTTAATTTAATGTAACTTTTTGCTTACATTTCCTAAAGTCACTAGAATATATGAATGAGTTGACCTACCATAAAATAGTACCATCACAAAGTAATTTATATTGCCACTGTTTTCTCAAATTTATAAGTTAACTTAGGGAAACTATTTTTTTTTAAGTAGCTCATAGATTGACTAGTACATAGTTACTGGGGTCAATACATCCAGAAAAACTCTAGGATGTTTAATTAATTTGTCACTTTAAGAGAAAACACATAGTGTTCACTCCTGTGACTTATAAAATTTTTGTTAACATCTGATGCCATAGGGAGTATAATCCTAAAGGATGGTAATGGAGCTGAAAAATTCCAATCATTCAGCGATGGCATGGTTATTTAAAAAGCTGTAATTGTATTACACATGTGTGATACTGTCTAACATATTAATATGTTTTTATAACAGCAGGGTCAACTTACAACTCTCCATACCAGTGGATCTCAACCTATGAGTTGATACATACTTAGGGGTCAAAAGACCCCTTCATAAGAGTAGTCTATCTTGAGTCGATAGGGAGAAAATGGGCAGCCTTGGCTAGTCCCTGATTTTCAGATCATATGAAACTCAGAAGAAGGAAGACCAAAGTGTGGATGCTTCATTGCTTCTTAGAAAGGTTGCCAACGCTGAAAGATATTAGAGGTCCTAGGAAGTACTTGCTGAAGGGAGCCTGATGTGGGAGTCTTCTGAGAGGCTCTGTCAGAGCCTGACAAATACAGAGGTGGGTGATTGCAGCCAACCACTGGACTGAGTAACACCTTATGGAGGTGTTAGAAAAAGGTCTGAAGGAGATGAGGGTACATGCAGCCCTGTGAGGGAAGCAACAGTATCAACTGGCCAGAACCCACTAAAGCTCCCAGGGAGACCACCAACAAAGGACACAAGGAGGGACCCATGGCTGCACGTATGTAGCAGAGAATGGCCTTGTTGGACATCAGTGGGAGAAGTAGTCATTGGTAGTATAGGGGTTCGATGCCCTAGTGTAGAGGAATGTCAGGGCAGGAAGGCAAGAGTGGGTATGTGGGCAGGGGAGCACTCTCATAGAGGAAGGGGGAGGGACATGAAATAGGGGATTTCTAGAGGGGAAACCTGGAAATGGGATAAATATTTGAAATGTAAATAAAGAAAATATCTAATAAAAGGAAAAAAAAGAAATCTTAGGACAAGCAATTGCAACTGAAGTTACAAACAATAGCATACAGTATAAAAGTAAAGTACAACCAAAACATTTAGGAAATTCCTATTTAATAGAATGGAATCTATCTGGAGATCTACCTAAAGGCCCAGCAATACCATTCTTGGGAATATACCCAAAAGCTGCCCCACCATGCCACAGGGACACATGTTCCACTGTGTTCATAGCAGCCTTATTTGTGATAGCCAGAAGCTAGAAACAACCCATATGTGCCACAACAGAAGAATGGATACAGAAAATGTGGTTCATTTACACAATGGAGTACTACTCAGCTATTAGGAATAAGGAAAACCTGAGTTTTGTAGGCAAATGGATGGAACTAGAAATTACTGTCCTGAGTGAGGTAACCCAGACCCAAAAGGACGTGCTTGGTATGTACTCACTAATAAGTGGATATTAGCCAAAAAAAAAAAAAAAAAAAAAAAAAAAAAAAAAAAAAAAAAGGAGGGGACATAATACCCAAGGTACAGTCCACCAAACTCAAAAATGTCAACAAGCTGAAGAGGCCAAGTGAGGATGCCTCAGTCCCACTTGGGAGGGAGAAGAAAGCCATCACAAGTGGAGAGGGAGGGAAGGACCTGGGAGGGAAAGAGGACAGGGTAGAGGGAAACCTTATCTGGTATTGGGTGAGGGAAAAGGACTGAAGCCCCGAGGGCCAGCAGAAAGAAGTGGAGCAAGCAACTTTGGGAGGTAAAGGTTGGGAAACCCTGCAGAATGCACCAGAGACTTGGGGGGGGGGGTGGTGAGAGACTCTCAGGACTCAAAGGGAGGGACCTTAGATAAAATGCCTGATGGTGAACTTATAGAGACCACCTCCAGCAGGAAGACAGGACATCAAGTGAGGGAGGGGTTTGCCATCCCACAGTCAAAACTCTCATCCACAATTGTTACTGTCTGAAAGAACTTGGGATGGAATGGAGAGGAGCCTGAGGAAAAGAAGGTCCAGGGACAGGCCCAAAGTGAGATCCAGCTCAAGGGAGTTCCAAAGGCCTGACAGTATTACTGAAACTACGGAGCGCTCACAAAAAGGGACCTATGATGTCTGCCCTCCAGAAAACACAACAAGCAGCTGAAAGAGTCAGATGTAGGTATTTGCACCCAATCAATGGTGAGAAGCAGCTGACCCCTGTTGTTGAATTAGGGAAGGCTGAAAGAAGCTGAGGACAAGGGTGACACTGTAGGAGGACCAGCAGTTTCAATTAATTTGGACCTCTGAGATCTCACAAAAAACTGAACCACCAACCAGGCAGGATACACCAGCTGTTATGAGGTCCCCAACACATATACACCAGGGGACTGCCGAGTCTGTGTTCAATCAGAGAAGATACACCTGACCCTTAAGAGACTGGAGGCCCCAGGGAGTTTAGAGGTTACGTGGTGTGGATGATAGAGAGTGTGGACATTCATGCGGAGGTGGGGGAATATTTAGATTTTAAATCTAAATTTAAAAATTATATTCTATAGCTATTAAAATTTGCATTCATTTACTAAAAAGAAAACAGAATGACAAATATAAAATAATTATTGAAAATTAGAAGAAAAAGAGTAGCCTAATACACCTGAAAACACAGGTGTTTACAATTCATAACAGTAGTAAAATTACAGTTATGAAGTTGCAACAAAAATAATTTTATGGTTGTAGGTATGACAACATGAGGTACTATATAAAAGGGTTGAAGCATTAGGTAGTTTGAAGATACTGGTCTACACTGTTATATTTGGCAATTATAGTAAATGAGGATGTTACTAAACCTCTTGCTACAGAAGAATGGGTTCTTTATACACAAACACCTATCCACCTGTCTTAGTTAGGGTTTTACTGCTGTGAACAGACACCATAACCAAGGCAAGTCTTATAAAAAACAACATTTAATTGGGGCTGGCTTACAGGTTCAGAGGTTCAGTTCTTTATCATCAAGGTGGGAGCATGGCAGTATCCAGGCAGGCATGGCACAGGCAGAGCTGAAAGTTCTATGTCTTCATCTAAAGGCTGCTAGTGGAAGACCGACTTCCAGGCAACTAGGGTGAGAGTATTAAGGCCACACCCACAGTGACACACCTACTCCAACCAGGTCATGCCTATTCCAACAAGGCCACACCTCCAAATCGTGCCACTCCCTGGTCCAAGAATATACAAACCATGACACCACCCATACACACACACATGCATATACATACACATATTACTATACAATTGTATAATTTCAAATCATAAGCTCATATATGAATGTTCATGTATCTGCTTATAACATCAAGAATACATGAAGAATCGCTTCTCGGCCTTTTGGCTAAGATCGAGTGAAGAATACATGAAGAAGGATACATATAGTATAGATTTGGACATATGTATTATGATGCTTACACAATAAAATCACCTAGCCCAATTTTTACATTAGTCCATGTGCATAATCAACAATTTATTTGCACAAATGGCTTTGCTATTGTAATGGATTTTCATGCACTGCCACTTCTGGGTTTTTGCACTTCTATACAATTCTTATACTGAGTAATATTTTTTAAAAAATAATAAGCCATTAATAATGACTGTTTATAGCAACTAGACTAAGACAAAAATGAGACAAAGTGATAGTGGACTAGTTTTTAGATTAAATGCTGTTTGTTACATTTTTTTTTCTTACAGTCTTTGCTCTTCTGTTGTATAATTTTTTTAACAGAATCAGCTGCAAAGTGTAACCACTGAATCTAGAAGCCCAGTTTACAAGAAAATATGGAAATATATGGCCAAAGTGCCAGAGAAAATCAGCTATGTTAACCAAAGTGTAAATGTTGGAAAAGCATCCACAAATATGATTGTTTGAGATTTATATCCTATAAAGTTATCTTTTTTTAGTGTAGTAAAGTTTATACATTTCAATGTTTATCATTAAAGTACCTGTAATTGTAAAATTCTGGGCCAACAAAAAAACTCACTTGTAACTCTATCCCTATACCTGGAGCACTGCCCCTCTTTTCACACTAAGCTCCCAAGCCAGTTCACTCATCTTTCCTTCACTTCCCACAATAGCATCAGATCACTGTCTTTCTGGATTGTCCTACATAGGCACTTAATTAATAAAATATTTTGCTTGTGTGTCTTACCTACATAGAATAAAATATTTCCAATGCCTGTCCACAGTCTGACAGCACATTTTATTCCACACTTTTGTTAAAGTATTCTTCATAAATTTTGTCAGTTGATGTACTCATGTACACACATTTGGATGTGAAAAACTTGTACATATGTGTTTGAGTTATATTTTTCACTTCTTTCAAATAAATTCTGAGAAACATCATTGTTAGAATGTGTTGTGTACTGTATTTAATTTTAGGCAAATTATAAAATTATTTTAACAGTGACTACTCCAATCATTACCTTCTACAGAAGGCCAAAGAGGTAAGTAATTATCCATATATTTGACAATATATTTTGCTTATATTTGCAATTTTTATTTTATTACCTGTCTCCTAGTGTTAAGTACCATTTTTTGGTTTAGATTCCCATTTACCTTATCATTAGCAACAAACAGACTATTCACCATTTGAATATCTTTGCAGAAATATTGTTTGTCCCACCATCATTATATACAGTTGTATGCTCATTGTTGTTGGGTATAAGACTTTTAATATATATTCTTAGCCTTAATATCTTAGCAAAATATCATTTATAAACTATTTTCATTGTCTTTATAGCAAAAATGCACAGATTTTCTTAAATTTTATTTATTTAATTAATTTTATTGCTGCTGTTGATATTTTAACCAACAAAAGACGTTGAAACATCTGACATACTAAATTTTTCCTAGTGTTTGTTTGTAAGAGTTTTATAGGCAGGGGTTTTGAAAATTTGAGTCCATTTTAATGTTATTTACATGTTCCAACTATTTCTTTGTATAAAATACCCATTTTTCTGGCATAATTTTATGACAAGATGGTCCTTTCTATATTTAATGTACTTGACATCTATGTTCATAGCAGCCTTATTTATAATAGCCAGAAGCTGGAAAGAACCCAGATGCCCCTCAACAGAGGAATGGATACAAAAAATGTGGTACATTTACACACTGGAGTACTACTCAGCTATTAAAAAGAATGAATTTATGAAATTCCTAGGCAAATGGTTGGACCTGGAGGGCATCATCCTGAGTAAGGTAACCCAATCACAAAAAAACTCAAATGATATGTACTCACTGATAAGTGGATATTAGCCCAGAAACTTAGAATACCCAAGATATAAGATATAATTTGCAAAACACATGAAACTCAAGAAGAACGAAGACCAAAGTGTGGACACTTTCCCCCTTCTTAGAATGTGGAACAAAACACCCATGGAAGGAGTTACAGAGACAAAGTTTGGAGCTGAGACAAAAGGATGGACCATCTAGAGACTGCCATATCCAAGGATCCATACCATAATCAGCCTCCGAACGCTGACACCATTGCATACACTAGCAAGAGTTTGCTGAAAGGACCCTGATATAGCTGTCTCTTGTGAGACTAGGCCGGGGCCTAGCAATCACAGAAGTGAATGCTCACAGTCATCTATTGGATGGATCACAGGGCCCCAATGGAGGAGCTAGAGAAAGTACCCAAGAAGCTAAAGGGATCTTCAACCCTATAGGTGGAACAACATTATGAACTAACCAGTTCCCCAGAGCTCTTGACTCTAGCTGCATATGTATCAAAAGATGGCCTAGTTGGCCATCACTGGAAAGAGAGGGCTAGTGGACATGCAAACTTTATATGCCCCAGTACGGGGGAATGCCAGGGCCAAAAAAATGGGAGTGGTGGGTAGGGGAGTGGGGGAGGGGTATAGGGGACTTTTGGGATAGCATTGGAAATGTAATTGAGGAAAATACCTAATAAAAAAAATATATATATAAAAGAAAATCAGTTGAACATATGTGTAAGAGTTTACTTTTAGAAAGCCTTCCTGTCCTGCTGACCCTTTAGTGTGCTTTATTTTAGTGCTGCCCTGCTTCACTTGTAACAGATTTGAACTGAGTTTTGAAGCTAGAGACAACCACTTTCTTAGCAGTTGAAAACTACATATTACCCAATGTCAAGTAGTTTTAAAGTATTCCATTTAATTTTCATGGTTTACAAAATGTGAATACATGGAAACAAATTCTATCATCATACTTAAGATGATTTATTGTATCTATAGTACTGTCACTACAAATTGTACTGTACTTGGCAAAAATAATTTACTGAAAAGAAAACCATAATATATGGGGATAAGGAATGCCTTTCTAGCACTATCTTAAAAATAAATCATAAGAAATATGTGCAATTAATTATCATTGCACAGTGAGTGTAAAAAGAAGAGTTGCAGGTCAAAAGAATTGTACTTGCTAGTTTTGTGTCAACTTGACACTGCTGGAGTTATCACAGAGAAAGGAGCTTCAGTTGAGGAAATGCCTCCATGAGATCCAATTGTAAGGCATTTTCTCAATTAGTGATCAAGGGGGAAAGGCCCCTTGTGGGTGGGACCATCTCTGGGCTGGTAGTCTCAGTTCTATAAGATAGCAGGCTGAGCAAGCCAGGGGAAGCAAGCCAGTAAAGAAACATCCCTCCATGACCTCTGCATTAGCTCCTGCTTCCTGACCTGCTTGAGTTCCAGTCCTGACTTCCTTTGGTGATGAACAGTAGTATGGAATTGCAAGCTGAATAAATCCTTTCCTCCCCAACTTCTTGGTCATGATGTTTGTTCAGGAATAGAAACCATGACTAAGACAAGGATTTTGCAGAATTTGAGCAATATAAGTCTTAAGTGTATAAGAAACAATTCTAGATATTGGCACATTTGTAACTACCAAGGTTCTAAAATCTGGAATGAATTTAATAAATGACCCTCCTCTCTTAAGAAAAATATTCAACAAATTTGTTCCTATCAACTTTTGGAAATTTGTATCATATTCTGTGATAATTCTTATTCTAATATAATCGTGCATTGCAGATACAATGTAGATTAAGTTTTCAAGCAAATAATGAAGGTTTGCATTGTCTGTACATCTCAGTGCTATATGCCTGGAAAATGAAGAAACTTAGAGCAGAATTTCAGCCCTTCCATTATATACTGATTGAAACTACCTATTGCTACCCTTAATATAGAACACCAAAGGAAAATTACTGATGAAATAACTTAAGTTTAGTCCAAATAAGACAAAAACAGATGTGTTTTGGCTAATCTAAATATAAAATAAATGTTATTGTAAAGAAAATAATTAAGAAACACCAGAGTTCTTGTTAGGTATGTTGAAACATATAGGTTGACAATGATACAAAAGAGCAGTAAATTATTCTGTTAGATAAAGTTGCTATATGAGAAAAAGTTGTGAATAATCTCCATCAATCTGTAGTCTTAGGATAGCAAAAGCAAGTTAGAGGGGCAGAGGGCCATGGAGGGGGAAAGAGCTGCTTAAAGTAACCAGCTATAGGGGAAATGGTGACTGACACATCTACTGTGTGAAAATACCTTGACATTGAAAGTATTTTCAGGATTTGGAATTTTAATAACAGCATCAAAATAAAGTAGCAGGGTACCCCAGAGAAACTTTTAAAATTAATTCTGTATTTAAGAATTTATGTAATTAAATTTTTTTTAAATTTTATTTCAAACCTATAAACCAACCATGAAGAATTGTATTATTTAATGCCAATACAAAATTCCTAAATAGTTTATATATTTGAAGAATGAAATATGGTGGTTAGCATAATAATGATTATTATTACTATTATTAGTTATCAAACTGAGAAATTAAGATATTATTTTGGAAGAGTCAAGTGTTTATTTTATTACAATAATTTTCAAAATATTGAAAACAAAATCATATAATATTCTATGCCATAGGTATTGCACAATAGCAGTGATAGATAGATTCTGCTCTTATTTAAGAGACATTAAACATGCACCAATGAAAAAGGATTGAGTCTTGTGACATATCCTCTATTCATGTCAACTGGGGTTGTCATTGTTTAGGTCATCTTTATATAGTCAGATTCTTTAAACTTCATAGGTGTAGCATCTCTGTCATGTAGAGAAGCCATCATGCTGATTGTAGCTTTCTATAATTGAGGATTCTATATACTTTCTTTTATATATATATATTTTTTCTTATTTCTTCCTTACCAGAAGCCTCATTAATTTGCAGTATCTTGCTAAGCCTTTTATGCCTTTTAATCAATTGTTACATCTGCCTTTTTTTGTCTTATTAATAATTACTTGTAGATTTGCTAAACCATATGTTTAGCACAAAGCGCATTCATATTCCATGCCCTGGTATATAGACGATATTTGAGTTAGAAAATTTGACAGGGATTTCTATTTGAACACATCCACTTAATAATATTGTCAGTAGCAATATCTGACACAAATATCCCCTACAAAACTCTTCAGTGGCCAGTATTAATATAAGTAAACTATCAAAAAGCAATTTGATACGTAAATTACATTCTCTGTGTATTTAAAGAAGGAGCAAGATTTCTAATATGATTGGCTGTTACTGCATTTTGGTGATACTTTAGAGATGTCAATATTTGGATATAGTAGGCATCTGGACTTAAAAGAACCTTAATCAAAATGTACACACTTAACATTTTTGTGTACTAGGAAAAATTTTAATCTACCTTTAAATATTGACTCAATTATTAATGAATGAAATGAAATACGCCTTTTCAATAATATTACATTGATTATTATATGATTGTATTAACAAAAATAAGGTACAAAAAGTTCATTGTTAAGGCCACATGCTAGGACAAGAGATTAAGCAACCCAGCTCTTCACCTTTCCTGAGTAATTTCTTTTTATTTTAAATTCAATGCAATGTAGAAAAATGAGATAATAATGTTGCTAGTTTTCTTCTTTATTTTTCGTTTTAGTTTTTAGTTATTTTCTTTCTTTTGTGTAGCAAGGGCTCATATATTAGTGTGGAGTCCAAAGTACAATTTTGACATGTTGTTTTCTTCTATTGTGGGTTTTGGGAACTGGTATTAAATCATTAGGGTATGTGATCAGTACCTTGATCCACTGAGATATATTTCGATTGCATTATTTTAAAATAATACTTTTTTCCAATTTATGAAGTTGCTAATGCTTAAAGGGTGAATTTTCAAATGAATCTAAGCTCATTTTTTTTGAGTGGGGGGAGTTTGAGAATAAGACAATTAAACGTTAAGGATTCTCATTATTGTTCAAACTTGTTATTTCCCTCAAAAGTCTTTTTATTCAAGAGAAAAAAGCCACTTAAAATACAATTTCTTTACCTTGAATCTTGACTCTTTACCTAAAATCATATTGACTTTATCCTCCATGTAGAAAATGAGTATCAAATGGGGTTTAAAAAAAAGGCTTAAAAAAAAACCAGGAAATTCTCAGAAATTAAAATCTCTGGGTTTGAAAAGATAAGGAGCACTCTAAATTACCACTTGAATGCCTTCTCTTCTACTTTGAGGTCCAAAGTAGCTTCTACAAGTAGACCAAGTTGTTCCTTCAAGCTTATGTTTCCTGGTTCCATTAAATCCAGAGGAATTAACAAGTAGAGAGGCTGAGGAACCAGATCATCCATTTGTCAAGGACTGTTGCTGCTTCAGCACCCAAAGTTACATATCCCAGAAACCCTCCCTCAGTTGAGAGCAAAGACTGACTATATATATATTTGCCCAATAGAGGTTTTGTAAATTCAAGAAAGAATGGGGATTCACTAGGTTTCAGGGGAAAAGTAAGTCTTTTCTTCCAAAAGACAAAGTTCATGACAATGAGTGATTTCCTATCAAGTCCCAGGGAATAAAGTGCCTTAACCATGTAATGAAATTTAACAGAAATTAAAATAGGCTTGGTGCTCAGAGGCCCTTTAACTCTTTGATTTAATCACTTCCATATCACCTGATTAAACATTTTGATATTTCAGGGAAACCCCAAAATGGAATGACTTGGCCAGCAAACCTGAATGTTGGGGCAATAATCATTTGGTAAAGATATAGACAGGAAATAATGCATAAAAATTCTTTAGGATTAATATTCTGGGAGAGCATATAACAAGCTCTCATCTCCTTAGAAATTAAAGATTAACTCTAAACATCGAATATAATTAGCATAACATTAACTTCTTTGACCATTGTAAATGATTTTTTTTCATTTAAGGTGTCAAATTAAATTTGTCATTAACTCTCTTTAATGGTTTAGCTTTGCCCATAGTAAAATAAGTCCTCCTTTATGGGGACATGGCATGGTCTCTATTTAGCATACAGCTACCCATGGGGGTAGTGATTTTCTAGACTCATACCTAGTGATTATTTTGCTCCTAATACCCTGCTTCTCCAAGGAATAAGCCTGCACGTTGAACCATGGAGAATCTTAAATCAAAAGTAGCAAAAACTGTGGAGGAAAATGACATTTATAGTTGAAAATATTGATTTATTTATACCAGAACTTGGCTTCAAGTGTTATTACATTTCACATGTATGAAATAAGAAAATGAGTTCCATCAGTAGACCCTATTATTTGGAATGAATTTGACTTGTGGAATTAAAAGACCAGAGTCGATACACCTTACATCTGTGCTGTAAAATTCAATCTTATGTTACCTTCTTAAAATGAGACTGCAATAGGCAATTTTCTACAAATAATGATATCAGACTCCATAAATAACATGTCTTCAAACACTGCAATGAAAGCTGTACAATATGGATGATTATTTTATGTCATATTTTATAAACCAAATTTCAGTTTTTACATATAAATGTTGATATCTGTCATTCAACAACTCTGCTTATATAGATTTCATATTGATTTGTTTTAGTTTGCTTTTGGATAAGCTATGAAACAAATAGTAAATATATAGATGTCAAAATGTAGGGGCCAGGACTTTTTTCTAAGGTGATATCAACTTTGGAAAAGCTGCATTTCATACATGGGACCTGAGTGCATATTTATCAGTGGGACCTCCTTCCAAAAGTAAGTGGATTATTTCTATAAGATTACATATGGGGAGTGGATCATTCAGAAACATGTATAGTTGTTTATGATTGTCAAATGATGATTTAAGTAAGTATAATAAACAGTTTGTTACTCAAGGTTTCTAAATGTTTGTGGATTTCATAATGATTTACCTAGAACACATACATTTTATAATAGATATAAAATCTTGTTTATATAGAAAGCCATGTTCATACAGAGAAAAATTGCTTCTCAGATTAGGTAAATATTTAAAACACCTAAATTAAAATATGAAGAAAAATTGTTCCATATATACACATATATGATATTATATATATATGTGTGTGTATGTGTGTGTACATATGTGTGTATATTTAAATATGTGTGTCATATCTAAGTGTTTATGACATATAAACACATGCATGCATATATATATATACTGCTTAGGTTGATCCAAAAATGTAAATCAATTTCCTGTCAATTTCCTACTTAGTTTATACTCAGGAAGAAATGAAAGTCTTTTTCAAGTTTTTCTGATTGTCAATGTACATGTTTCCTTAAAGATGATCTAAAAATAACCCATTTTAAAAAAATAAAAGTACTGTGAAAAGGGAAAAGTTGATTTATATTTTAATTTCCTGTTGAGAATTACATTTTTCTTATAGCTAATTTTATTTTTAGAGAAGACCACTAAATCATAGTACTTTCTCCCTTCCTACCTGAGTTGATAAAATTTAAAAATTACACTCGAATTCTGAGTTTACATATTTTAGGCAAAACAAAGTAGAGCTGACCTAACCTCTTAGACTCCAAAGTCTATTCTTTAACTTAAAAGAACAGCACATAGTCCATTACATCTACACTGGTTCAATCTGAAAGGATGAATCCACCAGTATATTTCAGAGTGTATGCCCATGTCTTTGAAAGATTGAATATAGAAAATAGCTCAAGTCCAGTTAAATTTCAATGCTTGTATGTTATACAATAAGAGAACCCATGGGCATGTTTCCTGTGCAATATTAAGGTTAGAGCTGATGAAGAAGTAGGATGTATGTCTAACTTGTTAGATTGTTAGACACTGTAGACATCTATTTAACTATAAATAAATAAATAAATAAATAAATAAATAAATAAATGCTGTGTTTTTCTAGCTCATGAAATACAATAGGAAAGAATGCTAAGTAGATAAGTGGAAAGAGTTTGCTGAAGGTTGCTTCATGTAGAAGCTCCCTAGAAAATACCATAAAAAGTTATTTATTGATTTGAGTTGTACTAATTTTTAAGAGCAGGCAGAATATAAATAAATTTGACTGCTATTCCATGTAGTTAAACAGAAACTATTTATTTTACTTAATTAACTATAATTTTGGCCATCTAACTAGGGAGAACGTTCCATTATTCTTCTATTAGTTCTTTTCAGGAAGCTCAAAATATGAAGTATTTTCTGCCATGGGCATTCTAAATCACTACTAATTTCATAAACTTAAAGTCATACCAAATAGTTATGTTGTCAGTTTCTTCTCACTTGGATTTATAATCCAGAGTAGAGGGACAGAACTCCTGTGAGGATTCTTTGTCTTTTGTTAAAGATAAAATGGTAGTGCTGAGTGTATAAGTTTAGCTCTTAAAAATGATTGTAATTTTGTGGTAGTCATCTCATTTCTGTCACTATCTTCTACCTCACATTTGAAATGAGCTTTGATATAGCCTTCGACAGTTCATTATGAGACTTTAATGAGATAATTTATTAAAGCACCAAGCCTAGGGGTTGACCCAGAGTATTTCTGTCTTCCAATATAATTTCTGCCAAGCAATTTCCCCCTGCATTTCATTAAAATGTACTAGCTATTTTAAGTTTTCAAATTAGATATTAAATATTTCAATGGCTGAGGGTTGTAATTGATATTTCATATCTGGGCTATGGGATGACTTTCAAAATGCATCTATAAACATAATAAAGTTCTAAAACCTTTAAAAATAAGTAGTTGATAGAAAAAGGGATGTTAATGGAATTCTAGTTACACTGACTCTATACAGAAAAGGTATGTAAATGTATTATAAATTCAAAAGCATCATTAGTTTATGAATTTTGTTATAAAACTGTTTGTTATAATTTTTGATTAACTGACATTCTTTACCTAAGAAGCATTTTGAGACAGGTTTTGATACAGTGTGAAAATGAACCTTGCTTACAATTTCTTAGAATATAATGGAGATCAACTACCACATGATTCACATCCCAACTTACATTCTCCTGATACCCCGTGCATTATTTGAAGATATAATTTTTTAATAAATATAACTATAGCATCTTCAATAAAATTTTAACTCTTAAGGTTTATGTTTAAGTAGTACTCATTGTGTTAATTGTTGGTTTTTTATTCATTTTTTTTCCATTTTTTATTAGGTATTTAACTCATTTACATTTCCAATGCTATACCAAAAGTCCCCCATATCCACCCACCCCCACTCCCCTGCCCACCCACTCCCCCTTTTTGGCCCTGGTATTCCCCTGTACTGGGGCATATAAAGTTTGCAAGTCCAATGGGCCTCTCTTTCCAGTGATGGCCGACTAGGCCATCTTTTGATATATATGCAGCTAGAGTCAAGAGCTCCGGGGTACTGGTTAGCTCATAATGTTGTTCCACCTATAGGGTTGCAGATCCCTTTAGCTCCTTGGCTACTTTCTCTAGCTCCTCCATTGGGAGCCCTATGATCCATCCATTAGCTGACTGTGAGCATCCACTTCTGTGTTTGCTGGGCCCCGGCATAGTCTCACAAGAGACAGCTACATCTGCGTCCTTTCAATAAAATCTTGCTAGTGTATGCAATGGTGTCAGCGTTTGGATGCTGATTATGGGGTGGATCCCTGGCTATGGCAGTCTCTACATGGTCCATCCTTTCATCTCAGCTCCAAACTCCGTCTCTGTAACTCCTTCCATGGGTGTTTTGTTCCCAAATCTAAGGAGGGGCATAGTGTCTACACTTCAGTCTTCATTCTCCTTGAGTTTCATGTGTTTAGCAAATTATATCTTATATCTTGGGTATCCTAGGTTTGGGGCTAATATCCACTTATCAGTGAATACATATTGTGTGAGTTTCTTTGTGAATGTGTTACCTCACTCAGGATGATGCCCTCCAGGTCCATCCATTTGGCTAGGAATTTCATAAATTCATTCTTTTTAATAGCTGAGTAGTACTCCATTGTGTAGATGTACCACATTTTCTGTATCCATTCCTCTGTTGAGGGGCATCTAGGTTCTTTCCAGCTTCTGGCTATTATAAATAAGGCTGCTATGAACATAGTGGAGCATGTGTCCTTCTTACCTGTTGGGGCATCTTCTGGATATATGCCCAGGAGAGGTATTGCTGGATCCTCCGGTAGTACTATGTCCAGTTTTCTGAGGAACCGCCAGACTGATTTCCAGAGTGGTTGTACAAGCCTGCACTCCCACCAACAATGGAGGAGTGTTCCTCTTTCTCCACATCCTCGCCAGCATCTGCTGTCACCTGAATTTTTGATCTTAGCCATTCTGACTGGTGTGAGGTGGAATCTCAGGGTTGTTTTGATTTGCATTTCCCTGATGATTAAGGATGTTGAAAATTTTTTCAAGTGCTTCTCTGCCATTCGGTATTCCTCAGGTGAGAATTCTTTGTTCAGTTCTGAGCCCCATTTTTTAATGGGGTTATTTGATTTTCTGAAGTCCACCTTCTTGAGTTCTTTATATATGTTGGATATTAGTCCCCTATCTGATTTAGGATAGGTAAAGATCCTTTCCCAATCTGTTGGTGGTCTTTTTGTCTTATTGACGGTGTCTTTTGCCTTGCAGAAACTTTGGAGTTTCATTAGGTCCCATTTGTCGATTCTCGATCTTACAGCACAAGCCATTGCTGTTCTGTTCAGGAATTTTTCCCCTGTGCCCATATCAAGCAATCTACAGATTCAATGCAATCCCCATCAAAATTCCAACTCAATTCTTCAACGAATTGGAAGGAGCAATTTGCAAATTTGTCTGGAATAACAAAAAACCTAGGATAGCAAAAAGTCTTCTCAAGGATAAAAGAACTTCTGGCGGAATCACCATGCCAGACCTAAAGCTTTACTACAGAGCAATTGTGATAAAAACTGCATGGTACTGGTATAGAGACAGACAAGTAGACCAATGGAATAGAATTGAAGATCCAGAAATGAACCCACACACCTATGGTCACTTGATCTTCGACAAGGGAGCTAAAACCATCCAGTGGAAGAAAGACAGCATTTTCAACAATTGGTGCTGGCACAACTGGTTGTTATCGTGTAGAAGAATGCGAATCGATCCATACTTATCTCCTTGTACTAAGGTCAAATCTAAGTGGATCAAGGAACTTCACATAAAACCAGAGACACTGAAACTTATAGAGGAGAAAGTGGGGAAAAGCCTTTTTATTCATTTTTAAATGATTTTATTTATTTACATGCCAGCCATTGTTCTCCCTTTCATAGTCCCTCAACCCATTCCTCTTACATCTTGCCTCTGACAGTGGGCTCCCTACAAAGAGGCATCCACTCCCCTGTGGTCTTAAGTCTCTACATGATTTGGTGCTTCTTCTGTTACTGAGGCCAGACCAGGCAGTCCTCTGCAATATATAATCAGACCATCCATGTCTGGTTGATGGCTCAGTCTCTGGGAGCTCCCAGGTGTCTGAATTATTTAATCAATATTTATAGGATGATTTTAAGTCCTTCAAAATATTCCTTATTCTCCCCTTTCAATTAGTATTTAAAGGAAACCGTAATATATATTACATTACAGTTTTTATTTCATTCCTGTTCTATAGAGGAAATAATTTATTTCAATGGAGAACATTGACATGTAATGAATAACCTGATGATTTGTGCTTTTTAATAAGATCCATGTATGTAAATAACATTCAATGAAAGAAGGAAATACAAATAAGATGAAATCATACATGACATAGCAGAGAACATAGTTATATATTAAAGTAATCAAAAAAGGGGTTAAGATAGTCAGATGTATAAACTCCATCTACCAATAATACAGCTGGGCAACAATTCACAAGAATGATGACATTTCACATGAAATAAATATTCTTGCCATAATAGATATATATTGCATTAATATATAAGATTTTAAAAATAAGCACTTTAAAAATCTTAAATATAGTATAATTGTAAAATATCTTCAAAATTTTATAATTGTATTGCTCTATCATCAGTCTGAGACTCTGTTATTACATACTTAGACAAATTAGTTCATTAGTTCTTCTTGATGAATGAGCCTGTAATCATTAAGAACTATTGATTTTTTTCCCCTGGATGTCTTCTGTGAAGACCCATTTGTCTGTTATTAATCTTTTGTATCCATATTTTTGGATTTGTATTTGCCTGATATATATTTGTTCAATTGTTCAGCATTTCCTTGCATATTTTAATCACATTTTATACATGTATATAATTTAGACTTAATATGTTTCTGATTTTTTAATGACTTAAAATGTTAATACATTTAAGCTGTATTTGTTGTAGCTCTAGCCACACATAACTATTGAGATCTTGATAGGTTAGTGATGGCATCTGAAACTTGAACTATTATGAAAAATAAAATATTATCTCTATCTTAAGTATTTGCCAACAGCACACTATGTCATGGAGATTTCATATTTAAGATAACTTGTAAAACAATATTTAAAATACATATTTTAACATTAACTTAATGTTTTATTTCCTAGCCTGTCCAACAGGAAATGTGAAATTATCTTTTTTGTTAGCTTTACATTGGTTAGTTCTTTTTTCTTTCACTTCATTCTAGTAAAACTCTTTATCATATATCTGTTAGGCTCTTTTCTTACCATTCCTTTATCTTCTTTTTCTTGACAATTCTAATCTTACCTTCTTAGCAACACACGCCTGTAGTGGTAGTTTGGGGTTAATAATTTTATTAGCTTCTTTAGTCTACATTGTAATAACAGTCTACCTCGTGTAATGTAAAAAGTTTCTTTTTTTTTTCCATTTTTTATTAGGTATTTAGCTCATTTACATTTCCAATGCTATACCAAAAGTCCCCCATACCCACCCACCCCCACTCCCCTACCCACCCACTCCCCCTTTTTGGCCCTGGCGTTCCCCTGTACTGGGGCATACAAAGTTTACGTGTCCAATGGGCCTCTCTTTCCAGTGATGGCCGATTAGGCCATCTTTTGTTACATATGCAGCTAGAGTCAAGAGCTCCGGGGTACTGGTTAGTTCATAATGTTGTTCCACCTATAGGGTTGCAGATCCCTTTACCTCCTTGGGTTCTTTCTCTAGCTCCTCCATTGGGAGCCCTGTGATCCATCCATTAGCTGACTGTGAGCATCCACTTCTGTGTTTGCTAGGCCCCGGCATAGTCTCACAAGAGATAGCTACATCTGTGTCCTTTCAATAAAATCTTGCTAGGGTATGCAATGGTGTCAGCGTTTGGATGCTGATTATGGGGTGGATCCCTGGATATGGCAGTCTCTACATGGTCCATCCTTTCATCTCAGCTCCAAACTTTGTCTCTGTAACTCCTTCCATGGGTGTTTTGTTCCCAATTCTCAGGAGGGGCATAATGTCCACACTTCAGTCTTCATTCTTCTTGAGTTTCATGTGTTTAGCAAATTGTACCTTATATCTTGGGAATCCTAGGTTTGGGGCTAATATCCACTTTATCAGTGAGTACATATTGTGTGAGTTCCTTTGTGAATGTGTTACCTCACTCAGGATGATGCCCTCCAGGTCCATCCATTTGGCTAGGAATTTCATAAATTCATTCTTTTTAATAGCTGAGTAGTACTCCATTGTGTAGATGTACCACATTTTCTGTATCCATTCCTCTGTTGAGGGGCATCTGGGTTCTTTCCAGCTTCTGGCTATTATAAATAAGGCTGCTATGAACATAGTGGAGCATGTGTCCTTCTTACCAGTTGGGGCATCTTCTGGATATATGCCCAGGAGAGGTATTGCTGGATCCTCCGGTAGTACTATGTCCAATATTCTGAGGAACCGCCAGACTGATTTCCAGAGTGGTTGTACAAGCCTGCATTCCCACCAACAATGGAGGAGTGTTCCTCTTTCTCCACATCTATGCCAGCATCTGCTGTCACCTGAATTTTTGATCTTAGCCATTCTGACTGGTGTGAGGTGGAATCTCAGGGTTGTTTTGATTTGCATTTCCCTGATGATTAAGGATGTTGAACATTTTTTCAGGTGCTTCTCTGCCATTCGGTATTCCTCAGGTGAGAATTCTTTGTTCAGTTCTGAGCCCCATTTTTTAATGGGGTTGTTCGATTTTCTGAAGTCCACCTTCTTGAGTTCTTTATATATGTTGGATATTAGCCCCCTATTTGATTTAGGATAGGTAAAGATCCTTTCCCAATCTGTTGGTGGTCTTTTTGTCTTGTTGACGGTGTCTTTTGCCTTGCAGAAACTTTGGAGTTTCATTAGGTCCCATTTGTCAATTCTCGATCTTACAGCACATGCCATTGCTGTTCTGTTCAGGAATTTTTCCCCTGTGCCCATATCTTCAAGGCTTTTCCCCACTTTCTCCTCTATAAGTTTCAGTGTCTCTGGTTTTATGTGAAGTTCTTTGATCCACTTAGATTTGACCTTAGTACAAGGAGATAAGTATGGATCGATTCGCATTCTTCTACATGATAACAACCAGTTGTGCCAGCACCAATTGTTGAAAATGCTGTCTTTCTTCCACTGGATGGTTTTAGCTCCCTTGTCGAACATCAAGTGACCATAGGTGTGTGGGTTCATTTCTGGATCTTCAATTCTATTCCATTGGTCTACTTGACTGTCTCTATACCAGTACCATGCAGTTTTTACCACAATTGCTCTGTAGTAAAGCTTTAGGTCAGGCATGGTGATTCCACCAGAGGTTTTTTTATCCTTGAGAAGAGTTTTTGCTATCCTAGGTTTTTTGTTATTCCAGATGAATTTGCAAATTACTCCTTCTAATTCGTTGAAGAATTGAGTTGGAATTTTGATGGGGATTGCATTGAATCTGTAGATTGCTTTTGGCAAGATAGCCATTTTTACAATGTTGATCCTGCCAATCCATGAGCATGGGAGATCTTTCCATCTTCTGAGATCTTCTTTATTTTCTTTCTTCAGAGATTTGAAGTTTTTATCATACAGATCTTTCACCTCCTTAGTTAGAGTTACGCCAAGATATTTTATACTATTTGTGACTATTGAGAAGGGTGTTGTTTCCCTAATTTCTTTCTCAGCCTGTTTATTCTTTGTATAGAGAAAGGCCATTGACTTGTTTGAGTTTATTTTATATCCAGCTACTTCACTGAAGCTGCTTATCAGGTTTAGGAGTTCTCTGGTAGAATTTTTAGGGTCACTTATATATACTATCATATCATCTGCAAAAAGTGATATTTTGACTTCCTCTTTTCCAATTTGTATCCCCTTGATCTCCTTTTGTTGTTCAATTGCTCTGGCTAATACTTCAAGTACTATGTTGAAAAGGTAGGGAGAAAGTGGGCAGCCTTGTCTAGTCCCTGATTTTAGTGGGATTGCTTCCAGCTTCTCTCCATTTACTTTGATGTTGGCTACTGGTTTGCTGTAGATTGCTTTTATCATGTTTAGGTATGGGCCTTGAATTCCTGATCTTTCCAAAACTTTTATCATGAATGGGTGTTGAATCTTGTCAAATGCTTTTTCTGCATCTAACGAGATGATCATGTGGTTTTTGTCTTTGAGTTTGTTTATATAATGGATTACATTGATGGATTTTCATATATTAAACCATCCCTGCATTCCTGGAATAAAACCTACTTGGTCAGGATGGACCTTTAGTGTCCTCTATCATCATCATGAGAAATGTTTTTAAATCTGGGTCTAGATTTTCGGTTGTGTTGGGGTGCCCAGGACTAGGTGGTGTGGGAGTGCTGCGTTCTGATGATGGTGAGTGGTCTTGATTTCTGTTAGTAGGATTCTTACGTTTGCCTTTCGCCATCTGGTAATCTCTGAAGCTAACTGTTTTAGTTGTCACTGTTAAGAGCTTGTTCTTCAGGTGACTCTGTTAGCCTCTATAAGCAGACCTGGAGGGTAGCACTCTCCTTAGTTTCAGTGGGCAGAGTATTCTCTGCAGGCAAGCTCTCTTCTTGCAGGGCAGGTACCCAGATATCTGGTGTTCGAACCAGACTCCTGGCAGAAGTTGTGTTCTACTCACTAGAGGTCTTAGGATCTCGTGTGGAATCCTGTGTGGGCCCTTGCGGGTGTCAGGCGACTCTGCTGGCAAGGTAGCCTGGGGCTCGAGTCGAGCAGAAGGGACTTGTGCCCCAGATCAGGCCCGGGTAGCCTGCGTCCCTATGTACCGCAGTCTCAGGTTCCGCGCGATTGGATTGGGGCAGGCGTTGTGTTCCACTCACCAGAGGTCTTAGGATCCCGTGGGGAATCCTGTGTGGGCCCTTGCGGGTGTCAGGCAACTCCGCTGGCCAGGAAGCCCTGGGCTGGAGTCGTAATAAGTTTCTTATAACTTATCCTAAAGTTTGATTTAATATAAATTGTCTAAATGATATAAAATTTCTATTACAAGCCTTCAAAGCTCTGTATTGCAAGGTTATTAATTGTATAGGAACATAAAGATTTCAACTTGGTCTCATTTACTTTTACTTGAAGAACATTATAAAATGTAACAAAATAAAATGTAAAAATAGGGATAGACTTACTTTTCTGTGGTCAAGCTCTTGTCCAAGGCCTAAAAATCAATACCTAGAACCTATAACGCAAGAAAGCAATCAAACTAAAACCCATATGTCAAAATACAGCCTCAGAGTTAAATGCTGGAAAAAGTCTTCCAGGCAATTGGTCCTAAGGAAGAAATGGGAGTTGCCATCCTAATATCAAATAAAATAGACTTTTAATCAAATTTATCAAGTGAGATGGAGAAGGACACTTCATATTCATTAAAGGAAAACTTCACCAAAAGAAAGTCTCAATTCTGAATAATTTGCCCCAAATGCAAGGGCATTCACATTCATAAAATAATTTTTACTAAAGTTCAAAACACACAGGAATCCCATACAATAATATTGGGAGATATCAACACTCACTCTCACCATCTAATTGGCTGTCTGTACATAGAGAAATCCAAATAGACTCATATTTGTCACTTAGCACAAAGCTCAAGTCCAAGTGGATCAAGGACCTCAACATAAAACCAGATACAAAAATCTAATGACAGACAAAGTGAGAAAGAACCCTGAACCCATTGGCACAGTGATTAATATCCTAAACAGAACTTCAATGGCTCACACTCTAAGATCAAGAATGATATATGGGACTTCATGAATCTGAAAAGCTTTTGTAAGGCAAAGGACGTAGTCAATATGACTAATCAGCAACCTACAGATTGGAAAAAAAAATATCCAAAAATATATAAAGAACTCAGGAAGCTAACCACCAAAAAAAAAACCAAAACAAAACAAAAACAAAAAAAAAAACAAAAAAAAACAAAAAAAAACAAAAAAACAAACAAACAAACAAACAAACAAAAAAACCAATAAAAAATGGGGTATAGAATTAAATGGAGTGTTCACAGCAGAGGAATCTCAAATGGATGAGAAGCACCTAAAGAAATGTTCAAAGTCCTTAGTGATCAGAGAAATGAAAATCAAAACACCCTGAGATGCCACCTTATACCAATCAGAATGGTTAAGACCAAAACCTCAGATGATAACACATGTTGCAGAGCATGTGAAGAAAGAGGAACACTCCTCCATTGCTGTTGGGATTGCAAACTGGTACAACCACTCTGGAAATCAATCTGGAGGTTCCTCAGAAAATTAGAAATAAATCTACCTGAAGACCCAGCTATACCACTCATTCTTGGGATATACCCAAAAGATTCCCCACCATGACACAGGGGCACTCATTCCATTTTGTTTATAATAGCCTTATTTGTGATAGCCAGAAGCTGGAAACAACTAAGATGTTGTCCCACAACAGAAGAATAGATGATGAAAATGCAGTTCATTTGCACAATGGAATATTTAGACAACAAGGACATCATACATTTTGCAGTCAAAGGGATAGAACTAGAAAATATCATCCTGAGTGAGGTAACTCAGACCCAAAAGGACATGCATGGTATGTACTCAAAAATAAGTGGATATTAGCCGAAAGAGAACAGAATACCTAGGATACAATCCACGGAACTCAATATTGTTAATAAACAGAAGGGCCCAAGTGAGGATACGTCAATCCCACTTGGGAGAAGAAAACAACCAGGTGAGGCAGAGAGAGGGATGGACTTGGGTGGAAAGTTGGAGAAGGGAGGGGGAGGGGAAAAGGAGATCATGAGCAGGTATGGGAGGTGTAGACAATAGAGAAGAGCTTGAGGGTCAGCAGAATGAATGGAAATATGCAACCTTGATGGGTGGAAGGTGAGGGGACCCTCTAGAAAGTACCAGAGACCTGGGAGGTGAAAGATTCTTGGACTCAAAAGGAGGGTGGAAAGGGAACTAGTAGAGTCATCTCTAGTAGAATGACAGGACATCAAGTGGAGGGATGGGGTTGCCATCTGTGATGGTTTGTATGTGCTAGACCTGGGTCGTGACACTATTTGGAGGTGTGGCCTTGCAGTAGGTGTGTCACTATGGGCATGGGCTTTAAAATATTAATTTTAGCTGCCTGGAAGCCAGTCTTCCACTAGCAGCCTTCAAATGATGATGCTGGACTCTTTGCTCTGCCTGTACCATGCCTACCTAGATGTTGCTATGCTCCTACCTTGATATAGTGGACTGAACCTCTGAACCTCTAAGCCAGTCTCAATTAAATGCTGTGCTTTATAAGACTTGCTTTGGTTATGGTGTCTGTTCATAGCAGCAAAACCATAACTAATACACCTTCCCCCAGTAAAATATTCTCACCCAAAATTGTTCCTGTCTAAAAAAACTGAAGGGACTAAAATGGAAAGAGACTGAGGAAAAGGAAGTCAGTGACCAGACACTGAGCCATCTAACATACAGCATGTAGGAGCATGTCAGAGGCCCCCAACACTTATACAGAGAACACCCTGGTCTGGCATCATTGAGAGAAGAGAATTCTAAGCCTCTAGAGACTTGCGGTCCCAGGGAGAAAGGAGGCCAGGCAGGATTGTTATATTCTCTTTCAGCCTGGGGTAAGGGGAGTAGAAATGGGATGATAAAAAGGCAGACCAGGAGTGGGTCAATGACTGGCCTGTAAAAAATAAGAGTGATAAAAATTATAATTCATATTAATTAAGATGATATCACCAAATCATTGCACTTCAGCGGAGTCAAAATTTTCTTTGAGATCTGCTGATGTGCTTACTTTTGTAGATATACTGAAGATAGTAAATGACTGACAATAATCACATGCTGCAAAATAGTCAGTTTAAAATGTAATTAGTAACGGTGCAGGGGTCCATCTCAGTGATATGTACATGTGGTACACAGAGCAAAAGCAAGTACTTAGTTTTCATCTTCACCACTGAAGAAATCAGCAGTGATTCTAGTGATGCTAAATGACACTGTATTTATGATACTCATTCGTTTACTGACACCTGTGGATATTTGTTTAGCAATCATGATTGTCCAACTAATATTGAAGCCTGTAACCAATGAACCAGCGACTTACTGGCTACTGTTCCTGACTTATTCAGCAGATTGACAATGTAGAGTGGATTGAGGCTGATCAGTAGGCAAACAACAAAACATAATACAGAGACTAGTCTGCACAGGTGAGAGTGCAGACTACTGAAGCAACACAGCTTCGGGGACAGGCAGAAGCAGCACAGCTTCTGGGACAGACCCAGTTTCGGGCTCCAGACATCCAGGCACCTTCCCTGCCCGAGGAGAGGTCCACCTGGGAGGGATCTGACAGAGCAGGTGAGTGACCCATCTTGGGACCTGGATCCCTCAGAGTCTAATCTGCCCAGGTGAGAGTGCAGTCTACAGAAGCAACACAGCTTCTGGAATAGACCCCCTTTCAGACTCCAGACATCTGGCACCTTCCCCACCAGAGAAGAGGTGTCTGCCCAAGAGGGCTCTTACCATCAGAGCAGGAGAGAGAGCCATCTTGTGTCCCATGTCCCTCAGAGACCAGTCTGTTCAGGTAAACATACAGACTGCATAGGTAACACATCTTCTGGGACAGGCCCTGTTTCAGGCCTTAATCTTCAGCCAGGAGGCAGGTCTGAATGCCAGATATTTTCCCTGTAAGAGGAGAGCTTGCCTGCATAGAGTTCTCTGACCATTGAGACTCAGGAGAGATCTAGAACCCCAGGTCTGCTGATAGAGGCTAACAGAATCACAGGAGGAACAAGCTCCAACCAGAGACAACTATAACAACTAACTCCAGAGATTACCAGATGGTGAAAGAAAAATGTAAGAATTTTACTAACAGAAACCAAGACCACTCACCATCATCAGAACCTACACTCTCAACTCAGCCAGTCCTGGATACCCCAACACACCTGAAAAGCAAGACTCGGATTTAAAATCATATCTCATGATGCTGGTAGAGGACATCAAGAAGGACTTTAATAACTCACTTAAAGATATACAGGAGAACACTGCTGAAGAGGTAGAAGTCCTTAAAGAATTACAGGAAAACACAACCAAACAGGTGATGGAATTGAATAAAACCATCCAAGATGCAAAAAGGGAAGTAGAAACAATAAAGAAAACCCAATGTGAGACAACACTGGCGATAGAAACCCTCAGGAAGAAATCTGGAACCATAGATCAGAGCATCAGCAAGAGAATACAAGAGATGGAAGAGAGAATCTCAGGTACAGAGGATTCCATAGAGAACATGGGCATAAAAATCAAAGAAAATGCAAAATGCAAAAAGATCCTAACTCAAAACATCCAGGAAATCCAGGACACAATTAGAGGGCCAAACCTAAGGATAATAGGAGTAGATGAGAATGAAGATTTTCAACTTAAAGGGCCAGCATATATCTTTAACAAAATGGTAGAAGAAATCTTCCCAAACCTAAAGAAAGAGATGCCCATGAATATACAAGAAGCCTACAGAACTCCAAATAGACTGGACCAGAAAAGAAATTCCTCCCGACACGGACACATAATCAGAACAACAAATGCACTAAATAAAGATAGAATATTAAAAGCAGTAAGGTGAAAAGGTCAAGTACAATATAAAGGCAGGCCTATTAGAATTACACCAGACTTCTCACCAGAGACTACGAAAGCCAGAAGATCCTGGACAGATGTTATGCAGACCCTAAGAGCACAAAAATACCAGCCTAGGCTACTATACCCAGCAAAACATAGGTGGAGAAACCAAACTATTCCATGATAAACCAAATTCACACAATATCTTTCCACGAATCCAGCCCTTCAAAGGATAATAAAGGGAAAATACCAACTCAAGGATGGAAACTATACCCTAGAAAAAACAACAAAGTAATTCTTCAACAAACCTAAAAGAAGATAGCCACTAGAACACAATGCCAACTTTAACAACAAAAATAACAGGAAGCAACAATTACTTTTCCTTAATTTCTCTCAACATCAATGGACTCAATTCCCCAATAAGAAGACATAGACTAATAGACTGGCTACACAAACAGGACCCAACATTTTGCTGCTTATAGCAAACCCACCTCAGGGAAAAGGACAGGCACTAGCTCAGAGTGAAAGGCTGGAAAACAATTTTCTAAGCAAATGGACCAAAGAAACAAGCTGGAGTAGCCATTCTAGCATCTAATAAAATCGACTTCCAACCCAAAGTTATCAAAAAAGACAAGGAGGGGCACTTCATACTCATCAAAGGTAAAATCTACCAAGATGAAGTCTCAATTCTGAATATCTATGCTCCAAATACAAGGGCAGCCACATTCATTAAAGAGACTTCAATACAGCTCAAAGCACACATTGCACCTCACACAGTTATAGTGGGAGACTTCAACACCCCACTCTCAACAATGGACAGATCCTGGAAACAGAAACTAAACAGAGACATATGGGCACTAACAGAAGTTATGAAACAAATGGGATAATTTATCCCATGCATCCTATCTGATCACCACGGACTAAGACTGATCTTCAATAACAACATAAATAATAGAAAGCCAACATTCATGTGGAAACTGAACAGCACTCTACTCAATGATTTCTTGGTCAAGGATGAAATAAAGAAAGAAATTAAAGACTTTTTAGAGTTTAATGATAATGAAGCCACAACATACCCAAACTTATGGGACACAATGAAAGCATTCCTAAGAGGAAAACTCATAGCTCTGAGTGCCTCCAAGAAGAAACTAGAGAGAGCATAAACTAGCAGCCTGAGAGCACACCTAGAAGCTCTAGAACTAAAGGAAGCAAATTCACCCAAGAGGAGTAGACAACAGGAAATAATCAAACTCCAGGCTGAAATCAACCAAGTGGAAACAAAAAGAGCCATTCAAAGAATCAACAAAACCAGGTACTGGTTCTTTGAGAAAATCAACAAGATAGATTAAACCCTTAGCCAGACTAACTGGAGGGCACAGGGACAGTATCCTAATTAATAAACTGAGAAATGAAAAAGGAGACATAACAAGAGAACCCAAGGAAATCCAAAACATCATCAGATCGTTCAACAAAACTAAAAAACCTGGATGAAATGGACAACTTCCTAGTCAGATACAAAGAACCAAAGTTAAATCAGGATCAGATTAAAGATCTAAACACTCCCTTTTCCCCTAAAGAAATAGAAGCAGTCATCAATAATCTCCTAACCACAAAAAAAAAAAAAAAAAAAAAAAAAAATACCACCCAGGACTAGATAGGTTTAGTGCAGAATTCTATCAGACCTTCAAAGAAGATCTAATGCCAGTTCTTCACAAACTATTCCACAAATAGAAACAGAAGGTACTCTACCCAATTCATTCTATGAAGCCACAATTACTCTGATACCTAAACCACACAAAGACCCAACAAAAATAGAGAACTTCAGACCAATTTCGCTTATGAATATCGATGCAAAAATACTCAATAAAATCCTTGAAAACCAAATCCAAGAACACATCAAAATGACCATCCATCATTTTCAATTAGGCTTCATCCCAGGGATGCAGGGATGGTTTAATATAAGGAAATCCATCAACGTAATCCACTATACAAACAAACTCAAAGACAAAAACCACATGATCATCTTGTTAGATGCGGAGAAAGCATTTTACAATATCCAACACCCCTTCATGATAAAATTCTTGGAAAGATCAGTAATTCAAGGCCCATACCTAAACATAATAAAAGCAATCTGCAGCAAACCAGTAGGCAACATCAAACTAAATGGAGAGAAACTCAAAGCAATCCCACTAAAATCAGAGACTATAAAAGGCTGCGCACTTTCTCCATACCTATTCAATATAGTACTTGAAATTCTAGCCAGAGCAATTCGACAACAAAAGGAGATCACGGCGATACAAATTGGAAAGGAAGAAGTCAACATATCACAATTTGCAGATGATATGATAGTATATATAAGTCAATAAGACAAGAAGGCCACCAACAGATTGGAAAAGGATTTTTACCAATCCTAAATCTGATAGGGGACTAATATCCAATATATACAAAGTTCTCAAGAAGCTGAACTCCAATAATTCAAATATCCCCATTAAAAACTGGGGTACAAAGCTAAACAAAGAATTCTCAACTGAGGAATATTAAAAGGCAGAGAAGCATCTGAAAAAATGTTCAACATCCTTAATCATCAGGGATATGCAAATCAAAACAGTCTTTAGGGAATAAAATACACATGAGAGGAGTTACAGAGACAACGGTTGGAGTTAAGAAGAAAGGATGGACTACCCAGAGACTACCCCACCCGGGGATACATCCCATAATTAGCCACCAAACCCAGAAACTATTGCATATTGCAGCAAGATTTAGCTGAAGGGACCCTGGTATAGCTGTCTCGTATGAGGCTATGCCAGTGCCTGTAAAATACAGAAGTGGATGCTCACAGTCATCAATAAGATGGAACACAGGGCCCCTAATGGAGAAGCTAGAGAAAGCACCCAAGGAGCTGAAGGAGTCTGCAACCCTATAGGTGGAACAACAGTTTGAACTAACCAGTACCCCTGGAGCTCATGTCTCTAGCTTCCTATGTAGCAGAAAGCCGAAGATGGCCTAGTCGGCCATCAGTGGGAAAAGAGGGCCCTTGATATTGCAAACTTTATATACCCCAGTACAGGGGAATGTCAGGGCCAAGAAGTGGGTGGGTAGGGAAGCAGGGTGGGAGGAGGGTATAGGGATCTTTTGGGATAGAATTTGAAATGTATATAAAACATATCTAATAAAAAAATCATCAAAAAATCATAATCACAGTATTTAGTTTATATTATAAAGAAATCAAGAAAGTTGCATTTTGTAGATCAGAAAAAGAAAGAAAACTAAACCATAAAGGATTAATTTGGTATTATCTAACCATGCTAATTCATTACAACAGCTTGAAGTAATACAAGAAGCGTGTGTGCTTAAGTTCTAAATTTCTAGGCTTCATGGATTTTTAGCATGTACATTCCATTAATATTTTTTAGTGTTTAAACCAGGTGTATTGGAAGTACAGTGGGCTATAAAGTTAGATGCTATACTGCTGCATAACACATATCTTGATTATCAGAAAAAAGAATAGTAAAAATGATATAATATGAAATTATTCACATTGCTAATATTGTGAGTAGATTTTTAGAAACCCTTTTTGTTGTAGGTAGAACAATGATACAATCTTTTACTAAGAAAAAATGTGACTTCATAGGCCAGTAAGTCAGTCAACTAATGTAAGATAGAAATGGATGAAGGCATATATGGGTAGACAGATAAATAAATATAGATAAATAGATCAATAAACATAGATAAACAGATAAATAGATAAATAAATGAAGATTTAAAGCTCCAATTGAAGAAAAAAAACTGAAGAAAATCTTCAGTACAACTAAAGATTTTTGAAAAACAGCTGAAATTCTGAGTCCTGACATAATACTGGAGACTTGCTTTACTTCATCACCCCGTCACATGTTCTCAGAAAGAGACAAGCCACCTTCCTAATATTCCAATTTTGAGATGGGGCAAATATGTTACATCTGGACTACGGATGCTCCAGTTTACCACATAAACCCTTCTTCAGTTTTAAAATAAAATTCCCCCATTTCAAACACTTTGCTCAGTGTACTTGCTCATATTTGATAATGATGGGTGTAGGGAAAAAGTATCTTGAACTATCTCTTGAACATCGTTCCAACTTCATCACTACCCATGAGATTAATTTAGGAATTCAATGTTGAAACTGAGTCAAAGTTGAAGTTTGTCATCGAGCTACCTCTGCTTCATTAATTTGCTTGTACAGATGATTCTCTAGGTAACTCCCAGCATCCACCTGTTCACAAATCTCATTTGAAAACACAGAACACATTGAATAATTTACAAGTGTGATGCCCATTTGTCTGTAGTTTGTAGGAAGCTCAGTAAATAAGACCAGCCTGCCTTATCTAAAATGGTAAGAAACATAGAGGAGTGACAGGCACTTTCATTCTCCTCTTCTTCTTCTTCTTCTTCTTCTTCTTCTTCTTCTTCTTCTTCTTCTTCTTCTTCTTCTTCTTCTTCTTCTTCTTCTTCTTCTTCTTCTCACTTCTCACTTCTCTTCTTCTTCTTCTTCTTCTTCTTCTTCTTCTTCTTCTTCTTCTTCCTCTTCCTCTTCCTCTTCCTCTTCCTCTTCCTCTTCCTCCTCCTCCTCCTCCTCCTCCTCCTCCTCCTCCTCCTCCTCCTCCTCCTCCTCTTCCTCTTCCTCTTCCTCTTCCTCTTCCTCTTCCTCTTCCTCTTCCTCTTCTTCTTCTTCTTCTTCTTCTTCTTCTTCTTCTTCTTCTTCTTCTTCTTCTTCTTCTCTTTCTTCTCCTCCTCCTCCTCCTTCTCCTCCTCCTTCTCCTCTTTCTCCTCCTCCTCCTTCTTCTTCTTTCTTCTTCTTCTTTCTTCTTCTTCTTTTTTATGAAGTAATATTGGCCTTACCCTGAAAATACAATTACATGATTTCTGCTTTTGAAAGTTGATTGGAAAATACACACAGTTATACAAAAGAACCATTACCAAGTATCTTAAGTTTCTGGAATCAAAAATCCTAAAGAAATTTGAAAAATTGGAGAAAGTAGAACTCCTTCAACATGGGTTATTATTCAAGTTTTACAATCCATTTCTTGTCACCTTAGGAAATATGGGAAATGTTTATGTTATTTTCAAGGATGAAGAAGTTTGACTTCAGCTGCAGGATAAAGACAGCAGCATTATGAGGATTCTTTTCAGGCTAGGCAGATTTTATTATTATGAATGTTAACTCCCATTCATAGAAATTTCTTTATAAATCCTTTATTAACCTAGTTATCTGAACAGGAATCTCTCCTGTGCACCCGGGGGTCATTCTCAACCTTGTCCCTCAATGCACACACCCACAGTGCATTATGTCTGTAATAAGTTCAGCCAGAGCTCAGCGCAACACAAGTAGATGCTCTGAACTCTGTCTGCATCTTACTTTATTTCTAAAGTCAGAAATAGTTATGAGATTTCAATGGATCTTTGTTCCTTGTCCAAGCTTCTTTTGTCACTGAGGCCACTGTGTAAAAGCAAATAATCACCACTGGCCAGGCTCAAGTATCCACTCCAGCTCACTTTAGCCTGGAAACTTTCTGTTCTTTGTGAATCACCTCAATTATGTGAAAAGAAGTAGCAGTTTATTTCATAATAACCTTCCAGTTTATAAAGCCAATTAGCATTTGATTTCAGTGTGAGTTGTTTGTCTTCTATTTATTCTACCAAAACACTCCTTTGCTTCCTGTGTAACTTCAGGAAATTTAAACAGCAAATGTCTATTTGTTGAAAAACTTGGTGGCTTACCGTCTGGTACTTCTTAAGATATTGAACTATTAGCTGTAAAATATTTGTTCTTATAAAACATATTATCTCTCTAGTAAGAGTTATAAATTTATTTCTGAGTTATCTCTTGAAAGGATGCAAAAGATCGATGCCTGCACTTGCATATAAAAAAACCCAAAGAACAAGATGTTCATTTAAACAGTGTATTTTGAAAAGTGGTAAAATACAGTAAAGGGTTTAATCATATATTGTATGTGCACCAGAAAATATATGTGTGTGTAGACAGAAGGGTGACATGATACAATAGAATTGGTTGGAGTACATGTCCCAACTATTTTCAACTCCTTGATGCTGATAAATTGATTTAACTTTTTATTTATACTATACTTTGTTTTACAAATGGTAATATCAGTATTCAATTAAAATGTCTTATAAGTATTAGATACAGTTAATTAGGCAAAACATGTAGAACAAATTAATTGTTCAACATAAACTCAAGTAAATAATTCAAAATTAATCATACATGAACATTCTGGGAAAAAGTTTTCAAACATTTTATGTTTATTGTGTGTTTGTGCCTTGTAAGTATGCCTTGAGTATATGTGTTGTGTGTATATGATATCTTTATTACAGGCTTTTAGTGTTCTGATTCTCATTATGAAAGCTTATTCAAAAGTTTTCTAATGTTCCTTATATTGTCTTATATGACAATGGTCTTTGGATGGTTTGTATTTTCATCTACTTTTTGAAGTAGAACATATGCTCTTTTTTGAAATGATTTTAAGTTTATGATCTTGGTTGGAATATATTCATAGCTGCATGTGGCCCAGTTGGCTGGACATAACCAAATGCCTAAATCCTATACAAAGGGACCGGGATCTATTTATCATTTGCTTTGGATTAGAAATCTATAGCTTCATTTTCCTTCTTCTTTTTTCTTTAACGATAAACTTATTTATTTATTTATTTTTTATTGGATATTTTCTTTATTTACATTTCAAACATTATCCCCTTTCATCGTTTCCCTCCCTCCTAGAAATACCCTATCACATCCTCCCTCTCCCTGCTTCCAAAGGGTGTTCCTCCACCCACCCACCCACTACCTCATTCTTGCCCTATATTCCCCTAATTGGGGCATCTATCCAGGCTTCACAGGACCAAGGACCTCTCCTTCCATTGATGCATGACAAGACCAACCTCTGCTACATATGCAGCTGGAGCCATGTGTACTCCATTGTTTGATGGCTTAGTCTCTGGGAGTTCTGGGGGTTCTGGTTGGTTGATATTGTCGTTCTTTCTATGGAGTTGCAAAACCCTTTAATTCCTTAAGTCCCTTATCTAACTCCTCTATTAGGGACCCCATGCTCATTTCAATGGTTGGCTGCTAACATCCATCTCTGTATTTGTAAGGCTCTGGCAGGGCCTCTCAGGAGACAGTCATATTACACTTCTTTCTGCATGCACTTCTTGGTATCCACAATAGTGTCTGGGTTTGGTAACTGTATAAGAAATGGATTCCCAAGCAGGACAATCTCTGGGTGGCATTTCCTTTGGTCTCTGCGCTACACTTAACACCATGTTTGCTTCTGTGAGTATATTGTTCTCCTTCTTAGAAGGACCGGAGTACACACACTTTGGTCTTCTTATTGAGCACCAGGAGATCTGTAAATTGTATCCTGTTTATTTGGAGCTTTTGGCCTAATATCCACGTATCAGTGAATACATACCATGTGTTTTCTTTTGCGATTAGGTTACCACATTCAGGATGATATTTTCTAGTTCTATCCATTTGCCTAATAATTTCATAAAGTAATTGTTTTTAATAGCTGTGTAGTACTCCATTGTGTAAATTTACCACATTTTCTGTATCCATTCCTCTGTTGAAGGACATCTGGTTTCTTTCCAGCTTCTGGCTATTATAAATAAGGCTACTATGAACATAGTAGAGCATGTGTCCTAATTACATGTTGGAGCCTCTTCTGGGTATATGCCCAGGACTGGTATAGCTGGGTCTTCAGGTAGCATTATGTCAAATTTTTTGAGGAGCTTGCATTCCCAAAAGCAATGGAGAAGTGTTCCTCTTTCTTTACATCCTCACCAGCATCTCCTAAGTTTTTGACTTGCACCATTCTGACTGATGTGAGGTGGAATCTCAGGGTTGTTTTGATTTGCATATTCCTGATGATTAAGGATGTTGACCATTTCTTTAGGTGCTTCTTAACCATTTGATACTCTTCAGTTGAAAACTCTTTGTTTAGCTCTGCACCCCATTTTATAATAGGGTTCTTTGGCTCTCTGGAGTCTAAATTCTTGAGTTCTTTGTATATATTGTATATTAGCCCTCCATTGGTAAAGATCTTTTCCCAATATGTAGTTGTCTTTTTATCTTATTGACAGTGTCCTTTGCCTCACAGAAGCTTTGCAATTTATGAGGTCCCATTTGTTGATTCTTGATCTTACAGCACAAGCCACTGGGGTTCTGTTTAGGAATTTTTCCCATGTGCCCATGTGTTCAAGGATCTTCCACACTTTCTCCTCTATAAGTTTCAGTGTATGTTTGGATTTATGTGGAGGTCCTTGATCCACTTGGACTTGAGCTTTGTACAAGGAGATACGAATAGGTAAAATGTATTATTCTACATCCTGGCCATCAGTTGAACAGCACCTGTTTTTGTTTGTTTGTTTGCTTGCTTTGTTTTGTTTTTGTTTTTGTTGTTGTTGGTTTTTGTTTTTGCTTTTGTTTTTGTTTTGTTTTGAGACAGGGTTTCTCTGTGTAGCCCTGGCTGTCCTGGAACTCACTCTGTATACCAGGCTGTCCTCGAACTCAGAAATCTGCCTGCCTCTGCCTCCAAAGTGCTAGGATTAAAGGCATGCACCACCACTGACTGGCTACCATTTGTTAAAAATGCTCTTTTTTTCCACTGGATGGTTTAGCTCCTTTGTCAAACATCAAGTGACCATAGGTGTGTGGTTCAACTCTGGGTCTTCAGTTGTATTCCATTGGTCTTCCTTCCTGTCTCTGTACCAATACCATGCAATTTTTATGATAATTGCTCTGTAATACAGCTTGAGGTCAGGGATAGTGATTTGCCCCAGAAGTACTTTTATATTTGAGAATAGTTTTTGATATCCTGGGTTTTTTTGTTGTTCCAAATAAATTTGCAAATTTATCTTTTTGACTCTATGAAGCATTGAGTTGGAATTTTGAAGGGAATTTCATTGAATATGTAGATTTCTTTTGGCAAGATGGCCATTTTTACCATATTTATCATGCCAATACATGAACATGGGAGGTTGTTCCATCTTCTGAGGTCTTCTTCGATTTATTTATTTAGACACTTGAAGTTCTTGTCATGTAGATCTTTTCCTTGCTTGGTTAGGGTCACACAAATATATGTAATATTATTTGTGACTATTGTGAAGGGTGTCATTTCCCTAATTTCTTTCTCAGCCTGTTTATCCTATGAATAGAGAAAGGCTGTTGATTCATTTGAGTTAATTTTATATCCAGACATTTTGCTGATGTTGTTATTCAGGTTTAAGAGTTCTTTTTTGGAATTTTTTGGGTCACCTAAATATACAATCATATCATCTGCAAATAGTGATATTTTGACTTTTTCATTTCCAATTTGTATCCCTTTGACCTTCGTTTGTTGTATAATTGCCCTATCTAGAACTTCAAGTACTATGCCAAATAGATAGAGAGTTGGCAGCCTTGTCTAGTCCCTGAGTTTAGTGGGATTGCTTCAAGTTTCTCTATTCAGTTTGATGTTGGCTACTGGTTTTGTGTGTATTGTTTTTATTATGTTTTGGTATTGGTCTTGAATTTCTGATCTTTCCAAGACTCTTAACATGAAGTGATACTGAATTTTGTCAAATATTTTTTCAGTGTCTAATGAAATGATCATGTTTTTGATTTCCTTTGAGTTTGTTTATATAGTAGATTCTGTTGATGTATTTTCATGTATTGAACAATCCCTGCATCCCTGGGATGAAACCTACTTGATTGTGGTGAATGATCATTTTGATGTGTTCTTAGATTCTGTTGGCAAGAACTGTATTGAGTATTTTTAATCAATGTTCATAAGGGAGATTGTTATGAAATTCTCTTTCTTAATTTGATAGTTGTGTGGTTTAGATATAAGCATTATTGCAGCATCATAGGATGAATTGGATAGTATACCTTCCGGTTCTATTTTGTGGAATAGTTTGAAGAGTATTGGTACTAGGCCTTCTTTAAGGTCTGATAGAATTCTCCACTAAATCCATCTGGTCCTGGGCTTACTTTGGTTCTGATACTATTAATGACTGCTTCAATTTCTTAAGGGGTTATGGGACTGTCTAGATGGTTTTTTATTTTTATCACCTTGTATGTGTCTAGAGAATTGTCCATTTCATCCAGATTTTCCAATTTAGTTGAGAATAAAATTTCGTTGTAGGATCTGATTATTTTATGTCTCCTTTTTCATTTCTGATTTTATGAATTTGGATACTACCTCTGTGCCCTCTAGTTAGTCTGGCTAAGGGCTTATCTATCTGTTGATGATCAGTTTTGGAGAAGGTACCATGAGGTGCTGAGAAGAAAGTATATTCTTTTGCTTTAGGATGAAATGTTCCATAAATATCTGTTAGATACTTTTGGTTCATAACTTCTGTGAGTTTCACTGTGTCTCTGTTTAGTTTCTGTTTTCATGATCTGTCCATTGCTGAGTGGGGTGTTAAAGTCTCCCACTATTATTGTGTGGGGTGTGATTTGTGCTTCTTTTATGAATGTGGGTGCCCTTGTATTTGGAGATTAGACTTCAGAATTGAGAGTTCATTGTAGATGTTTCCTTTGATGAGTATGAAGTGTCCTTCCTTATCCTTTTTGATAACTTTTGGTTGAAAGTTGATTTTATTTGATATTAGAATAGCTACTTGAGCCAGGCGTGGTGGCACATGCCTTTAATCCCAGCACTCAGGAGGCAGAGGCAGGCAGATTTCTAAGTTTGAGGCCAGCCTGGTCTACAAAGTGAGTTCCAGGACAGCTAGGTCTATACAAAGAAACCCTGTCTTGAAAACAAAACAAAAACAAAAACAAAAACAAAAAACAAAAACAAAAACAGAATAGCTACTTGAGATTGTTTGTTGGGACAATTTACTTGGAAAATTGTATTTCAACCTTTTACTCTGAGGTAGTATCTATTTTTGTTACTGAAGTTCCTTTAGACATGCAGCAAACTGTTGGGTCCTGTATATATATCTAGTCTGTTAGTCTATGTCTTTTTATTGGAAAATTGAGTCCATTGATGTTGAGATATTAAGGACAAGTGATTGTTATTCCCTGTTATTTTTGTTGTTAGAGGTGGTATTATGCTTATGTACTTATATTCTTTTGAATTTGTTGAAAGATTACATTCTTGCTTTTTCTAGGGTACAGTTCCCCTCCTTGTGTTGGTATTTTCCATATATCATCTTTTGTAGGGCTGTATTTGTGGAAAGATAGTGCATAAATTTGATTTGTAGTGGAATAATTTGTTTTCTCTGTCATGGTAATTGAGAGTATTGCTGGGTATAGTAGTCTGTGTGGCATTTATGTTCTCTTAGAGTCTGTATGACACCAGCTCAGGATCTTCTGCCTTTCATAGTCTCTGGTGAGAAGTCTGGTATAATTCTGATAGGTATGACTTTATATGTTACTTGTCCTTTTTCCCTTACTACTTTCAATATTCTTTCTTATTTAATGTATTTGGTGCTTTGATTATTATGGGATGGGAGGAATTTCTTTTCTGGTTCAGTCAACTTGAAGTTCTGTAGGCTTTTTGTATGTTCATGGGCATCTCTTTCTTTAGGTTAGGGAAGTTTTATTGTTGAAGATATTTATTGTTCCTTTAAGTTGGGAATCTTCACTCTCTTCTATATCTATTATCCTTAGGTTTGGCCTTCTCATTGTGTCCTGGATTTCTTAGATGTTTTGGGTTAACAGCTTTTGCATTTTGCATTTTCTTTCTTTTAATTTTTAATATTTTTTATTACGTATTTTCCTCAATTACATTTCCAATGCTATCCCAAAAGCCCCCCATACCCTCCCTCCCACACTTCCCTACCCACCCATTCCCATTTTTTTGGCCCTAGCGTTCCCCTGTACTGGGGCATATAAAGTTTGTGTGTCCAATTGCCCTCTCTTTCCGGTGATGGCCGACTAGGCCATCTTTTGATACATATGCAGCTAGAGTCAAGAGCTCCGGGGTACTGGTTAGTTCATATTGTTGTTCCACTTATAGTGTTGCAGTTCCCTTTAGCTCCTTGGGTACTTTCTCTAGCTCCTCCATTGGGGCCCCTGTGATCCATCCAATAGCTGACTGTGAGCATCAACTTCTGTTTTTGCTAGGCCCCGGCATAGTCTCACAAGAGACAGCTATATCTGGGTCCTTTCAGCAAAATCTTGCTAGTGTATGCATTTTCTTTGTATCAATGTTTTCTAAGGTATCTTCTGCCTCTGAGACTCTCTCTTCTATTTTTTGTATTCTGTTGACTCTTGATGTCTTTTCTTACTCCAGAGTTGTCTCCCTTTGTGATTTCTTTATTGTTTCTATTTTCATTTTTATATCTTAGATGGTTTTGTTCATTTCCTTCCTGTTTGACTGTGTTTTCCTGTAATTCTTTAAGGGATTTTTGTGACCTCCATCATGGTCATGAGAAGTGACTTTAGATTCAAATCTTGCTGTTCTGGTTTGATGGTATATCCAGGGTTTTCTATGGTGGGAGAATTTGGTTCTGAAGTTGCCAAGTAACCTTGGTTTCTGTTATTTCTGTTCTTATGGTTGCCTCCCGCCATCTGATTATCGATAGTGCTACCTGCCCTCCCTATATCTGACTGGAGCCTGTCCGTCCTGTAATCCTGGTTGAGTTAGACCTCCTCAGAGTCCAGCTGTCACTGTGATCCTGTGATTATAGGATCCTGTGATCCTGAGATTCTGGGTGTGTCAGAGTTCCTGGGAGTCAAGCTGCCTCTGAGACTATGAGATCCTGGTGTGATCAAGCTCCTTGGATCACGGGATGCTGGGATCCTGGGATCCTGGGATCTTGGTCGTGCTAGCCTCCTCTGGGTGCTGTGGGACTGGCTGCAGAGTTTGTACCCAAGGTGGATTGGAATAGACCAGAAGGAACCCAAGCCACTGGTTGGACAGGGTTCCTGTTTCCCTTGATCCTGCTGGTCCCTGTTACTCCTGGTGGTGTTGGAACAGATCTTGTGTTCTACTCACTGCTGTTTCTAAGATCCTTGATGTACTAGAGCACCTACCTAAGAGTGTAGCCTCCTCTGGCACTGTAGGACTGGCTGGTGCTGTATTCGTGCCCCAACACATGCTCTTATAAAGAGAGTCAAGAGTAAAAATTGTCTAACTCATCTGTAATTCAATAGAAAATTTAAATGTCTGGCTTATGATCCATTATGGTGAAATATTGTTCATCAAAGAAATTATTAATTTAAGAAAGTGGTTTCCTTTTTTAAAGTAATTGGAAATAAAAGTTTCAATTATTTATTAATTGCATTTTGAATATATTTCTAACATTTTCAAATGGTTTTTTTGCTGATTCACCCAGAATGTATTTTTCCCAATGATATTGAAATTATCACAAGATGTGTATTCGTTAGCCACCTTAATTATATTGGTAATGTAGACATCTCTGGATGTGTCTGTTAAAGCATTTCTACTCACTAAAGGCAGAAGAACTGACATGAATGTCGTCTGTATCAACTCATAAACTGGGGACATGGATGTGATAAATATAGAAAGTCATGAAAGACAGGTTTTATACATATTCTGGCTTCCTTCCTCCTGGACTCAGTAACTTGAGGTTTTCTACTCCAATGTTCATTCCTCCCATGATGATCTGAATCTTCTGATGCCTAGGAGTCAAAGAATATGTCCTTCCTGCAGCTGCTCTGTCCATCTGTTGTCATAGTAGGGACAATCTAAATGCAGAGAAAGTGTGCATTTACTTTTTAGTTTCAAATAAATAAGGACTTAAAATATTTTTTCTTTTATATTTTAAATCACTTTTACTTTTATTATGAGTTGAATATATTATTTTTATGAGATAAAGACATTGCATGTGTTATTCACAGCAAGTTTACACATGCCAACTGTCATTAATTCAACAAAAGGAAATGTTCTTTTTATTTTGTAGAATTTCTGTTATAGAAACTGTAAAATATTGTAACATATTTGCTAAACTTAGGTCTGTTTCTAGATGTGTATATTCCATGTAATCTTTGAGGTAAATTGATATTTATGGTGGCCTCCACTAATTAATGGTCCATAGATATGACCTCTAAATATAGCTGTGTAGATGTTTCCAAATAAATGGGGTTTATTTTCTGCACTTTAAATTTCAGTTGTGTTTTTGTGATTTTTCTTTTGAAGATACAATTGAAGAAAAAAGTAGCAGTACCTATTTTAATTTACAGCTCCTTGTCAGTTTCTACTGTTGTGATCTACTTAAGCAAGCAGGTGCCAGCCTTCACAGTTGTGAGCTAAGGCTACCCAATTAGTCTATACTAGCTAAGAGTATCTAAAAAGAACCAACTGCTACATTTGGGTCTGAAGCTATTTTGAAATAGATACATGTTCATCTAATAAACTGAGAGTACAAATGACATCTGTTCATATGATGTGGTTCTAGGCCAAGCAAACAGACATACCCAGTTAACACACAGGCTACTGAGCAAGTATATTTCCACTGATTAAGACTTAAGTCTTAAAAAAAAAAAAAGACTTAAGTCTTGTATGCTTACAAAAACTGGTATATTTTATCTTACTATTTTATACACACACACACACAGTGTGTGTGTGTGTGTGTGTGTGTGTGTGTGTGTGTGAGAGAGAGAGAGAGAGAGAGAGAGAGAGGGAGAGAGAGAGAGAGAGAGAGAGAGAGAAAGAGCTAATGATATTTAATGGGGACTGGCTTACATTTGCAGAGGCTTCTTTCATTATCTTCATGGTGAGAATCAGACTTGGTGATAGATAAAGAGGTGAAAATTTTAAATCTGGATCTTCTGGCAATAGGAAGAGACTGTGAAAAACTTCCTCTAACAAGGCACATCTACTTGGACAAGGCCACAACTCCTAATAGTGTCACTGCCTATGGACCTATGGGACCCGTTTTTATTCAAACTTCCACAGTGCCTGAATTGCTTTTGTAGACTTCAGCTACACTGATTCCACAACCACACTCCCTTCTTTCAAGTCCTTTCAGCACAGTAACTGAACTCCATTATTTACCCCTTACCAGTTTTTTCTTCATCCACTCATTGGACATTGTAGACATTTTTTTTCTTTTCTTTTTTCTTTCTTTTCCTTCTTTATGTTTTTTTGTTTGTTTGTTTTTGTTTTTGTTTTTGTTTTTGTTTTTGTTTTTTCAAGACAGGGTTTCTCTGTATAGCCCTGGCTGTCCTGGAACTCACTTTGTAGACCAGGCTGGCCTCGAACTCAGAAATCTGCCTGCTTCTGCCTCCCGAGTGCTGGGATTAAAGGCATATGCCACCATGCTTGGGATTTTTTTTTTTTTTGACATTTCTTGTAAAAGTGTGTATCACTAAATTTTTCTTAGTGAGCATGTCGAAATAAATAAAAAAAATTAAATCGTGTTAGGATTGGATATTTGACAAAATGAGACATCAAAACCCAAATGGACAGACATTTTGTCATGAAGAATGAGTCCAATTCTTTTTTTTTAATTTATGTTTTGTTACATATTTTCTTCATTTACATTTCAAATGCTAACCTCAAAGCCCCCTATACCCTCCCCTGACCTGCTCCCCAACCCACCCACTCCCGCTTCCTGGCCCTGGTATTCCCCTGTACTGGGGCATATGATCTATGCAAGACCAAGGGTCTCTCGTCCTGTTGATGGCCATCTAGGCCATCCTCTGCTACTTATGCAACTAGAGACTCAGCTGTGAGGGTACTGGTTAGTTCATATTGTTGTTCCTCCTATAGGGTTACAGACCTCTTTAGCTCCTTGGGTACTTTCTCTAGCTCCTTCATTAGGGGCCCTGTGTTCCATCCAATAGATGACTGTGAGCATACACTTCTGTATTTGCCAGGCACTAGCATAGCATCACAAGAGACAGCTATATCAGGGTCCTGTCAGCAAAATCTTGCTGGCATATGCAATAGTGTCTGGATTTGGTGGTTGTATACGGGATGGAACGCCAGATGGGGCAGTCTCTGGATGTTCCTTCCTTCCATCTCAGCTTTGAGCTTTGTCTCTGTAACTCCTTCCATGGGTATTTTGTTCCCAATTCTAAGAAGGAGTGAAATATCCACACTTTGGTCTTCCTTCTTCTTGAGTTTCATGTGTTTTGCAAATTGTATCTTGGCTATTCTAAGTTTCTGGGCTAATGTCTGCTTATCAGTGAGTACATATCATGTCTTCTTTTGTGTTTCCAATTGTGCAAAAACAACTGGCATTTACACATTGCTGGATAGCACTGTGGAATCATGAGACTAGGGTCAGTGCAGAAGAGGACATGTTTAGTCAATATTCATTGCTTTATTTGATCAGTGACTATTGAGTAAATTCTAGATGATGCCTATAATTTCAGTAGGTAACAAGACAAAGGTTTCCTTCTGCATAATATTTCAGTGGAAACAACCAACCAAAGGCACTTATCAGATGTTATAATGATGATGTAAAGTACACACCAATAGGGCAAACAGTGCAATCAATGAGCATTACTCTCAGGGAGTGGGAAGAAGCAAGTCATGTAGGGGCAAGAAAAAGTTTAAAGGAAAAGAGAAATTATACAAAATGCTGTAAGGGCAGAGGTGGGAATGAAACCCCAGCAAGCACTTTCAGGGTATGTGGAACTTTATGACTAGCAATGAACCTTGGGGAATTACTCATGATTTAATCTAGTTCAGAGAATATTGGTGAGTGGAGTGCATTTTTTAACTATGCCTTTATTATGGATGCATCTCACTTGTTAGACTATCAAGTAATACCATATAATAGAGGCAGGAACATCTGCAATTCAAAATCATTCTAAGATACATGAAGAGATCAAGGCCAGCCTGGCCTAAATGAGTCTGCCTCAATAATAAGTGTAAATGTAAGAAATAAATACATACATACTACAAGTATACTTTCTGAGGCATCTAATAAAAGTACTCAAGTTTCTATTTATGATACATTTCTAAAACTATAAATATGTTTTTTTATCTGTAAAAACAAGGAAAGGAATTCCACAAGATTCTGACACCATATTTCCACAGAGTTTCTTCCTAAATGGCACTGGTGTTTATAACAGTAGTAGCCTTCCACATACCTGCAGTCATAATCATGGTATTACCTGAGCACATTCTGCCCTTTCTCCTCTCAGTGGAGTTGCCATTAAGCTGTTTCAAACACATTAGCTTTGCCTTTTGAGACCTATACTAGGTATTTTATTTTATTTTATTTTATTTTATTTTATTTTATTTTATTTTAATAAGACTCACTGTATAGACTTGGAGAGCACATGAAAGAGAAGTCTATAATCAATCACAAATAGGTATTTTCTCTGCAATAAATGTATAACTTTAGGAATATGGAGGACAAAACTCCACTGGTCACAGTACAAAACAGTTAAGACAGAATCACTAACACAGTAAGTTCAAAGGGCTCTCTTTGGGAACATCAATTGGTTAGAGAAATGACTGAGCCAGCAAAACATATTACATATGGCCCTCCTGTGTTAGACATAAATAGGAACCTTTTGTATAAAATAGATCCCAAGAAATACAGTCTCATAATACTTCTGGATGATATTTTATTGGTGTGTTTAAGTACCTGTGTGTGTGTGTGTGTGTGTGTGTGTGCGCGTGTGTGTGCGCGCGCACGCGCACGCGCGCGTGGGGTGTATGTGTGTGTGTGTGCATGTGTGTGTGTGTATGTGTGCATCGTTTTCCTGGTAGTTAATTCTGGAAGTAAAAAAGATTGAAACATCTGATATTAATCTAAATTTTAAGAAACAGCACAATTATTTTCCTAAGTAAATGTTCTATTTTAAACTTATATACTCTAGACAATTACATCACTACCATATCCTTTCCAGCTCATCTCTGCCTTCTCCTTGTGTATTCTATCTACTCTCTTGTGGTCCAAGCTACAGTTTGAATTGTGTGTTTGTGTCATGACTCAGGTGTTAAAATCTTTTCACATGCTGACTCATTTCCTTTCCATGGTAACCCCATGCACTGACTTGTCCTGTCTATGACAGTTGTTTTGCATGGTTTCTGTGCAAATGTCTTGTTCAATTACATGGGACTCTTTTACATTGACCTGAAGGACAATTATCTATATTCTGTATTCTTATCTGCTCCCGATGCAATGTGGAAATATATTGCTCTAAATGTACTTGATCTTTTATTTACTCAATAGATATCAGATTTAAATTAAATATGTATTAATTATTACATTCATTGATTGTGCCTTTTACATCATACCTAACGCAATTTTTCCTTAATACAAGAGCACAAAATATCCTCCCCATTTTTAACCTAGAAAACTGACATATTCAAGTTAAGGATGCAGCCTTTTAGGTTGGTAGCTTGTTTAGGCAATTTCTTTTCCTTGGTATTTTCTTTCTTTCTTAATTTCTTTCTTTCTTTCTTTCTTTCTTTCTTTCTTTCTTTCTTTCTTTCTTTCTTTCTTTCTTTCTTTCTTTCTTTCTTTCTTTCTTCCTTCCTTCCTTCCTTCCTTCCTTCCTTCCTTCCTTCCTTTATTTCTGTTTGTTTTTTGGTTTTTTTTTTTTTTTTTGGTTTTTTCGATTCAGGGTTTCTCTGTGTAGCCCTGGCTATCCTGGAACTCACTTTGTAGACCAGGCTACCCTCGAATTCAGAAATCCGACTGCCTCTGCCTCCCAAGTGTTGGTTAAGGGTGTGTGCCACCACCGCCTGGCTCCTTGATATTTTCTTCGTCATAACCTCTTCCTGGGAGTCAACAAGCAGCACATTTTGTACACTTTACTGATACCCCATCTGTAAAATGTTTGATGCTGGTTCCTCTGTGTTAGTTCTCTTGTCACAGGCCATCAGAAGTATTCTTGAGAGGCAAACCATTCCCAGAAACATGTTCTTCTTTTCCACACCAGACTATGTGCTGGGACTTGAGGATTTTTTTTTTCCCATTCTCAGTTTGTAGTTCTTTACTTCCTGTGCATGAGACATTGTCTCCTCTTTCTGCAAAGCAGATTGTTGTTTTCTCTTTTGTTTGAAAATAATTTTCATATTCATGGTGGCAAAAATATATCAGTTTCCTCATAAAAGAACAAGCAGCCAACTTTCTCCTTCCCCATAGTGTTAACCACAGGCTTCTCCCAGGACGATGACCTAGGGGAATATATTGAGCCTTTTGTTGGGCTTTAGGTCTTGAGCTGTTAGGAGATGTGAGTTGACCCACTCTCATGCCATCCTGTTTTCAATGTTTTATCAACTCGTGTATTGTTGAAATGATTTCTTGTTTTTTGGCTACATAACCATTAGGCTAGAGGAATACAATATTTCCCATCTACTCCTGTCTGGTACAACATTCCTCCTGGGTGAGACAATAAGACCTAACCCCACAGCCTCAGCCATCTTTTGGCTTCAATACAATCTATGCATTTATTGATCTCGTTCATTCTTGTTTAATTAGAATGTTGCCCTTTGTAGTTTTTCTACTGAGTTTAATGGTTGTCCCTTTTTTCAGAACAGCAGGCAAAGAGTTAAATGTCAGTATCTTGACATCAACATATTCGAATAAGTCAAATAACTAATACATGAATTCCTGTAATGGCTTAAATGTTTCATCCATCCAAGTTATTTTAAAATGAAAGTATCTATAATGCATTTTTTCAATGTGCAAAATTCGACATTATTGGTATTTTAAATGCACTGAAAGAGTTTAAGTTCTAAAGATAAATTGGTTTTTTGTATTATAATATTAAAATAGTAGAACATAAAATGTAATTTATAAATAAGAATATATTAAAGTAGGGAAATAATTACTACAGGTAATGCAGAAAATAATTGTATTCAGAATTTCAACTTTTACTACAAAAAGTCAAATATTTTGAAATTAAATTCATAAAATAAACACATTTGTTTGTGTGTGAATATGCATGTGTATGCACTCCTGTGAGTGTTGTATGTAGAGGGTAGATGTAGATGCTGGATGTTTTTCTCAGTCACTCTTACCTTAGATTTTAGTAAGGGTGTCTCAGTGAACCTGGCCATCAGAAACTGCCTAGACTGATGGTCAATGACTTACAGAGATAGTCTTCTACAGGGATTCTTAGTGCTGATATTATAAGAACAACCCTGCTGACATTGAAGAACATTCAAATTCTTACATAGGTGTTGGGATCAAACTAAGATCTCTTGCTGAAAGTGTACACATTTAAAGGCTGAGTCTTCTTATCAGCCTCAACACATTAGAAACATAAATCTTTGTTGAAGTAGGCTTTCAACATCTACCATGGAATTTCTCTCCAGTATATATTGATATAAATTATGTTCATTTAAGATTTTAAGGAAATAAATCTATCTGTCTGTCTGTTTCTCTCTCTGAGTGTGTGTGTGTGTGTGTGTGTGTGTGTATGTGTCTGTCTGTCTTTCTTTCTCCTTTCTTTCTTTCTTTCTTCCTTCCTTCCTTCCTTCCTTCCTTCCTTCCTTCCTTCCTTTCTTTCTTTCTTCCTTCCTTTCTTTCTTTCTTCTTTCTTTTTTCTTTCTTTCTTTCTTTATTTTAGATATTTTCTTCATTTACATTTCAAATGCTATCCCCAAAGCCCCCTATACCCTCCCCCACCCTAGTCCCCAACCCACCCACTCCTGCTTCCTGGCCCTGGCATTGCCCTGTACTGGGGTATATGATCTTTGCAAAACCAAGGGCCTCTCCGCCCACTGATGGCCATCTAGGCCATCGCATATGACAGAAAGATTTTGCTGACAGGACCCTGATATAGCTATCTCTTATGAGGCTATGCCCGTTCCTGGCAAATACAGAAGTGGATGCTCACAGTCATCTATTGGATGGAACACAGGGCCTCTAATGAAGGAGCTAGAGAAAGTACCCAAGGAGCTAAAGGGGTCTGCAACCCTATAGGAGGAACAACAATATGAACTAGCCAGTACCCCCCAGAGCCGTGTCTCTAGTGTGTGTGTGTTTTAATGGAAGTTGAATTCTTAGTCTTTTAGATGTGAAGTATTCTCTCTACCATTGAGCTACATGCTAGGCCCCAAATCTAGATAAGATATCAGACATGCATTATCAAGTTGCATGAAAATCCTAATTAAGTTAATATTTCATTTTCAAAAGGAAATTGAGAAGTTCTCTAACACATTATTTAACAAAATTTTCACCAAATATTTAATCATTTCATTCAAAGTGTATGCTGTATAATGTCTTAAAACTTGACAGACCCTGGAGTACCTGAAATAAATTAGTAAAACATTAATGTAGTAACCCATACAACCACAAGATCTAAATCAGTGTATGAGCTCCAAAGTAAAAATACTTAGTTTTTTAATTGGAAATTTCTTTTACTTACTTTTCAAATGTTATGTTCTTTCCTGGTTTCCCATCTACAAACACCCTATCCCATCTGGCCTCCCCCTGCTTCTATGAGGGTGCTTCCACACTACCCACCCACTCCTACCTCACTGCTCTGGCATTACCCCACACTGGGGCATTGAGCTTTTACAGGACCAAGGGCCTCACCTCCCATTGATGCCAGATAAGGTCATCCTCTGCTACATATGCAACTAGATCAGTTTTTAAATCTAATAATTTTCTTTTGACATTTCTAGATTTGTGGAAAGAAATGATTACTATGAATCAAAATTTATCTGGTCAGTTAAAAATGCTCTAGACTTCCACGATCCTGTCACATTTGCATCTTCATCAGATTCCTGAACCACACAGGTAATGTCTACTACCTCCCACCATCTTCCTTGTTCTGTGAGCCCCCTGGGCCAAGCCAAGCTGCCCTAAAGCAGCCTGCTATTCCAGGCAGACCTCCACTCTCCTGACACCTCTCTGGCCACCTTCATTGGACTTGAGACTCCAAACCATACAGAGCTGGAGGTTCTGAAACCTAGAGTCTAAGCATATGCATCAGAGGCCTGCCACACCAGGATCATTGATGTTCACTCCCTCGCAAACCTAATACAACAAAAATACCCAGGGCCCAAACACATCCAGCTGTCCAAAGACCTTCACAATAAAAAAAAAAAAAGCAATCAACAAAAGCCAGGGAAATATATATCACTCCTCCAAAGGAAAGCTACCTCACTACAGCAAGTCCTAGATATTCTTACACAAACAAAACACAAGAAAATGACCTTAAATCCAGTCTTATAAAGATGATAGAAACCTTTAAAGAGGAAATGAATAAATCCTTTAAAGTAATACAGGAAGATACAGTCAAATACATAGAGGTTATAAAAGAAGAAACAAATAAATCCCTTTAAAATATACATTGCATACACTAGCAAGATTTTGCTGAAAGGACCCAGATATAGCTGTCTCTTGTGAGACTATGCCGGGGCCTAGCAAACACAGAAGTGGATGCTCACAGTCAGTTATTGGATGAATCACAGGGTCCCCAATGGAGGAGCTAGAGAAAGTAACCAAGGAGCTAAAGGGATCTGCAAACCTATAGGTGGAACAACATTATGAACTAACCAGTACCCCGGAGCTCTTGACTCTAGTTGCATATGTATCAGAAGACGGCCTAGTTGGCCATCACTGGAAAGAGAAGCCCATTGGACTTGCAAACTTTATATGTCCCAGTACAGGGGAACGCCAGGGCCAAGAAGTGGGAGTGGGTGGGGGGGGGGTGGGAGGGAGGGTAGGGGGGACTTTTGGTATAGCATTGGAAATGTAAATGAGGAAAATACCTAATCAAAAAAAGAAGAAAAAATTAAAAACAACAACTAAAGAGGTCTAGGCCAATAGCAGCTAAGCAGGGAGCAACAGATCAATAGAGAAAATTGCTGGTGAAGATGATGATGGTGGGATATCACTAACCAGCCATGTAAGCCAAGAATAACACCAACTCAGTCACAAGGTACAGTGAGCTTCATGTGTTCTTAAACTTGGTCTGTAAATATTTTGTTGAGAATATACTTTTATGTTCACCAGAGTATTTGCTCTGTAGTTTTTCTTTTCCTTTCTTTCCTGTTCACTCTTTTATCCAGTTTTAGTATTAAGATAATAATTCTGACATTACAGAATGAGTTTGGTAATGTTTCTTTCCTTTCTAGTTTATATAACACTTTGAAAATTTTAGGTTACTCAGGGACTGGTGACATAGATGGCCCAGTGCTTTCAAGGCTAATGAGATGAATTTGATTCCCAACTTTGACATCATGGAAGGAATGAAGTGACTCCTACAATAAAGGAATAAATAATTAAAAAAAAAAAGGAATAGAAACTGCAGATGAAGAGAAGATCTGAGCTGGAGAAATAGCTCAACAGTTAAGAGCACTGACTTTTCTTCCTGAGGTTTAAAAAAAAAACAATTTTTTATTAGATATTTTTCTCATTTACAATTCAAAAGCTATCCTGAAAGTCCCTTATACCCTTTCCCCCACCCAGCTCCCCAACCCACTCATTCCTACTTCCTGGCCCTGGCACTCCCTGTATAGGGGCATATAATTTGGGCCTCTCCTTCCAATGATGGCCAATTAGGCCATTTTCTGCTACATATTCAATTCCCAGCAATCACATGGTAGCTCACAAACATATATAATGGGATCTGATGCCTTCTTCTGATGTGTCTGAAGACAGCTACAGCATACTCATATATATAAAATAAATAAAATTTTAAAAAAATAAATAGAGGAGATTGAAGAAAAAACCCTCAGGAATAGAAGATATAATCAAAGAAATTGATACATCATTCAAAGACAATATTAAATCTAAAATTTCCTGACACCAAACATCTAGGTAATCTCAGATACCATGAACGGACTTAACCTAGGAATAATAAAAATGGAAGAAGTTGAAGATTCGAGCTCCAAGGACCAGAAAATAGTCTCAACAATAATCATAGATAAAACCTTTTCTAACTTAAAGAGAGAGATATCTATAAGAAAGAAACTTATAGAACATCAATTAGACAGGACCAGAAAAGATAATTGTCCCAGAATATAATAATCAAATCAAAACAAAACAAAAGCATGAAACAAAAAAAAATTTTAAAAGAGAGAAGGAAAAAAGGCCAGGTAACAAGAAAGGCAGACCTATCAGAATTACATTGGACTTCTGAGTAGGGGCTCTTAAAGCTAGAAGCACCTAGTCAGACATTGCAACCTCTAACAAAACCACAGGTGCCAACCTAGACTATTATTTTCAGAAAAACTGTCAATCACCATAGATGGAGAGATATTTCAAGCAAATATAAATTCAAACAATATCTGTCCACAAATCCAACACTATGGAAAATACTAGGAGGAAAACTCCAACCCAAGAAGGATAATTACTTCAAAGAAAACACCAAAGATAAGTAATTCCATAGTAGCAAAAACAAGGAAAGCACACACACACACACACACACACACACAGACACACACACACACACACACACACTCACACACACACACATACACCCCACAGTAACACCACCAACACCAAAGTCATAGGAAATAAGTTACTGGTCAAAACTGTCTCTTGACATCAGTAGAATCAATTCTCCAATAAAAAGGCAGAGGCTATCATAATGGATGTGAAAACAGGATACACCATTCTGTTGCATGTGAGAAACATATCTGAGCAAAAACATAGATATTGTCTTAGAGTAAAGGGCTGGAAAAAAATTCAAGTGAACAGACTCAAGAAGCAAGCTGGAGTAGCTATTCTAATATCTGATAAAATAAATATTCAACCAACATTAATAAAAAGAGATAGGGATGGAACCTTCATACTCATCAATGTAAAATTCTACCAAAATGATATCTCAACACAAGGACACCCACAACTCTAAAAGAAACATTGCTAAGTCTTAAATTGCACATCGATCTTCCCACATTAATAGTGGGAATCTGGTTTTATGCCACAAGAAAGTCCCAGACTCCAAGGAAGAGAGAGAATCCCAGGACCTAATGGGGATGGCATTACTGTAATACCCAACAAAGGGGAGAAAGAACTTCTAGAGACCTCCTCTAGTAGATAGGCATAGTCCCCAGTTGAAGGATGGGGCCACCGTCCCATCTCAAAAACCCAGAATTGATCCTGTCTAAAGGAAATTTGAGCAGAGACTGAAGGAAGGGCCATTGAGAGACTGCCCCGCCTTGAAATTTGTCTGTATGTCTTGTCAATTGGTGAGTGTCAGATATTCAAATCTCTCACTATTTTTTTCATAAGGGTGACTTTTATTGATTATTTTTAATGTTGTCCCCCTTTCTGTCCTCCCATCGCAAAACGCCCATCCCATCCCACCTCCCCTTTGCCTCTAAGAGGGTGATCCCCCATCCACCCACCAACTCTTTCCTCACCCCTCTAGCATCCCCCTATGCTAGGGCATCAAGTCTCCTCAGCACTAAGAGCCTCCCTTTCCATTGACACCAGATAAGGTAATCCTCTGCTACATATGTGGCTGGAGCCATGGACCCATCCATGTATACTCTTTGGGTGGAGGTTAGTCTCTGGTGTATTTAGGGGGTACGGTTATTTGATATTATTGTTCTTCCTATGAGGTTGCAATCCCCTTCAGCTTCTTCAGTCCTTCCCCTACCTCTTCCTTTGGGGTCAGTGGGCTCAGTCCAATGGGTAGCTGTGAATATCTTTATATGTATTAGTCAGGTGCTGGCAGAGCCTCTCAAGGAGACAGCTATACCAGGCTCCTGTCAAAAGCTCTTCATGGCATCAGCAATTGTGTCTGGGTTTGGTGTCTGCAGATGAATATTTTGCTGCAATTAAAATATGCCAATTAATATTTTGGGGACTTGGCTTAATGGTTCTCCATAGTTCTCTTTTTCTGACCCTTTCAGGCATTTATACTAATCCATGTATTTGTAACAGCTAGCCAACCTGTAGAGCCAGGAACTCTACCAGGGACTCAACAACCTCCACACTTGGGTGCCAGTTCAATGCATGATTCAACCCTGATCAGGGAATCATTTTATTTTAGTGATGGTAATTATCACACAGTCCGCAACTGGAAAATGTCCAGAATAAGATACTTAGAATATTCAGAACTAAATGCACTGTACTTTCATTCGTACGTTCCACTCAAAGCTCATGGAACTATGAAGGAGAGGAAACAGAAAGCCTGTAAGAACAAGAATGATGAAACATTGTAAGGAAATAACTACTCCCAGACACCACATGGCTAACACTTATATAAACTCACAGAGACTATAAAAACACCCATAGGACTTGCAGAAATTCCATACAGACAAAAACCCCACAAAGAAAAAGAAAAGCGGCACAAAGTTTTAATTAAAATAAATGTTAAGGGAAGGGAAACCTATTTTCTCCAGTTGAGTATTTACATCATTCACACCATAGGGCAGTAACTGTCATCAGGAATATTTAACCAATACAAAATAGATTCTGAGGTTTTTTTGGTTTGTTTGTTCTTATTTTTTTTCTGTGTATGAGTGATTGCCTGCTTCTCTGTCTGTATATCAAGAGAATGCCTGCTGTCCTCATCAAACAGAAAAGGACATTGGATTTTCTGCTACTGGAGTTATAATTTTGAGTTTCCTTATGGGTGGTGGGGATTAACCCTTGTCCCACTGAAAGCATCTGATATTCCTAACTACTGAACCATCATTCTAGGCTCATGGCTCAGTGTCTTAGATATGCTTTTCTTAGTTTGTCTGTTTTGTTTTGTTTTTGTCTTTGGAAAGATATAAGTGGAGTTGGAGTAGTAGTAAATATATTATTAAAGAATATTCTTTGGAACATTTTGTAGCCAAAGTTATTGCAACGATTGTTCCTATAACATGATAATAAGAAAATTCTAGAATAAAATAAAATAAAGTAAAAATGTAAGCTTGAAAGCAACTCCTGAGATATTTATCCAGAAATATTTTCTCAGTTAATTAAAACTACAAAGCATTTTTCATCTATAATGATTACTACAAACTTACCTCCTATTTTCTTATGTGTGTAAAACACTATCTTAATTAAAAAGTCACAGTTCTAAAGAAAATCTCAATCGAAGATATAGTCATTTTAAATTGTGTTGATGATGTAGCAGATTGATGAATTTCTTGTCTGAAACCCCAGAGCTCCTAGGAACTAAACCACTAACCAAAGACTACACATGGAGCAACCCGTGGCTCCAGACTTTTAAATAGCAGAGGATGGCCTTGTTGGGCATCAATGGGAGAAGAGGCCTTTGGTCCTGTGAAGGCTTGCTTTCCCAAGTGTAGGGGAATGCCAGGGCAGGTAGGCAGGAGTGGGTGGGAGGGTGAGGGTGCACCCTCATAGAAGCAGAGGGATGGGGATAGGAGAGAGGGTTTGTAGAGGGGAAATAGGTGAAGGAGATAACATATGAAATATAAATAAGTATAATATCCAACAAAAAGAGAAAAATAAGGAAAGGAATAAAGGCCTGTATATGGGTAAACAAAATTCATTCACTCAGTAATTGGCTAAGGAGTTAAAAAAATGATTCTGAAGTTAAGAGTGCTTTCTGCTCTTCCTGAGAACCTGAGGAGGGTTCACTGTACAGATGATTAGCAGGAGCCTATAGTCTTAATTCCAGAAATCATGATATCTTCTTTTGGTAACTGTAGGTGATCTCACACAGGTCCCCATACACATAATTAAAAATAGAAGTCGAGTAAATATAAATTACAATTTTGGAGACAATTCGGCATTCTTGTATCATATTTTAAACAAAATAATACTATGCTGAATGCATTCTTCAAGTATATATAAATAGCAAATACTAGAGTGTATAAAATTTTATAAGACAAAATAAATACTGAGTAATTGTTGTTATTGAATGTCTAATAGCTGAAATATGAAAGTGTGTCATGTTTTTATATAAATACACTTAGCCTTCCATATTAATTTTAATAGGTTTGAATTTTAGAAGTGTTTGGCTTTAATGTTTTAACATTTTTAGTGTTTTCCAGTATGTGTGTGTTGCATGCGGGGTGTGTCTGTGTGTGTGTGTGTGTGTGTGTGTGTGTGTGTGTGTGTGTGTGTGGTATGTGTGTGTGTGTGTGTCTGTCTGTCTGTCTGTTTGTCTGTCTGTCTGTCTGTGATGCACAGAGGTACTGAGTCCTTGCAAGTCAGAGGTAAAGGATCCATTTGGAGCCATTGTGAAAAACTCATATCATGGCTTCCTTCTTGTTCTAATACTTCAGTTCCTGCCTTATGTGCCTTATGTTCCTCCCTTGGCTTCCTTTCATGATGCACTGTGAACAAGATTTATAAGCCAAACTCACCTGATCTTCCCCTAGTTGCTTTAGGTCATTGTGTCTTTTTCTTTTCCTTTTCCTTTTCCTTTTCCTTTTCCTTTTCCTTTTCCTTTTCCTTTTCCTTTTCCTTTCCCTTTCCCTTTCCCTTTCCCTTTCCCTTTTCCTTTTCCTTTCCCTTTCCCTTTCCCTTTCCCTTTCCCCTTTCCTTTCCTTTCCTTTCCTTTCCTTTCCTTTCCTTTCCTTTCCTTTCCTTTCCTTTCCTTTCCTTTCCTCTCCTCTCCTCTCCTCTCCTCTCCTCTCCTCTCCTCTCCTCTCCTCTCCTCTCCTCTCCTCTCCTCTCCTCTCCTCTCCTTTTCTTTTCTTTTCTTTTTTCTTTTCTGGTTTTCCAAGACAGGGTTTTTCTGTTTAGCCCTGGCTGTCCTGGAACTCACTCTGTAGGCCTCTGTGTCTTTTTAATTGTTTATTTTTCTACCTTTTGTTGTTGTTGTTGTTGATATCATATTTTAATGACATTTGTCTCTCCAAATTGTCCCTTCCCATCCCCACTCTTTCAAATACATAACTTTGTTTTTAATCAATACTAAATATACCCATATATCCCTACATATAACCCGTTGAATCTACATAATGTTACTTGTATGTTTTTGGAGCTGACCGTTTATCCCTGGACAACTAATTAATGGTCTCTTGCTTAAGGAAGGTCTCCTCTTGTCCTTCCAGCTTTACTTAGCTAACTATACTTATTTGTGTAGGGTTGAGGCCTTGTGGGCTCTTCCCTATCTAGTTAGGCATGTTGTTGGTGTCATCCTTCTTCAGCTTATTGGTGGACAGTAATGTTGATGAGAATTTAAAGGTATACTTTCTGATCTCATTAGGAGACATAATATCACAACAGCATGTTTCCTGATGCTCTGGCTCGTACAAACTTTCTACTCACTCTTCGGAAGTGTTTCCAAGCATTAGGTGAAGGATATTTTGTAGATGTATCCACTGGGAATGGGCTCCACGACTTTATGTCATGGCTTATTTGTTTGTTTGTTTGCTTGCTTGTTGGTTTGCAAGAATTTATTCCTAAATCCAAAGGTCAGGTATAAAGAAGATGTCCTTTAAGTGATGAATTAACAAGAAAACTTTTGTGGTGTGGTTATAATGAGAATATTATGCAACAATAGCAAGTGATGTTTAGAGATGGCAAAATATCTGGGTTATCCTTAAATGCATATGACTAATTGAAGACAGATTGCAAATGTCATAATTTCATCCAGACAATTGTTGAAAAGGTAAAACAAATAGACAGATAAAATATAGTTGATTAAGAGTAATTTCAGGGATTAATAGGAATTTGGGATGAAACAAAATAACTAAAACAAAAGAGTCTACAGCAACTATCCTAGATGCCAATGCTGTCTCTTAATTGACACCTCTAAGCCAGCGTTTCACCTCCTGGAAGTGATTTTACAAAAGTAAATATATATCTTTAATGTATTTCCACTTTATTGTACAAATAAAGGCAAGTGAATATGTACAAAAATATGTTTAATATTTAATTTTGGTCTAAAAATGTCAAAATAATGAATTTTATGGCAAGGAAATATTTATGACTATTTAGCTTAAGTGTGTGTGTGTGTGTGTGTGTGTGAATGTAGGTTTGGTAAACAGTAGCTGTGATCTGTGTTCAGATTACATTGGATGATTAAAGAAAGTATATTCTTGGGTATGCAATTCCCATGTTCTCACTATCTAGAATGATGACAAAGAAATTTGAAGCAGCTACTTCTTATTTGTCATAATAATAAGAATAGGAAAAGCAACTATCCATAAAGGAGCAATGAGAACACATGGGAGAAAATCTTTCCTCCGACATTTCAAATGCAGTACTTCAGAAACAGAATGTTCTGTTTGATATTTTGATACTGTGGGGATGTGACAAGGGGGGATCTCCACAATTCTCTGGTCAGGCAGTTTAGTTCACAGAGTAAATTTCTGGTTTGGTGAGAGGAACTGAAAGGAATAAGGGAATGGGGGCAATAGAGAAAAACACCCCCCCTGAGAAAGACCCCCATATTTTACTCTGGCCTCAGCATGCATGAACACAGGTCCATATGCAAACCTTACAACCAGATGCATAAATGCAGCAACACACATAAACACAAACCCCACACCAGTATTTTTAAATAGGAGAAACATTCCCTGTTACTTAAGTAAGTCAATCAGATTCAGCTTATAGATTCCCTAAAACATAAGACATCATTTTAAATTTCATAAAATATTATCATGTATCTTAGCAATGGTCCTGAAATCTCTTTTTTTAAATTTAGAGGTACACAAATTAGTAACCCCTTTTCCTTAAGTTTGTCAGTTTAACAAAGAGGTGATGTTATTTAGTATTTCTGGGACCCCTGTGGTTGAGCTAGGGAAAAGCTGGAAGAAGGTGCTGAGGAGGGTGGCCACATAAGAAGACCAGCAGTCTCAAATACCCTGAACGCCTGAGACTGTAGCTGGTCCGAGGTGCTGGAATATACAGCAAAATACTGCTTGCTTTGCCCCAGTTAGGAAGATGCACCTAACCCTGGGGAGACTTGAGGTCCCCAGGAATTGAAGAGGTCTAGTTTGGTGGGGGTGAGGAGTGGGGTGTGGGGACACCCTCTTGGATACAGTGAGGTGGGGAGGTATGGAATGAGGAACAGTCAGAGGGCAGACCTGGATAAGGATAACAACAGTACTGTAAAAAAATTACAGAAAAATGTGTTTTCTTAATTTAAATTTTTATATAGTTGATTATATATTTTTCCCAACCAACATGTTGCTTCCAGAAAATATGAAGCACTGAATTTGTTTGCCATCCTTGTGCAGGAACCACACTAAGGTTTTCTATATAATTCCACATTTAGTATACATGATGCTGAGGGTATGTCATATATATATATATATATATATATATATATATATATATATATATATATATATCCTTTGTGTGCTCTCTATTGGAGTTCTTTATATATTAAAGGAAAAAGAGATTAATTATATAAGAGCTATTATTATTTCCAGCATAGTTAGTAACATAATCATGAATGGGAAATATTCACTGAGGACATTTCATTTTTTTCTGATAGTAAACTTAAAAGATATATAGAGGTAATGACGTATTATGAAAAAAAATGAAATTGTTACAGCTATAAATATCTTAAAATGCTGTTTTTATGGCCCTCATAATTTTATGGCTCAGGAATAGAGGAGATTAACATTTTAAGACAAAATGCATTGCTTTATTTTAGAGTTCTACAAGGTGATATAGAAAGTGTTGACCTGTGCAGTTTCCCAGTGGATAAAAGCACTTGTTGCACAAGGAAGAGGAGCTGAGTTCAAGTTCCCACACCCATGTCTTTAAACTCAGCATTGTTTTGGTGGAGACAAGTAAGCCTTTAGGACTTGCTATTACCCTGAATAGCTCCAAGTTCAAAGGAAGACCTTGACTTAGAGGGGTAAGGGAGAGAGCATTCAATCAGAACAACTACTGACTTTCTCTTCTGCCCACTACATGAATTCATACCCAAGAATGGACCTACATCACATAACATTTACTCAAATAAATGTTCACAATAGTACACACATGAGTAAAATTGAAAGCTGCCATGGGAACTAGTTCTTTGAGTACCACCTGCAGGTATGATGTTAAATGAGGAGCTTTGCTTACTACCTGTGGAAGTCCAGGGCAGGTCTTTCTGTACATCACTTTGATCTTTGACCTCTTACCATACTTCTTAACAGTATGATTCATATCATACTCTTAGGATTTATATTTACTCTGAATAACTGAACTTTATTGATAAAATTGTGGAAATTTAGCTAAGTTCATGGGCTTCACTGAAGTTTTAATCTGCAATTCCAGTTACTATACCTCAGCACAATGCTGTTGATCACTGAGAAGCAGACACTGATAAGTTTTATTTCAGGAAAATTAATGTTTAACAATGTATATATTAGTTTGATGCTTATATTATATTATATTAGTTTGATGCTTGCTTCATTTATTTCTGGTAATAGTTAACTTAGTCTTAAAATAATTAGGTTAAATAAATTATAACCTGCCATTTACATTTGAATTAAAATGATAAATGGCTTAAAAAGTTGAATTTTTCAAGTCATAAATGAGTTTTCCTGGAAAAAAAACTCCTAAGTGAATGTATGAATCACTGTTTCTTATAAATTTTGATAAAAGCATGTTATAATATTATAGAACTTCCAATAAGATTAGAATTTAAAAATTGTATTTTGCATAAGGCTAATTGAGACAACTTTTCAAATATTGAAAACAAATCAAATATTAAGTCTAAAAACGGTTTCAGTAAATAAAAGTTCATAGCTCTCCTTTTTAGCTTTATGTTAAATTTTGTTTCATCTATTCCAAATTAATCATGCAGAAAACTTACCCGAGCTCAAAGCAGACCAAAACTCCAGCATGAAGGAAGGGAAGTGGGCACAAATTTTCAAAGCAGCCTAGAAACTATTCACAGTTGATAGTACTGGCAGAGGGAAAATCAGTTTTCTTCAATGGAGGGTATATCAACAACACTACATGTCACCATGATCAATTATTATAGAGAATTCTCAACGATTAAAACAAAGGATCATACTATGACATTTCATTTTATTTTATTTTATAAATATTTTAAAACATCAAGAGAAAATGTTATATTTGAGATTAAAAATTTAATGGGGAGGGTAAACAATACAGTTTTTGCAAATTTTGGTTTTTAAAGCATCCAGTAAGTAGCAGCTATCAGGAATACATATTAGTAAAAACAAAAATAAGAATCCCAAATTTACTTTGTAAATACATTATATTTTTTATTCTTTTTTATTTGTTTTGTTCTGACATTTTCATCACTCATAAAAATATTAACATAGCCTTGACACTATTTTACTTCATATATGTATATTGAAGTAAAAACACATCAGCTTGTTTACACCCCCTTATATTTACTGTGATCCTAGCTAGCTGTTGTCATATCTAGGCAGGACATTGGCCTCAAAACGTGGGTCCTTAGAGGCATGACACAGGCATTGTTTCTTCATCCACAGACACTTTGGCATTCTTTTATATAGGATAGTTTTGATAGCTATTATATGTTTTACAGTATTTGGGGAGGAAGAATCCCAAAATTACTTTGTGAATACATTATATTTTTTATTCTTTTTTATTTATTTTGTTCTGACATTTTCATCACTCATAAAAATATTAGCATAGCCATGACACCTAGTTTCATCTTGAAATGTCACCAATATTATCCATAATGAATTAGAAAAATATAATAATATTTTTATTAGATAGTTTATTTAAGTTTCAAATGTTATCCCCTTTCCTGGTTTCCCTTCATAAAATTCCCTATTCCCCACTCCCTCTGCTCCAAAACCCACCCACTCCCAATTCCTGACCCTGACATTCCACAATACTGGGACATAGAACCTTCACAGAACCAAGGGCCTCTCCTCCCATTGATAACCAACAATGGAGGAATACAATCCCACCAACAATGGAGGAGTGTTTCTCATTCTCCACATCCATGCCAGCATCTTCTGTCACCTGAATTTTTTATCTTAGCCATTCTGAGTGATGTGAGGTGGAATCTCAGAGTTGTTTGGATTGGCAGGATTAATATAGTCAAAATGTCTATCTTGCTGAAAGCAATTTGCCAATTCAATAAAATCCCAATCAAAATTCCAACTCAGTTCTTCAAAGAGTTAGGGCAAATTGCAAATTCATCTGGAATAACAACAACAACAACAACAACAACAACAAAACCCCAAAAACAAAAAAGAACCCTAGGATAGCAAAAACTATTCTCAACAATAAAAGAACCTCTGGTGGACTCACTACTCCTGACCTCAAGCTGTACTACAGAGCAATTGTGATAAAATAACACTAATGCCACTTGAATATCTTCCTGTACGTTAAATTATCTCATTGTACTTCTCCTTGACTAATGACAGATGCAGGAGATCATGGCTGATATGATAGAGATGCAGAAAAATGCCTTAGAGTGCCTACTTCCCCCAAGAATATGCATGCATGTATGAACTGTCTTAAAAGGTTGAAAAGCTCACTATTAAAATTATTCAGTGTTTTCAGATTTTCTCATATGGTTCCAAACTCATTTCAAAGTGATTGAAATTGACAGTTTGCCTTGAGATATGAATTAGGTTTTTTACTGGAAAAAATAATATTGAATTATTGATATACTGATATTTTACCTGTTAATTTTTATTTGTTATAATTTACATTGTCTTTTCCTTCATTATTATTCTTTAACTTTCACAAACTTCATTGTTACTTTTCACCTAAATTAATTTGTAAATTGAGAAGTTTTCACTTTATATTTTTTATCTCAATAGTTCATCTATTTTCTTATATTTTTCATCGTGAGCCTAGCCTTTAATGGCTGAGCCATTGCTCCAGCCATAATTTATCCATTTTCTGTAGTGTCATTTGTACAACTATAGTATTTTTTTTTCAACAAAACTTTAGCTGTTTATCTTCTAAGTTATAAATACATTGGTAGAATAGACAAGCACACAAAAAGGCATAATTTTAAAAATTATAAGGTCATTTAAATTTACAAAACAAAAATAGTCAAAGAAGTCATAGTCCATCTTAATAAACATAACAAAAGAATAAATTCTTTATATAAAGATAATATTCACATTTGTTACAATTTCAAAAATCCTAGCATGACCCCTTAAGCCCTTATTAGTTACTTAGTTTCTCTGTGTCTCTAGATTGTAGCAGTTAATATCCACTTATAAGTGAGTAGATGCCATGTTTGTATTTCTGAGTCTGGGTAACTTCACTCATTATGATAATTTTTTGGTTCCATATTCCATGATGTCATTATTTTTTTGCAATACAATTTTTATATTGTTAGATATTTTATTTGTTTACATTCAAATTTTATCCCCTTTCCTCATTTCCCCTCTGAAATCCTCCCAATCCCATCCCCCACCCCACTCCCCTGATCTCTAACCCAACCACTCCTGCGTCCCTGTCCTGTTATTCCCCTACACTGGGGCATGGAGTCTTCACAAGACCAAGGGACTCTCCTCTCATTGATGTCCCACAAAGCCATCCTCTGCTACATATGCGGCTGGAGCCATGGGTTCCTCCATGTGTACTCTTTGGTTAGTGGTTTAGTCCCTGGGAGCTCCAGAGATACTGGATTATTCATATTGTTATTCCTCCTATGGGGCTGCGAACCTCTTCAAGGACCCAAGGAGATGTCATTTTTAACAGCTGAGTAATACTACATTATGTAACTGTACATATTTTTTAATCCATTCTTTGGTTGAGGGGCAACTAAGTTGTTTCCAGATTCTGGCTTTATACATTAAGCTTGTATGGGTATTACATTATAGTTGGGCAAGCATCCTTGTTGTAGGATGGAGACTTTTGCTGGTATATACCCAGGAGTGCTAAGGTAAAGTCTTAAGGCAGATCATTTTCAAATTTTCTGAGAAAGTAACATATTTATTTGCAAGGTAACTGTGCAAGGTTCTCAGTCCACCAACATTGTGTTCCCCTTGATTCACATCCTCACCAGAATAAACTGCCACTTTTGTTTTTGATCTTAGCCTTGCTGGCTGGTGTAAGATGGAATGTCAGGCACATTTGGATTTGCATTTCTCTGATGAATAAGTATGTTTAATATTTCTTTAGGAGCTTTTCAGCCATTTGAGATTCTTCTCTTGAAGATTATGTTTCTATCTGTACTCTACTTCAATTGAGGTATTTGGTTTGTTGGTGTCTAGTTTCTTGAATTCTTTAAGTATTTTGGATATTAGCCCTGTGTCAGATGTACAGTTGGTGAAAATCTTTTCCATCTGAAAACTCAGTTTGTCCTACTGATAGTGTCCTTACCTTACAGAAGCTTTTCTTTCTCGTGAGGTTTCATTTTATTAATTGTAGATTTTAGTGCTTTCCTGAGTGGAGCTATGTTTCAAAAGTTGTCTTTTGTGCTAAAGAGTCCAAGACTACTCTTCAATTTGTCTTCTATCAGATCTGATTTAATGGTTACATGCTTCTGGTTTCATTTTGATGTCTTTGATGCACTTGGATTTGATTTTTGTGCAGGGTAATAGATATGCATATGGTCCAACTTTGACTTACTCGTTGATTTTATCACTTTTGAATAATTTAGACCCATTAATGTTGTTTATCTTTTTTATTAAATTTAAATATATTTTAGTCATATTATTTCCCAATTCCTTCCAGTTCTTCTTCTATTCACCATATTTTAAGTTCTTTCTCAAAACAAAAAAAAGATAGAAAGAAAAACACATTATTACAAGAAAACAATATAGCAAAACAAAATAAAACAAAACAAAAACCATACAAAATATAAAAGCATATTAAAAAAAACTGTGGAGTCCGTTATATGTTGTTCCTCCACCACTACATGTGAAGAATGTCCTGGAGAGGTTGCTATACCTAGTGTTACTCAACTGGAAAGTAACAAATTTCCCTCACCCAGCAGTTAGAAGGGACAGTTCTGTTGTTAACTTTTATCCTAGTGGTCAGGTGTTTGTTCATCCATTTGTTTTTGTTTTTGTTTTCTTAAATATGAGACTATAATCTATAATGATGTAAAATCAAAAGTATCACATTAAAGCTGTAGAGAACAAACCAGCAGACAAAAAGAGCCAAAGAAAAGACATACGAATCACACCTGTGCAGTAGGGACTCCTTAACAACACTAAACTTGAAACCACAATGTCTATAAAGAAGACCTAGTGCAGAACCTGTGCACGCTGTCTGAGACTCTGAGTTCATATGAGCTTTCCTTGTGTTAATTTAACACATTTCTTTTTTTCTTTCGGTGTCCTCCATACAGTTTGGCTCTCTCACAGGTTTCCATGAGCTCCAAGGGGAGGGATTTGATGGACACAACATTTTTTGAAAATAAATTAGTGTTTTCATTTTCCTACCTACTTAGTTGAATTGTACATAAAATAACAACCCTTTAGATCAGTGGTTCTGAACTTATGGGTTGTTACTTTTTGGGGGTCAAAAGACCATTTCACAGGGGTTGCATCAGATACCCTACGTATCAGATACCCTGCATATCAGATCTTTATATTATAAGGTTATTTGTTTGTTTGTTTATTTTACACTCCAGATTTTATTCCCCTCCCAGTTCACCCTTTGACTGTTCTAAATCCCATACTTCCACCCTGCTTCCCTGTCTCCACGAGGCTGTCTGCACCCTCCACCCCCCATCCCACCAGATTCTGAAAATCTGAGTGTTCCAACCTCTCATACTCTCTGGTAATGTCTGGCTGTGGGTCTCTATAATTGTTGCTTTTTGCTAAAGGAGGAAGCTTCTCTGATAATAGCTAAACAAAACACTGATCTATGACTACAGCAGGATATGATCATGAGTCATTATATAACAGTTTTTTTCTTTTATCTTTTTTTGCTTTATTTAGACCAGTAAAAATTTGGTTTTACTCCAGTTCTCTGGGCTATCTAGTCTTAGGTTCTTGTTTTAACTATTTATGTATGCTAAAAATACATATCAATTAGGGAAATATGAGGTAATTTGCAATTGTAGTCTATGCAAACATCTATGAGAAATTTCTTGTACTGTGGTTGTATTGATTATACTTTATTTAGCAATCTCAGAAAAGTTTGGTCCATAGCAGTGAAGTTATAATCGTGAACTGTTAGGTCAAAATAATTCACATCTAAATTCAATATAACTTAGGTTAAAGGTTTTCTTTATCATGTGTTGGGTTTGTTAAGAAACACTATATATTTCAAGAATAGGAACTGACTTTTCTATGAAAAAAAATCACTGTTAAGTCTGTAAGTTAATGGACCATCAGAGGCTCTTAGAGACTGAAGCATCAACCAAAGAACATTCACACACTGGACCTAGATCCCCACACATAGCAGATGTGCAGCTCAGTTTTCATGTGGGTCCCCCAATAACTGGAGTGAGTACTGTCCCTAAAGATGTTGCAGGTCTGTGGATCACACTCCACTAACTGGGCTGCCTTTTCTGTCCTCAGTGGGAGAGGATGTGCTTAGTTCTGTAGAGACTTCAAATACCAGGGAAGGAGGGATAGCCAGTAGAGGCCTCCACCCTCTCAGAGGACAAGGACAAGGGGAAGGGGAAGGGGAAGGATAAAGGGAAGGGAAAGAGACTGTTTGGGGAATGAGTGTGGGCAGTGACCTTAATTTTCAGCCTGAAGATCACTGCATAGAATATTTATTTATTTATTTATTTATTTATTTATTTATTTATTTAATAACAGAGTTTTTGTATGTAATTCTGGCTGTTCTGAAACTCACTATGTGGACCAAGAGCGACTCAAAGTCATATTTATTCCTCTTGATTTTGCTTCCTAATTGGTGGGATTAATGGTGTATGTGACAAGTTCTTTAGAGCTAAGACTCATCGTATATTAGCCCTACCTTGTATATCCAGCCTGTTAAACTTTTTAAATTTTACAATTTAGCAAGTTTAGAGTCTCATTTGTATGATAAGGTACATGGTTTCCATAAAAATAATTAAAATTAGTTAATATATTTACAGATGTAATACATGATGCTTTTCTCAAAAGAGTTCTGATTCATAATAAATCTAAAATTATAAATAAACAAACATAGCTGACTTTGTGATTGAGATGCAGTTGAGCTCACTGATGGTTGATTCATCACTGAGTGACCATATACACCATGTCTATTCAGACACAAATCAGAATGCTGTCTAGGTCACAGATTTTTTTCTTTACATCTTTTTACTCCAAGTAAGCCTTCATCTTTCTATGTATCTATATATGTATCCACACCAGATACTGGTTATTTAATTTGTTGATAAATTATGACCTGCTGCAGGATAAAACAAAGTTTTATTCTCCTGCAAATGGATATTCATCACCTTAAACTGTCCACCCATGGCTTCTTTTCTGAGCTTAATTACCTATTGGAAGAGAGGTCAGCACATAATTTGCTGTTAACAAGATTAAAAGCTGGATGAGCTCTCATTACTTAGCAAACAAATCTTTCTTTGCAATCTCTGATGTCAGATGAAAGTCATATCAAGAAAGACGCATTCACTTCTTTGGAATAAAGAAAATGTGTAGCAGAAGTAAATGATAGGGTTAATGATGTAGCACAGTATCAAATCATTTTCCCTAACATTTTTATAAATGAAACTAATGAGGTTCTGTCAAAGAAGCTTCCCGTGCATTTCTTCCAGACATGATAGCATGTGTCTGAGAGTGGTGGCCATGTGCACACCTGGGATCACACACAATGAAGGACACCAGGGATTTTCCTCCATCATTCTCCACCTTATATTTTGAGACATTTCACATTTGCTATTAGTGATGGTCCCCAGTTCTGTCTGTTAAGCCTCAAACTCTTGGATTATAGAAAGAGACAGCATTACAGGGCTTTTACGTGGGTACTTGAACGCAGCTCTTCTGAATTACATAGCAAGTGTTTCTAACAAGAAAAGCAACCCTCAGATGTAAGGGTTATGATACAATAGCAAGCATGCTATATCATATATTACTGTACCAACTACAATGATGTTAATGAAGTTTACTTAGTGGCACAAAGAACAAAGGCAAACATTATCATTTAGTGCTTGCTATTCTGCACATCCCTTGGCTGCATTGTCATTTTCTGGTGGAACTATATAGTTAAGACTTTTTTATTTTTCAAAAATTTTCTTTGATCAAAAACCTAACACTGAAAAACTGTGTTGAGATATTCTGTCTGGAATGCTCTCTATAATTTAAAATAAATTATAATGTTCTTTCCATGTAGAGATTCTTTTTATTCTAAAAATGCTCTAATGGGCTCATTCTTATTATTTCTAATAAAACCATCATATTTCATATGTAGGCAAATATGGAAGAAAACTGAGTTTGATAACTATATACAAACATGTTAGTCATTATCATAATAACATGAGAAATCATGAGTGATCTTAATTAATATAAGCAATTCTAAATGCTAACATTTTATACATATAGTAAGTAATTTTTGTATTAAACTTGTAAATTTTGTATAAATTGTAATATTTTAACATATAAACTATTGACTAGAAAATTAAATTGATTTTTTTAAATGAAAGTCCTAGTATTAAAGTCAATGTCATTCAATAAGTATAAAATAATCATTTGATAAACTTGCATTTGATAATAAAACTCAGATGTGTGATCAAGCTCATATCTTTAATAAGGGTTTTACTCATAAGATGTTTTATAGATATCTTTATTTATGCATCTCTGTTCGTCTACCAGCATATCTTTCACCATGTATATATACACTTCATTACTCATTTAGTTCTTTAAAACCTGTATCTCGCGTAAACTCAAACTGTTAGAAAGGAGCTTGTGAACCACAGTGTGCCTTCATATACCATCAACTGATATTAAAGTAAAAGGTTGTGAGAGTTTACAATAAGCATTGGCTTGATGTTTTCCAGAACCTTGCCACCTGTCCATATAAAGTATATTTTCCCAGTTAAAATTATGATAAATTGGAGTTATAGTGTTTGCTTGGCTGTTGTGTGAGAATAGTCTTCTAATGTTTGAGTGTTCAGTTTCCAGCACCCACCAGGTGGATCACAATATGCTGTAACTCCTTTTCCATAAATTCTGATGTCTTCTTGTCTCCATGGGCACCTGCACATGTGCTGTGCATGTAATCTCAACACAGGCACATATCCTTATACATTAAACTAATTATTTAGGAAAATATGATAATGACACATTAAAGGCATGTATCAGATATCATTTTTAATTCCTCAAATATACATCTTTTATTTATTTTTTATTTATTTTTATTTTTTCCATTTTTTATTAGGTATTTAGCTCATTTACATTTCCAATGCTATACCAAAAGTCCCCCATACCCACCCACCCCCACTCCCCTACCCACCCACTCCCCCTTTTTGGCCCTGGCATTCCCCTGTACTGGGGCATATAAAGTTTGCAAGTCCAATGGGCCTCTCTTTCCAGTGATGGCCGACTAGGCCATCTTTTGATACATATGCAGCTAGAGTCAACAGCTCCGGGGTACTGGTTAGTTCATAATGTTGTTCCACCTATAGGGTTGCAGATCCCTTTAGCTCCTTGGCTACTTTCTCTAGCTCCTCCATTGGGAGCCCTGTGATCCATCCATTAGGTGACTGTGAGCATCCACTTCTGTGTTTGCTAGGCCCCGGCATAGTCTCACAAGAGACAGCTACATCTGGGTCCTTTCAATAAAATCTTGTTAATGCCTCTTTTTGCTAACTTTGTTGCTTGTACTATTTTCATGGAATCTCTTAAGTTTTCATCTACTAATGATGTTATTTATTATTTGTAAATAGTCAAAAGACAGAAAAATGATGTAAAATAGCTTGTAATTTTCTAAATTTTATTAAAATCTGATTCAACTTAGACATTTGAAAAATATAGCAGGATAGAAATGAGTGTATCTTATACTGTATATTGTATTACAATGTATAGTATTGTATATTAAATATATTGTATATTGTATATTATATTGTAGTAGTATATCTAAATGCTAGAGATAAAAGATAAAAGTCAAGTTACGTATTAGAAAACTTGAAATAGAAAGGAAAAGAATAATCAGTCTCATGACAACTTAAAGAAGACAAGAAAATAGCAATCTTGTTTGGTGATAGATTTCATTTTCTCCACAAAACCTGTGAAACTTTTCAGAGGTGTAGGACAATAAAAGTATAAAATTATGGATGAAATAAGGAATTATTGACCTTTTGTGTCAGGAACCCTAATAGGACAGGTCCCATCCAATCTTGGAGAAAATGTGCAGTTAGTAGATTAGAAACAGCATAGCTACTTGGTTCATGTGACCCCGTGATTAAATTCAATTCAACCCAGAAGAGTGCCCCAAGAGCGGTATCAAACTAGAGTCTGAATTTTCAAAGGCACATTTTCAAGGTGTAAGAAGTGGAATAGAAAAAGGGTCTTTAGAATAATAAATAAACCAGAGTATGGAAAATATACAGATTAGAGATACAGAAGGGAAATGGAGTGTATTCTCAGTGCACTACAGGTCAGCCCCATTCTATAAACTTCCTTTTAACAGACAGAAAACATCTGTGTTATTTTTGTTCTGGGTGTTTTTTTTTTCTTTTAGTTTTCTTTGCATATTAATGTTAACCATCATTAAATTCCATATAAAGTTTTTCTTTGCTTGAGAATGAATGCAGGCTAGCAATCATTCTCCCTGTATCACAAGAGTATGACACTGTATTCTTATTGTCTTAAAAGACAGAACAAAAAATTATTCCCTAAAGCTTGCACAAAATCAAAACCCCATACATTTTGTTAATCTGTTAAATAAAATATTATATAGAGTTTAGAACCTCAGCCAATAGAAAAGATGAATCCAGAAATGCTGAAATATTAACTTTCAAACAAGGTAAAATTGGGTTGCAATGCTAGTTGATGTCCAGATTAACCATTAACTTGGTAAGTAAAATTGTAATAAATTCTAAACATTGTTGCTGAAGTATATTTTACAAGTAGAATTAAGAAAGATCATATACTTTGCAAAAAACTGCTACACTAGAACTTTTTCTTATGAAAGGGATGTCAGAATTGTTTTGATTCTTTGATTTTCATCGTGTTAACATCTTTGTTCAAAAGCTACTATTATTCTTTAAATGACATGGTTTATGCAAATAAAAATAATTATATCATTTATGTTAAGTTATCTTACATTTCCAAATGACATTATAAATAAATTCCTAATTTAATCTATTTTATTCTTTCCAGTAGAATGGGGAGAAAGTCTTGACTTGGTAATTTCTCCTCATTTCATCTGAAGTTGAATTTGATTTCCTAATAAAATATACAAATAAATGTGTGAATACTAAGCTAAAGTATTAATAAATAGTGTTAAAATATAACATGATTTTAATGTTTTATATCCAAATGATAGAAACTCATTCCATAGGAATTGAATTCTTCAAGATACACCAATATAAATGCATTTGATGCTGTTTGTTTTTGCCATGTTGGAATATGTCTTGCATAAATAACATAGTCTTCTTAAATTGGCATGATTCCCACAGTAATTCACTGGAGAAGTAGAAAGATACAGACTAAGTTTTTCAGACACCCAGGTCATAACTTACATATTTCATCTCCTCACATAGACTATTGTTCAAAACTGTCAAGCATTTTTAACATTGTCCCTGTAGTTTAAGTTGTATTTCAGCTATCATGGTTCTTATGAGCCATCATGGTGATTGACTCAGCAGCAACATTTAACTTTGTTTTATCATGATTACCAATGAAAAAGAAAGAACAATAACAACAACAGCAATCTCAAAAAATGTTAAACAAACAAACAAAAAAAACCCTTATATCATTAACATGAAGGCAAAATGGCATGCATTGTGGTAAAATGCAAGTAATTTCAAAGCAAATGAACAATGCAACTTAAGCTTTAGAAGTGATTATGTGACTTTTCTTTAGAATAATTCACTGGCAGTGTTTCTCAGGGTAAACATGAGAATGTTCAGAAGTGATTTAGTCTATTTTCATCTTAGAAATGACCTGAAGTCAAATGTAGTAATATAGGCCTCTTATCTTGGCATTGGGGTGGCTAGGACTGGAAATTACAAGCTGGAAGCTAGCCTGGGATATAGGCTAAAATTAAAACATTAGTATTTGTAAATTGTAAAATGTATATTTTATAGCTTTATAGTTTAAATTGCACCCTAGGTCCTAATATTATAATTACCAGACACAATAGTAAACAGACTAACCCTTCATACATCATTCTAAGGATTTTGGCCAGCAATACCTAGAACAAGGTGTTGCAGTTAGGCTGTACTTACTGATATTACAGGAGTGATTCACATGAAAAAAATCACATGAAAAGAAATATTTATGTGAATTCAAACACATGGTCAAAATGCATATTATCTCCTAGTTCATCTGACTGACTCTCTAAAACTAGGTCATGTGTTTACTGACTGGTTATGAATTCAAAATGATAAGAATAGTGTGTGTGTTCCATACTGGAGAGAGGAATATTTTAGAACACACTCCCCAAAACTGTGTTCTTTCTTAAATATTTAAAAGTATTTTAGATAAATGTAGCCTTATGTTTTAGATAATTGATGACAGTAACTAGACACAATGGGAATTTTAGTCCATGGCTCTGTATTTCTACCACAGTCCTTCTCTCTTGAAGAATAAACAGTGAATGAGGTTGCTTTCAATGAATAAATTTAAGGTTTCCAAGTGAGAGACCACTTTTACAAAATCTGAAGAGTTGTGTTCAGGTATCCTCATGTATTCGGTCTTATGTAATGAAACATTTCAATACTGAGCTATAGTTCTCTTAGAATATGTAGTAAAACATTTAGAATATTGCATCTGATAGCTTACTACTAAAATTATACATTTGTAGTCCATATTCCAATCTTTATAAACTTTGAAAAATTACTTCTGCTCTAGAAGCAATACGTGTGTCTTTATCATGTATTACAGCAATTCCACTTCTAGTTATTAATTTGAGAAATTAAATCAATGCCTCTAGTGATAATAGTTCACTGAAGCACTGTTCATTATAGAGAAAATTGGAAGTAAAATAATAACAAACCATAAATCAAAGAAGTGAGGTGGATGTACACCCCGAGTAATGGTTGAATTTGATTGTCCATTTGACTGGATTGAAAATCACAAGGGAAAACCTTAGCTGTCTGGGAGAATGTTTGCAGAGAAGAATGTGAGCGGTACCAAGTCACGAGTTTACTGCCTAGATGGGAAAAGGCCATCCAGAGTGCTACCTTTCCTCTGTCTCCAAGGTACTGCTGAGCCTCACCACAGCTTTCCTGATGGAAACCTTGGAAAAGTTAACTTCAAATAAGTACTTTCTCTCTCATATCATCACGTTTATCAAAATATAAACACCATACCATAGAATATCATTCACAATAAAGAGCTTAGTGATAGAGTTATTGACTTCCATCTGCAAGGCACTAAGTTTATTCCCCAGAAAAGAAAATTCTGCAATGTGTAACAACAGATATGCACATTAATGAGAGGATCCTCTAAATAAAAATCTATCCGGTTAGATTAAAATAGGTTATTTCACTATATTGATACCCAACATAGCCATTTTCATAGAATTAAATGCTGGAAGGCTGGCATTCAATGAGTAATGAGAAATAAGAAGATATTAAATAATGAACAGAATTTTATTTGATCAGTATGACGTATGCTCTAGAAACTACAGTCTAGCTTTACACATGTTACAGGGAGGCTTATTAAGAAAAGAATCAAATTTTTTCCTCATGTTTTTGGAAGTCAGAAACATTCCTCTATGATTGTTTGGAAAACATTAGAAGACAATGAGTGTTTTTTGTCTTGTTACTTTAACAAATTGTAACTTACTTAGTTTCTGAGTCGAAATTGGCACATTATCCTAAGCCATAACAGGATCATTTTCCCGTAATAGCTATGCCAAGATATCAGCATATTAAAAAATAGGTTAACATGCACATTCAGGGAGGTGAAAGAATGTGTGCAGAGACATAATTTACAGTTGATTTTGACAGGTTTTTTGATTGCTAAACAATATTTAGATAGACAGAAAAAGATGGGGCAGGGATACTCTCCCAATTGACCCTACCCAGGCATTGAATTCTTAAGGCGTAAAATTTAGAATCACCATGCAAATTGAATGAGAATTCTGGAACAGGAACACATGAGAAAGGACAAACTGTATTGTGCTCATTAACTATTAGGTTGCAGATTGTATATATTGAAACAGTACCAAGTAGTAACTTTAATGATGCCAGAACCTACCAGTCACAGGATTAAGCTGAGGGTGAGGGAAAAAAACAAAACAAAACAAAACAAAAAAGAGCCTTCTGCATGCACACGGTGGATCTGGACCTGAGCCCACAAACTCTCGAATCAGGAAACACAACTTCAAGCATTGCTTGAGGCTTGCAATTTAAATTCATAAGGCTTGGAGTTAAAAATTCGCTTCCCCTCCCAGTAACACCGTGAGAGTACTTACCACTGAAGGAGAATACCAGCTTTGGAAACGCCTGGTAGGCAAAAGCAAGTGACTGCTACCATGAAGGTTAACCTGAGGATAAGGTAGAATTCTCAGATTTGAAGAAGCTAAAGAGACCTCTAAAATGTTCTCTGTAACAGCATGTATTGTATGCATGTCTTCTCCATGGTTTTAGCACCATTGCCACAGCTAAAGTATACTGCCACCCACTTCAGGACATTGCTCTTATCTTGGTACTGTGCTTTTTTTTTTTCTTATGTCTTTGCAAGGACAGTATTATCAGAAATATTGCAGTACCTTATAATTTCCAGTTTAGAAAAATATTCCCAAATCATCGAAGAATAAATTCATTCTCAATACACATTTATAAGTATGGAGCCCAAAGTTTATACATGTAATTAAGTACTTTTTAAATCCCAGTGGGTGGTGTTCATGCTCTTCTTTCATGAATTGAAAAAATAAACCAATAAAACTTGTCAGTAACATGTGTTAAGCTACAATCTTTGCAAATATCATTTACATATGCCTGAAATTGATATTGTTCCTATCACCAAAGCATCATACCACCAATTTACCTCAATACTGAGCAAAGGGATTGAAAATACAGATCAAAGACTTGTCAAGCAGGCAATTGTCAAATCTGAGATAAAGATTGACTGTGTAGTCCCCCAGAATGAACTTTACAAGAAGACATAAAGGACAGGTTTGGGTTACAATGTCAAAAGATTGGACAAGTCTGCTAGAGGTTTTGTGAGTGAATTCACTGGGAAATAAGCATTTTGACCTTTCCATATTGTACATGCTAGGAACTTGACCTAACAGATATTGACTGAGTCAGCCTGTTAGCAGTTTTGATTGAAGACTTTCTGTTCCCTACTGAGATGTGTGGCAAGTAGGCTCAGACCTCAGCCTCAGCTGAGAGGAGGGGGGAAGCCTGAAGAGAATGTCATGCAGAGAAAGTGGGCCTTTTGTTATGGGACTGTCAATACATTTTCTAGTTTCCTCCTCTCACCCACTTGCTGTCAACTGACTTACAGGCAGGGATACAGATTTGCTTTTATAGAAAATGATAATTTTTTATTTTAAAAGGGAAAATTTCCTTGCTTACCCCAGTTTCTTTTACTATGTAGTGTTGCAAATACTGAAAATTACCAGTCTGATAAGCCAGAATTGATCTACCAAATAATACTTACATAGATTATGATATTCCTCAAAATTATTTTATAATTTTTAGATCTTATTTAATTACCATTTGTATTTCATTAAAGCACATGATGTTTCATCATAATAAATTTTGGCAAATGATATACCCTGTAGAAAAGAATGGTTATAGCCTAAGAGGGAAATTCATAGCATTAGTGACCTCATGTAGGAACAAGAGATCCTACATGGCACTAGCATCTTAACAGCACATATGAAAACTCTAGAACAAAAAGAAGCAGACACACACAAGAGGGGAAGAGCATAGAAAGTAGTCAACTCAGGGAGGAAAGAAACCATTTAGAAACAAAGAGAATAATACAAAGAACCAACACAAGCAAAAGCTGATTCTTGGAGACAACAAGATAAATACTTAGGTAGAATATTAAAGGACATAGAGACAGTATTCAAATTAGCAAAATAAGAAATGAAAAGGGAAATATAAAAACAGAAACTGAATAAATTTAAAAAATCATCAGATATTACTACAAAAGCCTATAATCAACAAAACTGGAAAATCTAAATGAAATGGATGGTTTTCTCAACAAATACCACATACCAAAGTTAAATTAAGCACAGGTAAACTATCTAAACAATCCCATAACTCCAAAGGAAAGAGAAACAGTTATTAAAAACCTCCCAACCAAAAAAGAAAGAAAGAAAGAGAGAGAGAGAGAGAGAGAGAGAGAGAGAGAGAGAGAGAGAGAGAGAGAGAGAGGAAGGAAGGAAGGAAGGAAGGAAGGAAGGAAGGAAGGAAGGAAGGAAGGAAGGAAGGAAGGAAGGAAAGAAGAAAGAGAAAACCAGGGCCAGGTGGTTTTAGTTCAGAGTTCTATCAGACCTACACACAAGAGCTAATACAAGCACTTCTCAAAATATTCCATAAAATAGAAGCAGAAGGAACAAAACTTGATTCATTTTATGGAGCCACAGTTACTCTGATACCTAAACCATGCAAAGACCCAACAAAGAAAGAAAACTTCAGACCAATTTCTCTTATGGAAAACAATGCAAAATTTTTCACTAAAAATTTCACAAAACCAATCCAAGAACATATCAAAACCATCATTCACCACTATCAAGAAAGCTTCATCCCAGACATGCAGGAAAATCCATTAACATAATCCACTATATATACAAACTCAAAGAAAAAGTCACATGATCATCTCATTAGATGCTGAAAAAACATTTAGCAAAGTACAACACTACTTTATGTTAAAAGTCTTGGAAAGATCAGGAATTCAAGGCCTGTACTTAAACACAATGAAAGCAATATACAGCAAACCAATAGCCAATATCAAATTAAACGGAGAGAATCTTGAAGCAATCACACTAAAACCAGAGACAGGACAAGGTTGCCCACTTTCCCCCTATCTATTCAATATAGTTCTTGAATTTCTAGCTGGAGCAATTAGACTACAGAAGGAGGTAAAATGGAAACAAATTGGAAAATAAGGAGTGATGGAATCACTCTTTTCAGATGATATAACAGTATACATAAGCATCCCCAGAAATTTTACCAGAGAACTCCTACAGCTAGCTGGTAAATATCTTCTGCAAAGTGGCTGGATATAAAATTAACTCAAACAAATCAGTTGCCTTTCTCTACAAATGGTATAAATGGGATGAGAAAGAAATTAAGGAAACAAAACCTTCACAATACTCAAATATATATCTTGGAGTAGCTCTAGCCAGAAAGTGAAAGATATTAAGTATTCTGAAGATAGAAATCAAAAGTCCTCAAAAGATGGAATACCTCTTTGTTTTACTTCATCTCTAAAATCAGGTGTTTTAATGATCTTCCCTCCAAGCTGGAAGGTATTAATCTTGGAGGAATTTCTTTCTTTCTTTTTTTAATCATTTCATTTGTTTACATTTCAAATGTTATCACCATTCCTGCTCTCCTTTCCAACCCCCCCCCAACCCCATCCCATCCTTTTTGCCTCTAAGAAGGTGCTTCCTCACCCACACAATGACCTACTCCCACCTCAACTTCCCAAGCATCCCTCTTCTCTGAAACATTAAGCCTTCATAGGACCAAGTGCCTCTCCTCCCAGTGATGCCATCTGTGGCAGTCTTCTGCTACATATGTAGAAAGAGTCATGAATCAAACCACTTATAATCTTTGGTTGGTAATTTAGTCCCTGGGAAAGTTGAGGGCTCTATTTAATTTTTACTTTTGTTCTTCCTATGAGGTTGAAATCACCTTCATGTCTTTCAGCCCTTCCCCAAACCCTTCCACTGGGGTCCCCAGGCCTAGTCCAATGTTTGGCTTTGAGTATCTGCATCTGTCTTAATCAGGTATTAGCAGAGCCTCTCAGAGGATAGCCATACCAGGCTCCTGTCTGCAAGCACATCTTGGCATCAACAATAGTGTTGAGTTTGGTGTCTGCAGATAGAATGGATTGTATGGTAGGCCGGTCCCTGGATGGCCTTTCCTTCAACTTCTGATCCCTTCTTTTAGAAAGAAGGGAGCATTTCTTTTAGAAAGGGACAATTCTGTGTTAGAAAATTTGAGATGTGTGGGTGGCCCCATCGCTCCACTAGGGGCCATGTCTATCTACTGGAGGTGGTCTCTTCAGGTTCTATCTCCCTGCTGTTATTACAGCTAATGTCATCCCCATTAGGTCCTGGGAGCCTCTCAAATCCCTGGCATCTGTGACTTTAATTTGGTTCCTCAAGTTCCTTACCTCCCCCCCTCCACTGCTGCTTATTTCTACTTGTTCTCCTGGCCCTCTGGACTTCTTTCTCTTCCTACCTGGTCTTACCCCCCTTTTCCTCACCCAACCCTCTCCTACTCAGGTAGCTCCCTCCCTCTGCCTCCCATGATTATTTTGTTCTGCCTTCTAAGTTGGTTTGAAGCATGCACTCTTTGGCCTTCCTTACTGTTAAGCTTCATATGATCTGTGAATTGTATCATGGTTATTCTGAGCTTTTGGGGTACTACCAATGAGTATACACCATGCATGTCCTCTTGGGTCTGGGTTACTTCATTCAGGATGATATCTTCTAGTTCCATCCATTTGCCTGTAAAGTTCCTGAAGCTATCATTTTAAATAGTTGAGTAGTATTCCATTGAGTAAATGTACTACAATTTCTGTATCCATTCATCTGTTGAGGACGTCTGGGCTGTTTCTTGCATCTGGATATATAAATAAGGCTGAGGGATTTCAATACAACATATTGATGATGATATTGTATCAAGCTAGAAAGGTAGATATTGTTGAAGAACATGCCACATTTACTCTAATAATTTACAAATCTAAAGATGATGGCTCATACCTGTAACCCAAATGGTTGGAAAATAGAGGTAGGAGGGTGAGCAATTCAACACCGTTTTCAGGTACATAGTGAGTTTGTGGTCAACACTAGGTATGAGAGACGCTCTCTCAGAGTAAAGAAGCATTAACAAGTACAATGCAAATATATAGAATTTCAGAATGAATCATCATTTTTTTTTAAATCAGAAGGCTATCTAAAATGAAATATTGAAGTTTTAAATAAAATTGCCAAAATGTCTGAAAATATTTTAGTGATAGCATATGGAAGACAATTTAACACTGACAACCAAAAAACCATTCAGCACACTCCCACCTCATGGATACTCTCATCATTTTATCATTGCCATCATCATCATCATCATCATCACCACCACCATCATCATCACCACCACCACCACCACAGCCACCACCATCATCATCATCACCACCACCACCATCATCACCACCACCAGCACAGCCACCACCATCATCATCATCACCATCATTCAAATTGCTGAACTTAGTGTCCCCACTTTATTCCTTTAATGTCTTTTGCTTATATAAAACTTTTTGGAAGTAGAAAACACTCCAATTATTAATCACTCATTTCAAATAAAAAATTTAGAATGAAAAGAATCTTTGTTTACAATCAGAGCATTTTTGAAAATGCACTTTTCTTCTTACAATTAAAAGTGGAGAAATTTTATTTATTATCCTACAGATCATTGACACTCTTAAATTGAAACTGACCTGTAGGCTGGCTTATAAAATATTAATCCAGAATCTGAACCTCATGGAAATGGGAGGATCTAGACATGAGGAAAGGCAAATCTGTAGAATGCTAACTTTTCTCCCATAAATGGAGGTATTGGAAACTCATTTAACAAGTAAAATTTCTACCTGAATAGAAATCTTATTACTTTTTCTGCTTTAAAAGAACAGATAAGAGCAAAGGTCACTTTTTCTAGACCCCAGATAAGTATTCTGATTCAAGTGTGAGAATTCTTAGGTTTGATAAGAACTACTACCTTATATGTCCTTTGTAATAGCTTTTAGGACTTACTGGACCATAGGAAGATGCTGGATAGTACAGAATTTCCTGATCTAGACTGAAACAATAACTGTGATTATACAATCATCCAACCAAGCTTGACCTAGTGGTTATCAGAGCTTAGCTAGGATCCAAATTTAATCACACGTTTTTGCAACTTTTAAAACAAAACAAAACAAAACAACAACAACAACAAAAAAGTAAAGGCCTGATAAGTCTTGAAAAAGCATCTACTGAAGTTTATAAGTTTTAGAGTCTCAGAATAGTTGTGCCATGACTTACACAGTCAGTTATTATAGATCTGATTTATAAAGAAAGAGGAAGACATTCCCACAAATGACAGAGTAGGGGGAAACAAATACTCAAAAGGTGTAGGTAAAATGATCTCCCATCTCTTTGTAGACATTTGCCAAGTGTGCCTCTCTTGTGTGTGCATTGCCAATTTTTTCTCTTGTAGCCTCTATTTGGTACGCTAAACCCAGATGAAGAAGGGTTTTCAGTCTTGTGACAATTGGTTTCTTCATAGGTTTATCTAGATGAATCTCTTTCTAGTCCCTCTGTCCTGCACAGCATTGGTGCCTCAGTTTACTTGCCAATATCATGAAAAATAGCATTCTGATATTGCTTTCTGTATGCCTTTGCTTGTTCTGTACTTAATGGAAATAAATAACTCAACCAGCTCAATCAAGCATTTGAAAGGGGAGTGTAAAGTCCAAACAAAAGAAAACAAATAGTTGCTAATTTTTTATTACAATTTTTTGAGTGTATGTGTTAGTGTACATGAAGAAATCAGATGCAAATAGTCAAGACTGGATTCTCTTCATTGCATCAAGTGTGTCCTTCATTTCAAACTCAGTTCATAATACTTATTGACAAATATTTGCATATCCTAAGACAAATTCTGAGATTTCTATATCAAAGTTTGCCTGAGAAGTGAATGGGAGTTTTTTTGAAGTTTGCCTGTTTGAAAGGAGACATTAAGTATTATCACAGAATATTGCATTAAATACTTTAGATATTAAAATATACAAATACTTCAGCAAAACACAATGTATTAATTTACCAATGAACATATTTAAAAAGTAATTAATCGATCTTCTGTTTATATAGCAATTTTTATATGTTTATATAGCAATCTTCTGTTTAAATTAGCAATTTAAATTGTGTTTTAGTCAATAGTTTATTTCCCTTTTCCTTCTATTTCTATATACTAATGATCAAAAACTATTCAGTTCAGTAGACTATGTGCTGAGTATAAATCTGTTGGTGCTAAGGAAATGCTGGAGCCCATATGACACTTAAGGAACAAGGAATCATTTGACTGAAAGTAATTGCGGTTCTCCAGTTTTGTTCTTATATTTTAATACTATATTACTTAATTGAAGTTTTAAATTATATTGTGAGTTTTTATTTCCTTTCTCACATTTATCTAATTTTGTGTATGGTTTTTGTCATTATTGGACTAATCCCTTATATTAATTTTACTTTTTTAAAAAATTTGACTACATGTGCCCTCTTCCTACTTATGTTTATAATACTTTAGTAACATTTGACTTTATTTTTTAACTATTGTGCTTTAATATTTCTACTAGTTAATTTTATTCTATGGCAATATCATATACAAATCATATTCACTTCTAAAGATGTGATTTGATTTATTCTAATGAGACATAAAATCATTTTCATAATAGTGATAAGGTTAAAATTATTTGAGACCATAACATTTATCCCTAGAGTCTTCAAATGTACATGGGAAAGAAAATAATTGAAGTATATGTTAATACATAAGTGTGGGTTCTGCTTTATTTCTCTTAAGAATATATGGAGTGAACCCAAAGCAGAGTATAAAAAAGACAAGCAATAGCTGATGATATTATCATAGAATAAGTGAGGTGACCTTTGCATCAGTGAGGATATAAGTATTTATACAGCAAACATTATGATTAATTTGTAATTTGAACATATAGATCTGAATTACTGAAATAGTTATATTTCAGGAATAGCTATTATAACAATTTGAATGTAGTTCATTTTCAATTTTAATGAAACCTTCTTGGAACAGGTTTCGATTACCTTTGTATAAGAAAATGTACTAAAATTATTTTATCAAAGAATAAGGATTAAACTTATTGCAATGCTTTGTTATGTTTTACAATCCCACCCCTGGGAAGCAGAAATAATAAGCTCACAAGTTAATGTCAGAGAGTCTGTTGTACAGAGTTCAAATAATTGTGAGTTATATAGTAATACCGTAACTCACCATAAAGAAAAAACATACAGGACCTTATGTTTGGAACCTCCATTGCTTTTCTTATAGTACTTAATAAAATGTGTTAATGTTGAAACTGATACATGACTGCTAAAGAACACTAGAACTTATTTTTATTTACTACGTTACTTGTCTATCATAAAAACCCTTTCTGTCATCCTTCCTCTTACCCCATTTAAATTCTAAAAATCAGTATCCTATATTTCTCTCAGTCGACTTCAACATGTTGGAGATTGAGACTATACTTGCCTTTCTGCCCCGGCTTATTTCATTTAACATCCCATGCTGCAAATGGTAGCAATGTGTGCCACTTAAAAGATTTTTAGAAACCTAACAGCAAAGCAAACAGCATCATAATCCAAACAACATGAACCTCATAGCAGAAACTGAGATCAAGTCTGTCCCCACTTGCCTTTGTTTATCATCGTTTTGGTTTATTTGCTGTTCTTGTTCAATGTAATTACCTTTCTTGGAAAAATCATAACAAAATCTTCTCCACTTGTGTGGTGATTGAAGGGAAATGGCCTACGTAGGCTGCTACATTTGAATGTTTGTTTTCCTGTTGGTAGACTGTTGAGGAGAGGTTATCAGGTGTGCTCTTGTTGGAGGAAGTGTGAAAGTGAATACAGGCATTGAGGTTTCAAAAGCCCACTCACGGACTGCCTCTTTCTCTTCCTACCTGCCACATGCAGATCATAGATGAGCTCTTTTTTTTTTTCAATCAGATATTTTCTTCATTTACACTTTAAATGTTATCCCCTTTCCTGGATCCCCTTCTGAAAGCCCCCCTATCCCCTCTCTCATCCCCCTGCTCACCAACCCACCCACTCCAGCTTCCTGGTCCTGATACTCCCCTATATTGGGGCATAGAAACCTGACAGGACCAAGGATCACCTGCTTCAGTGCAACTATCTGCCTGCCACTATTCTTCCTCTTATGTTCATGGACCGACCTTCTTAAACTATAAGCAAGTGAATATTCCCTTTTATAAGTTGCCATGATAGTGATATCTTTTCATGGCAATTATAGAGGAATTTAAATCCAGCAACATGGCTACTCTGGCTGGAATCACATCCAAGTACCAAGGTCTGTGTGATTCTGCCTGAATGCAAATATACTACATACCTTCAATTCCTCCGGCTGGAATACAAAGATGATCTTAGTATACACTTTTAATCCCAAACAATGAAGGTATGTTAGTAGAAGGAAGCAGAAAGGGTCTCTCACCGAACCTGGAGCTTGGCTAGCATATAGCATTTTAAAATGTATTTATTCAAAATTGTACTTTAGATTGAAAGCCAACAGTGGACTGAGAATATCCATGACTGTCCTAGCAAATTTAGATTCTTCTCCCCGCACTGTCTTCTATCAGATTCGATGTAAGATGCTGAGGTCAAAATGGTTCATGCATTGTGATTTTCTACCTTTCATCTAGATTCACATTGATTTATTATCTATATTTTATTAGTCCTGATAAAATTGAGGAGAGCTATAATGGTGTTTATCTCACCTCTTAAGTTTTGGAAGCCACCTAACTATTTTAGTGTTCAAAGTTTTAAAATAAAACTCATGTGTTTATGAAAACTCTTCCCCCAAAAGGTGAAATAAACCACAAAACAGTATCTTGAACCTGTCAGGCCTGACTTGCTGGGCCGCCAGGGGAATCTGTCTTCATGCCCAGATGCTTTCCTTCCCGGAGAGCCGAGGGAAAATGAGTTCACAGCTGCAGCTGAATTCAGAGAAGCCTGGTTGTTTCTATCTATCCTATCTGGAGCACACTGAGGTGTGTCTGAGCCTGACAAACAGCTGAATGTGTCACAGCTCACTGGCCCTCTTCGTGAGACTCATCACAATATTCAGATTCATCCTTGGGTCACATTAAATGCTTCCCTCTTGTCGTCAATTACATTCTTCTTCCTTTTTACTCATCTAAACTCTTAGTCATCCGTTCTTTCTACTAAGCCTTTATAGACTGTTTAAAGGACATGATCTTGGCGCTTCTCTAAGCCCTACTCAACAAGAACTCTAGTATCCCAAAGGATTCTGCTACCCAAGACAACTGACAATAGAAGAGGTCTGCTCGTTGCTGCAACCATAGCTTTCTCAAGTATTTATGTTAGGAAAAATAATGGTTTAAAAAAAAAGGAATAAGCTATTTGAATTTAAAGAGAGAAGTCAGAAATGTTGAATACAAGCTGTGCTTTGAGAAGTTTTACTCTAAAGAAAAGAAATAGTTAGAGCTATTAGAACGGCCTTCATGTTACATGAAGACAAATTTGCCAGAATTGCTTTTAAAGAAATTTAACTGGTAAGAGACACTGTGACCCAGTACACATGTTTTAGCAAGTTGTTTGACCCACGATATGTCTTGGCTTCTGGCTAATTCTCCAATCAATATAATACTATGAGAAGTGTCCAAATTATGGATACAATTGGCATTCAGATAATTCAACAAATTCTGATTACCAGTAGCTATACATCAGCCAAACTATGTCTGCCTCTGGAGACAATGTTAACAACCAGAGTTGCCTAGTCCTACAGCACACAGTATATTCAACTTTGTGATTTCTTACTTTTGCTATTGAACAGTGGTTTTGCCATCCCTTGGTGTCGATTCATCTCTCTCATATACTCTCATTTCTCTATTCACGGCTGACAAGCTTGCAACCTCCTGGCTAAGTCTACTGCATTCTCTTCCCTCTCTGGCTGTGCATGACCTAGGGTTTGATTCCTGGTGCCACCTTTTCAATTATGTTGTTTTCTTTGCTTTATAAGTGTTCTTTACACTGGGTTAGTGAGAACCCTGGGGGACTAAAAGGTCTTCAGAGGAGCTTATCCCAGCATGAAGTGCTTTAAAGGAATCAATTTTCAAATCTTCAGCCTCTATTTGTATTTACTCTTTCCTCCACTGCTTTGCTTGAGGAGGCTCTCAGGACTAACCCAGCTCCCCCTTACTAAATAAAGCCTTATCTCTTGCTCTTGCTGAGATTTAATTTGGTCCATTTCTCAAGAGGTAAAACACTCAACAGAAGAACCTCGCCAAGCTTTGATGTTTGAGTGGTCTAGCATTCTAAGAAACAAAAAGAAAGCATTTCATGGCTTTCAACTTCTCATGGATTACAAATAAGCAGATGAAAAGAAAACAGGCCTTTAAGCAGGAGATACCTGAAACTGTGTTTGGACAAGCCTACTTTCTCATAAGATTAAATGATGGAGAAAGGCTTTTGACAACTTCATAGTAGTGATTTGAGACTTTTCAACCTGCAGTGCTTTCAGAGGATTATGATATCCTGAGAGGTTACCCAGGAAGAATATAATGTGCCAAGCAATATGGAATAAGATTTTATCAATAAGCTTCACTTTTCAGTTATACCACACACTTAATACACGCTAGGATGCTCCTGATATGTCATTCTTTATTGACAAGAGATGTATGACAAATACATACAGTGCCATGTAGAAAGACTTTGTTTGTTGTTACTGTGTTGTGCATGTTAATGCCGTTTTATTAGTAAGAACATGAAATAATCAAAGAACACTGTCTTACTTATTTCTATCATTTATTCATGTTCATCATCATAATGAAACAAAGTTATATGTATATTTGGTTTAAATGATCATTTTTTGTTGGACATCTATTTTCTTTTTTTTTTCTTTTCATATTTTTTAATTAGGTATTTTCTTTATTTACATGTAAATGCTATCCCCAAAGTCCCCCATACCCCCCACTCCCCTACCCACCCACTCCCACTTTTTGGCCCTGGTGTTCCCCTGTACTGAGGCATATAAAGTTTGCAAAACCAAGGGGTCTCTCTTCCCAGTGATGGCTGACTAGGTGATCTTCTGCTACATATGCAGCTAGAGACACAAGCTCTGGGGTACTGGTTAGTTCATATTGTTGTTCTACCTATAGGGTTGCAGATCCTTTTAACTCCTTGGGTACATTCTCTAGCACTTCCATTGGGGCCCTGTGTTCCATCCAATAGCTGAATGTGAGCATCCACTTCTGTGTTTGAGAGGCAATGGCATAGCCTCACAAGAGACAGCTATATCAGGGTCCTTTCAGCAAAATTTTGCTGGCATATGCAATGGTGTCTGTGTTTAGAGGCTCGGGTGCGGCAGTCTCTAGATGGTCCATCCTTTCATCTCAACTCCAAACTTTGTCTCTATAACTCCTTCCATGGGTGTTTTGTTCCCAATTCTAAGAAGGGGCAAAGTGTCCACACTTTGGTCTTCGTTCTTCTTGAGTTTCATGTGTTTTACAAATTTTATCTTGGGTATTATAAGTTTCTGGGCTAATATCCACTTATCAGTGAGTACATATCATGTGAGTTCTTTTGTGATTGGGTTACCTCACTCAGGATTATACCCTCCAGTCCATCCATTTGGCTAGGAATTTCATAAATTCATTCTTTTTAATAGCTGAATAGTACTCCATTGTGTAAATGCACCACATTTTTTGTATCCATTCCTCTGTTGAGGGGCATCTGGGTTCTTTCCAGCTTCTGGCTATTATAAATAAGGCTGCTATGAACATAGTGGAGCATGTGTCCTTCTTACCAGTTAGAACATCTTCTGGATATATGCCCAGGAGAGGTATTGTGGGATCCTCTGGTAATGCTATGTCCAATTTTCTGAGGAACTACCAGACTGATTTCCAGAGTGGTTAAATGATTTTTTTAATGTCCATAAATTTAAGAAGACACTATAATAGTCAAATAGTCATACTAGTTCAAGGGGATTTTCAAATATTCAGTTTAGGGCTTTCTTTACAAAGTGCTTTAAAAAGGTGGTTCGGAAAATGACAAAAACATGCATATTATACATAGACAAATTATACAAGCTATAATAGTTACATTAATAGTGCAAGACTAAGCTGAACAATGCTAATTAACCAAAAAATAATATTTTAGAAGAGTTAAAATGGGATTATGAAATCATTATACACAGGTCTAAATATTTTAACATATTTTATTTTTAGATCAGTTTAAAATCACAGAAAGTCTGGGAGTAATTTGCAGCTGTTATATATTTTGCCTAGCATAAATTTAATACATAATATGAGACATATATTAAAAAATAATGTTACACAAAATACATAAGAATATTGCAAGATTCTATGAGAATTTTCAATGTTATCTAGCTGCCATTAAGACTTTTATTTTTAGTATTTTTTCCTGTTTGCAAAACATGAATTTGTATTCATAGATTTATTATCGTTATTATCTGGTATTTTTTCCTTTAAAATTAATGTTTTCTATATCATTTTTTGGTTTGAGTTTCCACTCTATATTCTATTTTCAGAATTTTTCTTAAGATATCATAAGTTTTTTATTTTCATTCCAATCAATTTTTAGTTCAATACCAAAGTTTTGTTGAGACCTTCCTACCCAGAACTCTTCTGTCCATCACAGAACTAGAGAGAATTAGAGTACCAAGTAAACTGGAGTTCTCAGTGAGCAAAAATAAGAAACTTATTAATGTACTTCTGTGCTATGGAGAATAAATAAATATTGCACTTTTAAAAAAATACTCTAGCTTATTTTACTAATACTGTAATTTTAGTGATAATTCTGATACATGTAGATTTGCATAGAATACAAGCTCATGTTCATTTTATCAAGTTCACATGGGCGATTAATACTTCTGTGATTGACATAATGATATTTTATATCAGCATCTATAATTCATTATATTAAATTCCTATTTTAGTCAATGTAATAAGGTTCTCTGATTTCATATTTTGTGTAGAGTACTACCCTGCTTAGATAGATTTTCTTTGCATTCTATTTGAACATGGATGCAAGATGTGTGTCTTTATTTAATTCTTATCTATGATCTATTTTGTACAGTTTCACTTTGATGGTAGCTACCTGCGTATAAATTCCATGTGATATGATAGTTGAAAAGTAATCATTTGGTCCTCAGTTTCAGACACTGAACATACTTCAAAATGCTGCGTGATTCACCAGTATTTCCCAAACACTATTATTTTTATTAAAGTTCAGCAATTAAAGTAGGCTTTTCTTGCTGTTGGCATATAACATCGATAAAGTCCCTATTTGGGAACTGCTAAGTATACTTGTGTTGCAGACTAAACACAGCACGAATCTTCACTTTCTTATCGTGCTTCCTTGCCGCTGAGGAACTGATCCTAACAACCTGTGGCCCTGATTGCCTAGCTCCTCTCATTTAGTTAGTATTTATTTCCTACTATTTTCATTTAATTAATTTGCACCACATGAAAAACAAAAACAAAACTACAGAGCTGGGTAAATGCCCCAGTGGTTGTGTACATTGAATGTTCCAGCTAAGGAACAGATACAATTCCCAACAAGAACACAAAACCTTAAAACACTCTGTAACCCCAAATATAAGGGATCAATTTCCCTCTTCAAAACTCCATAAGCAACACACACATATGTTACATAGAACGTCATGAAGGCAAAAATCAATACTCACAAAATAAACCAATTTAAAATTTTAAAAACATCTTTAGCATGAGTACACAATGTAGCAATGTAAAAATACTTGAGCATTTTCCATCCCTTTCTTTGAAAATTATTAGTGCATCTAAGTTTTCTTCCTCTCAGTTTTATTACATTTTTCTGGAATTTAATATTATGTATTTGGGTCATATTCACCTCCTTCTACTACTTCTTCCAGATCTATCTTTTCCTCCCCACATCCAATTCCCTTTCATTTTGTCTTCTTTCCTTCTCTTTCTTTTCATCTTTCTTTTCTCTTTCTTACTTCCCTCCCTCTCTCTCTCTCTCTCTCTCTCTCTCTCTCTCTCTCTCTCTTTCTTTCTTTCAATCTTTGTAAACCCATCAATAAAATTTGTGCTACCCAAGTGAGCACCAATGTGAGAACTTCACTGTAGGGTGATCTACACACCCTTAACAGAAAGATATGTTCCCTCTTCCGGAAGGTATCAAATAACAATAGATTCTTAGTTGTAGGAGTTCAAGTCCATCTTCCTGCTCCGTGCTGCCATATAATCTGGCTTGAGCCTACTGAGGTCATGTTTTTGGTGTCTCAAATGGTATAGGGAACACATATGAGTAACTGCTCTGTTACATTTAGAAAAGAGGTTTTTTAATTTTTTTAACTTTTTTTAAAATTTAAAAAAATAAAATGGATTGGCAGAATCAACATTGTAAAAATGGCTATCTTGCCAAAAGCAATCTACAGATTCAATGCAATCCCCATCAAAATTCCAACTCAATTCTTCAACACATTAGAAAGAGCAGTCTGTAAATTCATCTGGAATAACAAAAAACCTAGGATAGCAAAAACTCTTCTCAAGGACAAAAGCTCCACTGGTGGAATCACCATGCCTGACCTAAAGCTCTACTACAGAGCAATTGTGATAAAAACTGCTTGGTACTGGTATAGTGACAGACAAATAGACCAATGGAATCGAATTAAACACCCAGAAATGAACCCACACACCTATGGTCACTTGATCTTCGACAAGGGAGCTAAAACCGTCCAGTGGAAGAAAGACAGCATTTTCAACAAATGGTGCTGGCACAACTGGTTGTTATCATGTAGAAGAATGCAAATCGATCCATTCCTATCTCCTTGTACTAAGGTCAAATCTACGTGGATAAAGGAACTTCACATAAAACCAGAGACACTGAAACTTATAGAGGAGAAAATGGGGAAAAGCCTTGGAGATATGGGCACAGGGGAAAAATTCCTGAATAGAACAGCAATGGCTTGTGCTGTAAGATCGAGGATTGACAAATGGGACCTCATGAAACTGCAAAGCTTCTGTAAGGCAAAAGACACAGTCAATAAGACAAAAAGACCACCAACAGATTGGGAAAGGATCTTTACCTATCCTAAATCAGATAGGGGACTAATATCCAATATATATAAAGAACTCAAGAAGGTGGACTCCAGAAAATCAAATAACCCCATTAAAAAATGGGGCTCAGAACTGAACAAAGAATTCTTACCTGAGGAATACCGAATGGCAGAGAAGCACCTGAAGAAATGTTCAACATCCTTAATCATCAGGGAAATGCAAATCAAAACAACCCTGAGATTCCACCTCACACCAGTCAGAATGGCTAAGATCAAAAATTCAGGTGACAGCAGATGCTGGTGAGGATGTGGAGAAAGAGGAACACTCCTCCATTGTTGGTGGGATTGCAAGCTTGTACAACCACTCTGGAAATCAGTCTGGCGGTTCCTCAGAAAATTGGACATAGTAATACCAGAAGATCCCTCAATACCTCTCCTGGGCATATATCCAGAAGATGTCCCAACCGGTAAGAAGGACACATGCTCCACTATGTTCATAGCAGCCTTATTTATAATAGCCAGAAGCTGGAAAGAACCCAGATGCCCCTCAACAGAGGAATGGATACAAAACATGTGGTACATCTACACAACGGAGTACTACTCAGCTATTAAAGAGAATGAATTTATGAAATTCTTAGGCAAATGGTTGGACCTGGAAGGCATCATCCTGAGTGAGGTAACAGAATCACCAAAGAACTCAAATAATATGTACTCACTGATAAGTGGATATTAGCCCAGAAACTTAATATATTGAGATATAAGGTACAATTTGCAAAACACATGAAACTGAAGAAGAATGAAGACCAAGATGTGGACACTTTGCCCCTTCTTAGAATTGGAAACAATCACCCATGGAAGGAGTTACAGAGACAAAGTTTGGAGCTGAGACAAAAGGATGGACCTTCAAGAGACTGCCATATCCAGGGATCCATCCCATAATTAGCCTCCAAATGATGACACCATTGCATACACTAGCAAGCGTTTGGTGCAAGGACTGTGATATAGCCATCTCTTGTGAGACTAGGCCGGGGCCTAACAAACACAGAAGTGGATGCTCACAGTCAACTATTGGATGGATCACAGGGCCCCCAATGGAGGAGCTAGAGAAAGTACCCAAGGAGCTAAAGAGATCTGCAACCCTGTAGGTGCAACATTATGAACTAACCAGTACCCCGGAGCTCTTGACTCTAGCTGCATATGTATCAAAAGATGGCCTAGTCGGCCATCACTGGAAAGAGAGGCCCATTGGACAGGCAAACTTTATTTGACCCAGTACAGGGGAATGCCAGGGCCAAAAAATGGGAATGGGTGAGTAGGGGAGGGGGTGGTGTGGGAGACTTTTGGGATAGCATTGGAAATGTAATTTAGGAAAATATGTAATAAAAAAATTAAATTTTTTTTTAATTTTTAAATTTTATCAGATATTTTCTTTATTTACATTCCAAATGGTATCCCCTTTCCTGGTTTCCACTGTGAAAAACACCCCCCCTATAACTTAACCCCTCCCCCTGCTCACCAAACAATCCACTCCCAATTCCTGGCCCTAACATTCCCCCACACAGGGGCATAGAGTTTTCATAGGACAAATCACCTCTCCTCCCATTGATGACCAACCAGGCTATTCTCTGCTGCATATACAGCTGGAGCCATGAATCCCACCATGTGTGCTCTTTGGTTGGTGGTTTAGTACCTGGGAGCTCTAGGCTCACTGGCTTGTTCATATTATTGTTTCTCCTGTGGGGCTGCAAATGCCTTCAGATCCTTAGGTCCTTTCTCTAGCTCCTTCACTGGGGGACCTTATACTCAGTCCAATGGATGGCTGTGAGCATCTACTTTTGTATTTGTCAGGCACTGGCAGAGCCTTTCAGGAGAGAGCTATATCAGGCTTCTGTCAGCAAGCACTTGTTAGCATCCACGACAGAGACTGGGTTTGGTGATTTTAAATGGGATGTGTCCCCAGGTGAGTCAGTTTCTAGATGGTCATTTCTTCAGTCTGTACTCCACACTTTGTCTCTGTAATTCCTTCCATGGGTGTTTTGTTTCCCCCCTCTTAGATGAATAGAAGTGTCCACACTATGGTCTTCCTTTTTAAGTTTCATGAATTGTATCTTGGGTATTCCAAGTTTCAGGTCTTCTGGCTAATATCCATTAACCAGTGAGTACATATGATGTGTGTTCTTATGTGATTGGGTTACCTCACTCAGGATGATACCCTCCAGTCCATCCATTTGGCTAGGAATTTCATAAATTCATTGTTTTTAATAGCTGAGTAGTACTCCACTGTGAAAATGTACCACTGTTTCTGTATTCATGCCTCTTTTGAGGGGCATCTGGGTCCTTTCCAGCTTTGGCTATTATAAATAAGGCTGTTATGAACATAGTGGGGCATGTGTCCTCATTACATGCTGAAGCATTTTCTGGGTATATGCCCAGGACTGGTGTTGCTGGGTCCTCAGGTAGTACTATTCCAATTATTTTGAGGAACGAACAAACTGATATCCAGAGTGCTTGTACAAGCTTGCAATCCCGCCAAAAATGGGAGAGTATTCCTCTTTTTCCACTTCCTCTCTATCAACTGCTGTCACCTGAGTTTTTAATCTTAGCCATTGGGACTGGTGTGAGGTGGAATCTCAAGGTTGTTTTGTTTTGCGTTTTGCTGATGACTAGTAATGTTGAATATTTATTTAGGTGCTTCTCAGCCATTTGGTATTCCTTAGTTGAGAATTCTTGTTTAGCTTTGTACATGATTTTTAATAGGGTTATTTGTTTCTCTGGGGTCTAACTTTTTGAGTTCTTTCTATATATTGACTATTAGCTCTCTATCAGATATAAGATTGCTGAAGATCTTTTCCAATATGTTAGTGGCCTTTTTATCTTCTCGACAGTGTTCTTTGTCTTACAGAAGCTTTGCAAATTAATGAGGCCCCATTTATTGATTCTTGATCTTACAGCACAATGCATTGGTGTTCTGTTCAGGAATTTTCCCCCTTTGCCCATATATTCTAGGCTCTTCCCCACTTTCTCTTCTGTACGTTTCAGTATATCTGGTTTTATGATAAGGCTCTTGACCCACTTGAACTTGAGCTTAGTACAAGGAGATAAGAATGGGTCAATTTGCCTTCTTCTACATGCTAACCACCAGTTGAGTCAGCACCATTTATTGAAAATGCTGTCTTTTTTCCACTGGATGGTTTTAGCACATTTGTCAAAGAATAAATGACCATAGGTATGTGCGTTCATTTTTGGATCTTCAATTCTATTCCATTGATCTACCTGTCTGTCGCTATACCAGTACCATGCAGTTTTTATCACAATTGCTTTGTAGTACAGCTTGAGGTCAGGCATGGTGATTCTCCTAGAGGTTCTTTTAGCCTTGAGAAGAGTTTTTGCTATCCTAGGTTTTTTGTTATTCCAGATGAATTTGCAAATTGCCCTTTCTAATTCGTTGAAGAATTGAGTTGGAATTTTGATGGGGATTGCATTGAATCTGTAGATTGCTTTTGGCAAGACAGTTATTTTTACTATATTGATCCTGCCAATCCATGAGCATGGGAATTCTTTCATTCTTCTGAGAACTCCTTTGATTTCTTACATCAGAGACTTAAAGCTGTTATCATACAGATCTTTCACTTCCTTAGTTAGAGTCACAGGAAGGTATTTTATATTACTTGTGACTATTGTGAATGATTTTGTTTCCTTAGTTTCTATCTTATCTTATTTATCCTTTGGGTGGAAAACCACTGCATTGTTTGAATTAATTTTAGATCCAGCTAATTTGTTGAAGTTGTTTATCAGGTTTAGGAGTTCTCTGATGGAATTTTGGGGGTTTCATAAGTATACTATCATATCATCTGAAAATAGTGATATTTTGACTTCTTCCTTTCCAATTTGTATGTTTGATCTCCTTTTGTTGTACAATTGCTCTGGCTAGGACTTCAAGCACTGTATTGAGTAGGTAGGGAGAGAGTGGGCAGCATTGCCTAGTCCTTGCTTTTAGTGGCAATGCTTCAATTTTCTCTCAATTTAGTTTGATGTTGGTTACTGGTTTGCTGTATATTGCTTTTACTGGGTTTAGGTGTGGGCCATGCATTCCTGATATTTCCAAGACTTTTATCATGAATGGGTGGTGGATTTTGTCAAATACTTTCTCAGTATCTAATGAGATGATCATATGGGTTTTTTCTTTGAGTTTGTTTATATAGTGGATTACATTGATGCATTTCTGAATATTGAACCATCTCTGCATTCCTGAAATGAAGTCTAATTGATCATGATGGATGATCCTTTTAATGCATTTCTTGGATTTGGTTTGCAAGAATTGTATTGAGTATTTTTGCATCAATATTCATATGTGAAATTGGTCTGAAGTTCTCTTTCTTTGTTGGGTCTTTGTGGGGTTTAGGTATCAGAGTAATTGTGGCTTCATAGAACGAATTGGGTAGAGTCCTCTCTGTTTCTATTTTGTGGCATAGTTTGAAGAGTTGGTATTAGATCTCCTTTGAAGGTTTGACAGAATTCTGTACTAAATCCAGCAGGTCCTGGTTGTTTTTTTTGGGAGATGATTAATGACAGTTTTATTTCTTTAGGGGATATGGGACTGTTTAGGTTATTAATCTGATCCTGATTTAACTTTACTACCTAGTACCTGTCTAGAAAATTGGCCATTTCATACATGTTTTTCAGTTTTGTTGACTATCTGATATTTTTTTTATTTCCTCAGTTTCTCCTGTTTCATTTCTGATTTTGTTAATTAGAATACTGTCTCAGTGCCTTCTAGTTAGTCTGGCTAAGGGTTTATCTATCTTATTGATTTTTTCAAAGAACCAGCTCCTGGTTTGGTTGATTCTTTGTATAGTTCTTTTTGTTTCCACTTGGTTGATTTCAGCACTGATTTTTATTATTTCCTCCTATCTACTCCCCTTGGATGAATTTGCTTCCTTTTTTGTTCTAGAGCTTTCAGGTGTGGTGTCAAGCTGCTAGTGTATGCTCTCTGCAGTTTCTTTTTGGAGGCACTCAGAGCTATGAGTTTTCCTCTTAGGACTGCTTTCATTGTGTCCCATAAGTTTGGGTACGTTGTGGCTTGATTTTCATTAAACTCTAAATGTTTTTAATGTCTTTCTTTTCTTTTCTTTCTTTCTTTCTTTCTTTCTTTCTTTCTTTCTGTCTGTCTGTCTGTCTGTCTGTTTTTCTTTCTTTCTTTCTTTCTTTCTTTCTTTCTTTCTTTCTTTCTTTCTTTCTTTCTTTCTCTTTGTCTCTCTCTGTCTCTCTCTGTCTCTCTGTCCCTCTCTCTGTCTCTCTGTCTCTGTCTCTGTCTCTGTCTCTCTCTTTCTTTCTTTCTTTCTTTCTTTCTTTCTTTCTTTCTTTCTTTCTTTCTTTCTTTCTTTCTTTCTTTCTTTCTTCTTTGACCAAAGTATCATTGAGTAGAGCATTGTGTCAGCATCCACCTGTCTGTGGGCTTTCAATTATTTATGTTGTTATTGAAGATCAGCCTTAGTCTGTGGTGATCTACTAGGATGCATGGAATTATTTCAATCTTCTTGTATATGTTGAGGCCTGTTTTGTTACAAATTATATGGTCAATTTTAGAGAAAGTACCATGAGGTGCTGAGATGAAAATGTATCCTTTTGTTTTAGTATGAAATGTTCTATAGATATCTGTTAAATTCATTTGTTTCATAACTTCTGTTACTTTCACTGTAACTCTGTTCAGTTTCTGTTTCCATGATCTGTCAATTAATAAGAGTGGGGTGTTGATGTCTCCCACTATTATTGTGTGTGGTGCTATGTGTGTTTTGTGCTTCACTATAGTGAAGCTTTAATGAATGTGGATATCCTTGCTTTGGAGCATAGATGTTCAGAATTGAGAGTTTATCTTGGGATATTTTACCTTTGATGAGTAGGAAGTGTCCCTACTGATCTTTTTTGATAACATTCGGTTGAAAGTTGATTTTATTTAATATTAAAATGGCTATTCCATCTTGTTTCTTGGGACCATTTTCTTGGAAAATTGTTTTCCATCTATTTCCTCTGAGGTAGGATCAATCTTTTTCACTGAGTTGGTTTTTCTGTATATAGCAAAATGTTGAGTCCTGTTTATGGACCCAGTCTATTAATCTATGTCTTTTTATTGAGGAATTGAGTCCATTGAAATTAAGAAATATTAAGGAAAAGTCATTGCTGTTTCCTCTTTTTTGTTTGTTTGTTTGTTTGTTTTTTGTTGTTGTTGTTGTTAGAGTTGGAATTCTGTTCATATAGCTGTCTTCTTTTAGGTTTCCTGAAAGATTACTTTCTTTCTTTTTCTAGAGCTTAGTTTTCCTCCTTGTTTTGGAGTTTTCTTTTATTATCCTTTGAAGGGTTAGGTTTGTTGAAAGATACTGTATAAATTTGGTTTTGTCATGGAATACATTGCTTTCTCCATCTATGGTAATTGAGAGTTTTGCTGGGTATAGTAGCCTGGGCTGGCATTTATGTTCTCTTCAGGTCTGTATGACATCTGCCCAGGATCTTCTGGCTTTCATAGTCTCTGGGAAGAAGTCAGGTGTAATTCTGATAGGTCTGCCTTTATATGATACTCGACCTTTTTCCCTTACTGCTTTTAATATTCTTTCTTTTTAGAGTGTGTATTTGTTGTCTTAATTATTATGTGATGGGAGGAATTTCTTTTTTGATTTGGAGTTCTGTAGGCTTCTTGTATGTTCATGACCATCTGGTTTTTGTTTGTTTGTTTGTTTTGTTTTTGTTTCTGTATTTAGTTTGGAGAATTTTTCTTCTATAATTTTGTTAAAGATATTTACTGTCCCTTTTAGTTAGGAATCTTCCTTCTCATCTATACCTATTATCCTTAGGTTTGGTCTTCTTATTATGTCCGGGATATCCAAGATGTTTTGGGTTATTATTATCTTTTTACATTTCACATTTTCTTTGATTTTTGTGTCAATATTTTTTATGGTATCTTCTGTATCTGAGATTCTCTCTTCTATTTCTTGTATTCTGTTGGTGATGGTTGCATCTATGGCTCCTGACTTCTTTCCTTGGTTTTCTATCTCCAGGGTTGTCTTCCTTTGTGATTCTTTATTGTTTCTACTTTCATTTTTAGATGCTGGATGGTTTTGTTCAATTCTTAAACCTGATTGGTAATATTTTCCTGTAATTCTTTATTGGATTTTTGTGTTTCCTCTTTAAGAACTTCTAACATGTTTGCTGTTCTCCTGTATGACTTAAAGGGAGTTATTTATGTCTTTCTTATAGTTTTCCATCATCTTCATGAGAAGTGACTTTAGATCCATATGTTCCTTTTCTGGTGTGATGGTGTATCCAGGACTTGCTATGGTGGGAGAGTTGGGATCTGATTGATGACAAGTAACCTTGGTTTCTGTTGCTTCTTTTCTTACTCTTGCCTCCTGCCATCTGATTATTTCAAGTGCTCCCTGCCCTCAATATATCTGATTGGAACCTGTCCTTCCTGTAATCCCTTTTGAGTCAGAACTTCTCTGAGTCCAGCTGTCTCTGTAATCCTGTGATTCCAGGATCCTATTATCCTGAGATTCTGGGTGTATCAGAGTTTTTGGCAGTCAAGCTTCCTCTGAGACCCTGACATCCTGGTGTGACCTATCTCCTGGGATCCTTTGATCCTGGGATCCTAAGATCCTGCGTGTGTTTGAGTGCCTGGAAATGGCACCTCCTCTGTGGGCCTTGAGCTGTCTGTTGAGTTTGAAACCAATGTAGACCAGAGCTGACTAGAAGGAACTCAAGCTACTGGTAGAGTGTGGTTCCTGTGTCCCTGCTCTTGCTGGTACCAGACACTCCTGGTGCTGTTGGAACAGATATTTTGTTCGACTCACCAGTGATCCTAAGGTCCTGTGCATGCTAGAGAACCTGGAGAGTGGAGAGTTGGTTTTGTTGTTGTTGTTGTTTCTTTGTTTGTTTTTCTTTTGTAGTCCACTATCCCCACTTTTGTTATTACAACATCTCTGTCCTTTTCTGTCATGACACCTGAGCTATATGTGAAATTTTATGATACAGTTGTTGTTGTTCTTTTGTTTGTTTGTTTTAAGGGATTTTCATTCAATCATCACATATTCTCTTCTTTATCAGTTGTGGATCTTTGGATCTCTGTGTTAATTTCCATCTGCTAAAAAGAAAACTCTAATGAAAGTAGATGGCTCTACTAACCTAGGCATAAGATGATAAATCACTCAGAATTAGTTTAATACTACACATATTCAGAAGAGTAATAGTAATGGGTTTTCCCCTAGGGCCTGTAGCTATAGGTTTTGGCCTCAATATCAGTGCAAAATATGGGTTCCAAGCCTGTGTATTTGGCTATTGGTATTAGGTACACTTAAGGCAGGATATTCTGGCTTTGATTCTGTAACTGATGTGTTGGTTGGAGTCTCTAAGGACATAGGCTGAAAGCTTTCTGTTCTATTCAGTGCTTCTGAGAAATGTCAACATTTACAAAGTTTGTATTCTCTCTCAGCTTTCACCTAAGATTTGTCCCAATCTGTGGGGATTTTTAAAGGTTATTTTAGCTTATATTTGACTTGATGTGATATATTTATATTTCACTTTATTTGATATATAAATATAGATAGATAGATAGATAGATAGATAGATAGATAGATAGATATAAAGTCTTGTCATTTGGTTAATATAATGAATTTTATGCTAAGTTTTAATGTACTTACAATTGATATTAACATTTTATTTTTATTACTTTTCCAATTTATACAAAGAAATTCTGGTTTTGGAAATATGTAGCAAAAATGTTTTCTACATTATTTTATAGTTCCTCTTACTGATACTTAACAGAGTGCCTCTCACCTTAAGCATGAAGTTTAAAATTATTTTCTCCTCATTAATATATGCATATATTTAATATCATGTTGTTATATAGCTGTGTTTTACAATTTTAATAGAGTAAGTAAAAAGTTACAGAACAGTATCATTTACATAACATAAACAGACTTGAACATCTTTCAAAGGAAAATGCTCCATATCGCTATAAAGTTTTGTCTTCTTATTCTAATAGACTGAAAATATCTCTGAAAGAATCACTAAAGTTTGCAGCAGTGATGTTCAGACACAGTGTCTACAAATGGTTACAGTTAATATTACATTTCTCTTTGTCTTTATACAAATGAAACCATCAGTTGCCAGCTTTATAGAGGGTTAGTCCCCCCTTTTGTGTGAAAACTGTTATTGAGCCACTTATGGGTTCTATGCATATCCTAGGAATCCAATAAGATGCTGAGCAAAATCTCACAACTAAATGCAAAGGTACAGGATGATTACTGAGGCTTGCCACTACAAGCCTGTCTCCAGTTTCAGGTTGTGTATATATTATTTTTAGATCATGGTACAAATACTCTCTAGGTCATCTGTAGGCTGAGTTACTATGGTAAACAGTATTATCACAGCTACCAGGTCTTGCAACAAAAGAGAAAATATTGTTTGTGACACTTATATTTTTAAGTTTTAATTCAGTGCTAAGTGTGCATATCTTTGTGAGTGTGTGTATGTATGTGTTTATGTGGGTGAGTAGGCATATATGTACACAGAGCAAAAGGCTTCAGAAAGCTGGAGCTAACGAATTTGGACTTCCCTGTAGTTACGTGGGTCTTACGATTCGAAAGTCTGGTTTGCATGGTACCATCACAGAGTACTAAATGCACCTAAAACTTAATAGAACATCAGTGTAGTAGTTGGTTGTTACAAGTATAGCAGAGACTCCTACTTTGTTGGACAGTCTGATAGAAATATTAGAAAGCAGACAGGTATATTATTTTATTTCTTTTTAAATATTTATGTTTTCTTAATTTCAATATACATCAACTGCAGAAATCTATAACTCACATGATAACCTACAGCATTCTAGAGTGAACATTAATACTCTCATTCAAGATGTTCTAAAACTAAAGGATAAGATGATGTGTATGAAATCATCAATACTGAATTTCTTTAGAATTTAAATTTTGTTACTAAGCATCATTATATATAGTAAGTTGTTTTGTGTTAGGGAAAAACATACACAAAAACACACACTCAGACACAGACATAGACTCTCTCACACACAGTTTTACACAGCTTTATAAAATTGTATTAGTTGCTTTTAAGTAAAAGACTCTACTTTCTCCATAAGATGCTATACTGAGTGTCCATGGTAAAGTTCTCTTAGGCATGTTAGGAATCACTTTACACTTAAATTTTTTCTGACTGACACTTCTGAAATACATTTTAAAATCTTGTAGCTGTATTATATGTGTGGTTTTCTGTGACTTCTAGCATACTATAACATCTTATTAATAAGGTCTATACATGCATATTTTAAAATGTTAGCTATAGCATTTTTTCAAAATATGAATTATTGGTACTTTTATATAAAGTTTATCTGTGACAAATAATTTTTGAATGACAAAATACGGTTTTTATCATGAAATTTATTGGCATTGTAATTTTTCATAATATATAGTGACATTAATAATTGCCACTGAAGATTGTAAGCTTAAGCATGGTTAAGAAGGAATGATGAAGCTACTTATGGTGAGCCACAATAATAATTGTTTTGAGACCAAGCCTTTCAGTGTAGCCCAGCCTGTCCTGGAACTTGTTATGGAGATTAGACTGGTCTTGAAATTACAGAGAAATATTCACCTGTCTCTGCTTCCACCCAGCTCCTTCTTTCATTTTACTTTATTTTTTTAAATGTTTTAATTTTTTATACAAGTGTTAAAACACACTATTGCTTGTAAATAAAAATTGGATTTTCTGTCATTTCAATCTTTTTATTATGTTTATAAAGTTGCTTTTATAACCACATAGTGAAAAGCAATCATTTTCTTATGGTATCTCTGCTCCAGAAATATAAAACTCCTAACAGTTTTCTTTTCCCGTTTTAAGCCTTTCTGTGTCCCCTAATAGACATAGGAACTTAAGGTTGTGCTGGTTTGCAGAGTCCAGTCTTTCAGGAGTTGGTTAATGAATACCACCTCTGTTATTTTTGCTATGGTAGACAGAAAAATGGAAGATAAGGATATAGAAAAATGCTCAAATTTAAACTGACACTGCTTTGCAAATTTATAATGGCTTACCTTTCTCAATAAAACTAAGGAAATAATTAAACAATAGTGATTCAAATAACAGTTTCATTGAACATTGAGGCCTTCAGCAACAGAGTCATCAGAATCATCGCCCTTCCCGATGGATATCAGCATGATGCTCCAGTATCAAAGCCTGAGAAGTGTGGACACAATCCAATATCATTGCTCTTACCTGGCATTTGTCAGACTTTTGTTTAATTTGTAGCACAAAAGGAAACAAAAGAAATCAAAAACAGCCTGGAGTGGTGGCACATGCCTTTAATCCCAGCACTTGGGAGGCAGAGGCAGTCGGATTTCTGAGTTCAAGGCCAGCCTGGTCTACAAAAATGAGTTCCAGGACAGCCAGAGCTATACAGAGAAACCCTGTCTTGAAAAACCAAAGGAAAAAAAAAAGCAATAAAAACACTTTCTATGATCTGATCTACCAGTTTTACCTATATCTCTGTGTTATATGAAAGGTGTGTATCTCTTCCCATGAGTCCAGATGATGGTGATTTCAATAAAGTCACACATCTCTCAGTTAATATACTTCCTACGCAGACTTTAATACCACATCTTTACAGAAATCCTATAAAAATAATAAGTGCTCTGAATAAATGGCAAGTGTTCACCTTTTAATCATTCATTGTTATATCAAGGCATTGAATGAAGTAGGACCGTGGACAGCAGACACATACACATTTGATGGTAGCTGGGGTGAGGTGGGGTGGTTGGGCACTGTCTACATTGAAAGCTGTTTTCATATGTAGTTGTGAATATGTAGAAATGGAAGACCACATCTCCTCAGGTCTTAGTTTCACTCGTGCTCTTCCCAGATGTTTCAATACATAAAAATCCTTTTCTAGGGAGTATGATGACTATGTTGTCAGGACAAGGAAATTATTGCAAATCCCCAGTGTATGCTTACTATCCTTCTCAAAATGTTTTTATTAACATATATTACACATTATAATGTATAATTGCATTATGCATTTTCAGAAAGATGCATAATATATTTTGATTATATTCATTGTTGTTACACTCTTGCTATTATAGCTCCTTTACTTTCTGACTATCCTGCTTCCACATTTTTATCTCCTTTTCCTCCTAGGTAATCTAGTGAATTTCATCAAGGCTGCCAAGGTTGTTCGCAGGTGAATGGGTAGGATATTCTTTTCTTCTAGGTGCATGTGAATCTTACCAGAGGCCTCACTACTGAAGAAAATGTCTCTTCTCCAGTTAGCTGCTTCCTTATGTAAATCCACAGTGATTGGTATTATAGAAGACACTGAAAAATCATTAGACAAAACACTGTAGGTAGGATTTTCAGTTTTATGTAGACTGTGAGTTTGTTCATGTGGAAGATCATTGAATTGATGAAATGCTAATTTCAGACAGTCAGCAACCTCCCAGTTATTGCTGGGGGAGTAAGTGACAAGAAAGAGAAGGAAGGGAGTGGAAAGAAGCAGGTGGGGAAAAGGGAAGAGAGGAGGAAGTGAGAGAGGAAAGAGAGAAGAGGGTAGGGATAAAATTGGGGATGAAGGAGATGTGTTTAAAATACTCTTAGCCATGCAATCATTGAAAGAGAATATTTGAACCACCTTTTATCAGTTTATTCATACAATCCCGGATATGCAGGTAGCATGAAGTGGTGTAATTTTATTTCACATGGAAATCTATCTAAAAATGAAAATCATCCTGTCCTAAAAATCTGTACAGTATTAGCTATGAGTTTTTCTTAGATTGATTTCTTTGTACTACAGAAAAGACTTTAATAACAGGAGTCAACAGAGCCATCTGGAGCAGAACCATTACCTTAAATTAAGGAAAAAAAGATAATCATACTTGGGCTTGGTATGGTCAGGACTTCATTTGCCTCATTCTAAAATTTCAGAGTGGGGAGAAGGTTATATATTTCAGCCCAATTACAGATTTCTAGCATGCTAAGACATAGAAAACCCATAGGAAGAACAACAATATCAACCAACCTGACCCCCTCCCCACCAAGAAGTTCCAGGGACTAAACCAACAACCAAAGAATACACATGGAGTGACCCATGGCTCCAGTCACCTATGTGGCAGAGGCTGGCCTTTTCAGGCATCAATGGGAGAAGAGGCCCTTGATCCTGTGATGGCTCCACTCCTCAGTGTAGTGGAATGCCAGGGAGAGAAAGTGGGAGTGGGTGGGTGGGTGAGTGGTAGAGCATCCTCATAGAAGCAGGGGGAGGGGAAATGAGATAGGGGGTTTTGGGAGGGGAAACCGGGAAAGGTGATAACATTTAAAATACACTTAAAGAAAATATCCAATGAAAAATAAGAAAAAAAAAAAAAAACAAAAAACAAAAAAAGAGGTTGCAGTCATTTGACTATGAGTTCTGGCTTTGTTGGATCCTATCAAACAGAGTCTGAGTTTGGGAGCCACTGACAAATATTCCCTAAAGCCAGCATAACAAGTGGATGGTTATTGGATCCACTAATTTCTGGCATGCACCACAGGCTACTGCAGCTAAGACCAAAAGATTCAATACCACTCAAGGACACTGAATGTTCTTGAATTTATAACTTGTTATGTCTTAGTGTTTGCAATTGGAAACTATTGTCTCATTACATAATTCTTATACACAAAATGCTTCTGAAAATATGTACAAAATAAATTTCATCATCTAGGGAAATTTATCTTAATTTCTTCAGACTTCATTTTTTATTATATGTCAAAAGTCAGTTATTTATTGGTGTGTGAGGTTGTATGTGTTTATGTGTATAGGGTTGCTTATGAACCTGACTATTGGTGGTTGTGGAGACCAGAAGAGGGTATCAGGTCCTTTGATCTGATATAGATGGTTATAGATGGTTATAGATGGTTATGGGTCACCAGAGTTGAGTAATGGACTCTGAATTCAAATCCTCTGCATATTCTTTAGTGTTGTGACCCTTCTCCTTTTTTCAATATTTGGAGTTTTGACAAAAAATAATTAATTCATTCTCTACTAAATTCAAAGACAAAATTCTTTATTATTTATACTTTCTTTTTATGTAGTGGTTCACTATTCATATGATGGCTTTAATCGGACATGTGTTTATTTGTTCTAGTGTATACAACATTAATGAAAGACTATCCTATGGGATTCCTCCCCTTGGAACTCAGAATTCCTGTCCAAGAAGGAAAATAATGATTGTAAAAGAGAGTGGGGTTGAGGACACCAGGAGAACATGGCCCATTGAGCAACTAAGCAGGTCTCATAGGGCCTCACAGAGGCTGAAGCAACAATCATAGAATCTGTGCTAGGTCCTCTGCAAATATGTTATGATTGTTAGTTTGGTGGTTTGTGAGACTCCTAACAGTGTTGGTGGAGACTATCTCTGGCTCTTTTTGGCCTGCTCTTGGAACCCTTCTATATGACAGGGATCCCATGAGATGTAAACAATATGGTCAGCCAAGAAAGATTTGCACAATGTTACCACCAATTGCCATGGTAATGTGGATGAGGAAAAAATTGAAGATCCTCAATCATCAATGAAGATCTACATATAATTAACTGCTGCTGAGAGGCAAATCTGTCTTCTCAAATGATGATTCCAATGATGGGCTCTTCAATCTCTAGTGATCACCTGTAAACACATAAGCATATTAGCATTACTGGTGGAACTCAGTTATATTTAAAGATACACATATGCATATATGATCTCTTTTGATTTTGGAATTTTGTGTTCTATCATCTGGGAAGATAAGGAAAATATGGTTATGTTCCATTACAATGACTTTTAAAAATACTGCCTAAACAGGGACTCTGATAAATTCACAATGCATTGAGGAACCATCTTTTTTTCTTTTTAAATTCTTTTTAATCATTTTTTACAGTGCAGTCATTATTTATCCCCTTCAGAGTCTGCCCTCTGACAGTTCCTCGTCCCATTCCTCCTCCCTTGTCTCAAAGAGAACATACCCCCAACCCCTTCAGGCTTAATGACTCCTATTTACTTCTTCAGTCTGTTCTTACTTTGATGGCTTTTTTTTTTCTCTTCAGCTTACCTAAAATTCTAGGAACAAGGATCCTTGAAAATATTCTTCTCACAACTAAATTTGGGGTTATGCTCAAAGACCCACAGAATCAGGCAGAGATAATATTCAACTAGACTGTATTTTGACTCTGTTGCTTGGTTCTCATATATCTATCATCTTGACACCTAGTCTTGTTCATCTCTGATAATGATTGATATAATGTCCAGCTTATTTTTGTACATATCTTTATTCATGGATTTTTTTACAGGCAACTGCACTTATGATTTAAGACTGGATTTGTTTTATAGCTACTTCTTAGCTTTGAGAATAACCTACTAGATGGCAGAATCAGTAACTGCGATGTATTATGTTAGTTTTCATCGCATTGTCTATAGTTTAACTAAAGATAACCTACCCCTCACCCCCTCCATCAGATAGTATTTCTTGAGTTCTTTGCTAAGTTGAGCTCATGATTCTACTCATCTAAGACCTGGACTCTGTCCATATTCTCTTGTGCCTGTTTATCTCCATCTGTTCTTCTAAATGGCCACTTCCCAGCAACAGTTTGACAGCCGTCTCTCAGGACACAGTAACATCTTGATATCAACATGTAATGGAATTGGAATGTTTCCTTACCCTGAAGAATTGCTGCTTCACACAGAGGACACATGCTTAGGAAATTTTAACTTCCTTGCTAGAGGCAAAGTTCCCTGTTTTGTCTTCCAGGAGAACCTCCACATATGGCTGCAAATCCACCAGTATGATCAGCTTACAAAACTCTACAAGTCAACCTAAGAGATGACAGTGTCCTACAAATTTTGAAGCAATCTGTCCACCAAATGGCACTAGTTTTATCCAATTACATTATCATTCCTTATAATCATGGCTAAAATAAGAGACAGAATAAAACAAAATTTAAAAGTTTTTAATAACACAAAACTTTTGTACAACTGATAAATGTTTCTTATGTTATCTCAGATCTCACAGATGGTTTTACTATGTAAAAAAAAAAAGAGAATAGGATTTTGCTCTAATAATTTGAGATGTATGTTTTTATATATTCTCGGGCTCTCTTATATTTAAGTCTAGTTTTGAAGATGCATTCCAAGTCAGTAATGATCGCAATGCCAATGCTCCATAGCTGGCCCTTATTAAAGCAACTTTACCTTGGTGACACAATTCAGGCGAGTCTGCCAAATAGAATGCAGCCTAATTAGTACAAATGAAAGAAAGGAGGCAATTAAACAATGAGGAAATTGTGAGTAGAAACAAGAAAATATTAACGAAGACCACTGAGAAAACTTCCAGGAGGCAGATAGCTAGAGGTGTCTACCTACTATTGAAAATGAATACATATCTTTAAATAATGATGACATATATATTCACATACATAGGATGATCAAATTAAACATGTATGATTTTATGGAAAGAATTAAGAAACCTGAACTTATTAGCAATTTGTATTTAAATTTGGCAAAATAACCATAGAACGTTCTGCAAAATTTCACAAAAGTTGATATTTGTATGTCTCCTGTGTTTATAGACATACCCTATTTTGAAATGTTACTATTTTCAATTTTTCATATTTTCTTTTAAAGTTAAGCACAGTAATGTTGAAAAGCAATTTTATATCAATTTTTAAAGAATTTTCTACTCATCCTGAAGCTGCTATGCTTCTGTTTATAGCAAAGAAAATCCAATGAGAGCAGGTCTGAAGCTGAGGAATGTTTACAGCTATTATTATCGCCTTTATTCTCAGATTAGTAGTTGCTAGTGAGTTTATCTCACTGATACTTACAACTACTTGTAAATGTGGGTTATTTGTCTAAGTGAATTCCTGCTGTTTTATACAGACAAACAATTAATTATTCCCATGTAGAAGACTCACTTGTCACCAGGAACAGACACCATTTTCCTCTTTCAATGCTTCTATTTAAACTAGATTTTGATAACCTCAATTTTATTCTTTAGAGAAATTCTAAAACAATTAAAGATTACAGGAGTTTTCTTTTGTCTCAGCTTGACCTTGCGTCATGCTCAGAAGATAAAAACGTGTATAGGGGAGGTGTCCTTTGGTTCACCTAATTACCAGGGTGACAGTAGCTTTCCATTAAAGTATCTTCTCAGAATCTACTCAGCAATGTAAAAAGGGGGCAGAATTTTGATTTGCATATTGTACAATTTCTTTCATTTTTATTATGTGGAAAAACTATTCATGTTCATAGTTAGGGTTTCATTGAGATTGCCTCAGGCAATTTTTGTTGCTTTGTTTCCAGATGTTTCTATATGATTAAGGTAGAAAATCAAATAAAATTATAATTAAAGATCATGTTATTTTGCTATAAGGGATGAAATTAACTTTTATTTTAAAATCCATTTAGAAATAAAGCAAAAAAAAAATAGGTCCAAAATATAAACTTGGGCCATAAAATAATTTTAATTTGGCATTAATGGATTTATAGACACCATAGGTTTGGGTTCTAGAAATCCAGGATGATTTCTAACCTGACATTTCTTAAACTGTTGCAGAAACAGATGGGGGGTGTATTAAATTCATTTTGTGAATCAATATTTACAGATTCACAATATTATACTGCTAATATTATAAGAAAGGATACTTAAACAAATAAGAAAACTTCAGACAAACTTACCTGATGACATGAGATGCAGAAATTTTCAACCAAACACATCCAAACTCAACTATAAAATATATTCACTACTTTGTGCATCATGTGCAAAGAGATTTTATTCCAGAATTCAAAGATCAACATGTGCAAATCAATAGATGTTGATCAACATAACAATGGAGTTAATGTCCCAAGCCACATGATCATCTCAACAGATGCAAAAAAGTCACCTGGCAAATTTGTCTCAGTTTGAAAATACTGGAGATTCTAGCAATAGAGTGAATATACCTCAAAACAATGAAGGCAAGACATGAAAAGCCCACAGGTGATATTATACTAACTGCAAGAAAACTGAAAGCATTTCTTCTAAAGGTGATAAGGGAGGGCAGTTATCTCTGCTCTCATTCAATATTTTGCTTCAGGCTGTAGCCACAAAGCAAGTGAAACATCTAAAGAATATGAAAGGAAGAATTAGAATTATTGCCATTTAACATGACTCAATTTTGTAATGAATAGATTCTATAAATATAAAATCTAATTTTTCCTCCCTACCACTTAATTTGCACCAATAACAAATCTGATCCCAATTATTCATTAATAAATTCCTAGGCCATAAGTTTTGACTTGTTCTCTGACTAGCTATTAACTTATTATTCTTGATATTCTAACCCAAGTTCAGTTATGTGCTAGTTTACATCTGTCTCCTCAGCATTCTGAGATGAAACTTGTTTTTATTTTAATCTGAATTCAGCTACAAGGCTGGCGTTTGGCCCTCTCCTCAGTGTCCTCAGCAGAATCTCCTGTCTCTGACTATTGCTCAGAATTCTTCTATCTCTATAGATGTTCCTCATCCTATTTTCCATTTCAGCTTATTGTCCATAAACTTCTCTATTGACAAGTGATGCTTATAAGAAATTCTCTCTGAAAACATCTGAAAGAAAACTCTTAGATTTAACACTGATTTTAGTAAAGTTGTACAATGAAAAATCATCACACAAAAATTAGCATTCATGTATATTAATAATAAATTTCCCGAGAAAGTATTTAGGAATAGTGTCACAATCACAACACTTTCTACCAGACTATACTATGTAGAAATAAATTCCTACAAGGATATGAATGACCTACAGGATAAACAGTTTAGAACACTGAAAAATCAAATTCAAGGTACTAGAAGATAGAGACGGTCTCCATTTTTCAGGATTTGAAGAATAAATATTGTGAAAATTACCAGATTACTGAAATAGCATGTCATATGCTTTTAGAGTGCTTTTTTCATGGGAATTAAATTTAATGTAATTCCCATGAAAATTCCAATGACATTAGTCACACAACTAATAAATACAAAGACAAATTTTGTTTAGAAAAAATAATTTACTAAAACTTAATTTTTATAAGTTAATAATAATAACAAAAGCAGGTTATTCTATGATGCTTTGATAAGTGATGTAAAATAATTTTAATTTAAACACAGCAGTTAAGATTTAATATTGTGAGGAGGGCTTCACCAGAGCATCTGCAGGAGACATCTTCCTTCCCAGAACACACCAAGACTGGTCTACACAGGTGAAGGTGTGGATTACAAAAGCTAACAGCTTCTGGACAGGCGGGAGCCACAGAGTTTCTGTGGAAGACCCCATTTCAAGCTCGAGATATCTGGGCACCTTCCCTGCCAGAGGAGAGGTTTCCAACACGCCAGGGAGGGCTTCTGCTGAGCATCCACGGGAGCCATCTTCCTTCCCGGTTCCGCCAAGACTAGTCTGCACAGGTGAGAGTGTAGACTACAGAAGATAACAGCTTCTGGGACAGGCCCTGTTTCGGGCCTTCATCTTCAGCCAGGAGGCAGGTCTGAATGCCAGATATCTGTGCACCTTCCCTATAAGAGGAGAGCTTGCCTGCAGAGAGTACTCTGACCATTGAGACTCAGGAGATCTAGACCCCCAGGTCTACTGATAGAGACTAAAAGAATCACAGGGGGAACAAACTCCAACCAGAGACAAATATAACAACTAACTCCAGAGATTACCAGATGGTGAAAGGCAAACTTAAGAATATTACTAACAGAAACCAAGACCCCTCACCATCATCAGAACCTACACTCCCACCTCAGCCAGTCCTAGATACCCCAACATACCCTAAAAGCAAGACTCAGATTCAAAATCATATCTCATGATGCTGGTAGAGGACATCAAGAAGGGCTTTTATAACTCACTTAAAGAAATACAGGAGAACACTGCTGAAGACGTAGAAATACTTAATGAATTACAGGAAAATACAAACAAACAGGTGATGGAATTGAACAAAACCATCCAAGACCTAAAAAGGGAAGTGGACACAATAAAGAAAACCCAAAGTGAGGAAATTCTGGAGATAGAAAACCTAGGAAAGAAATCTGGAACCATAGATGCAAGCATCAGCAACAGAATACAAGAGATTGAAGAGAGAATCTCAGGTGCAGAAGATTCCATAGAGAACATCTGCACAACAATCAAAGACAATGCAAAATGCAAAAAGATCCTAACTCAAAACATCCAGGAAATCCAGGACACAATGAGAAGACCAAACCTACGGATAATAGGAGTAGATGAGAATAAGATTTTCAACGTAAAGGGACAGCAAATATCTTCAATAAAATTATGGAAAAAAACTTCCCAAACCTAAAGAAAGAGATGCCCATGACCATACAAGAAGCCTACAGACTCCAAATAGACTGGACCAGAAAAGAAATTATTCACGACACATAATAATCAGAACAACAAATGCACTAAATAAATATAGAATAAAAAAGCAGTAAGGGAAAAAGGTCAAGTAACATATAAAGGCAAGCCTATCAGAATTACACCAGATTTTTCACCAGAGACTATGAAAGCCAGAAGAGCTTGGACAGATGTTATACAGACACTAAGAGAACACAAATGCCAGCCCAGGCTACTATACCCAGCCAAACTCTCAATTGCCATAGACGGAGAAACCAAAGTTTTCCACGACAAAACCAAATTCACACATTATCTTTCCACAAATCCAGTCCTTAAAAGGATAATAACAGAAAAAAAAAAAAAACAATACAAGGACGGAAACCACGTCCTAGAAAAAGCACGAAGGTAATCCCTCAACAAACCTAAAAGAAGACAGCCACAAGAACCGAATGCCAACTTTAACAACAAAAATAATAGGAAGCAACAATTACTTTTCCTTAATATCTCTTAATATCAATGGACTCAACTTCCCAATAAAAAGACATAGACTAACAGACTGGTTACACAAACAGGACCCAACATTTTGCTGCTTACAGGAAACTCATCTCAGAGAAAAAAGATAGACACTACCTCAGAATGAAAGGCTGAAAAACAATTTTGCAAGCAAATGGTCTGAAGAAACAGGCTGGAGTAGCCATTCTAATATCTAATAAAATCGACTTCCAAACCAAAGTCATCAAAAAAGTAAAGGAGGGGCACTTCATACTCATCAAAGATAAATTCCTCCAAAAGGAACTCTCAATTCTGAATATCTATGCTCCAAATACAAGGACAGCCATATTCATTAAAGAAACTTTAGTAAAGCTCAAAGCACACATTGTACCTCACACAATAATAGTGGGGGACTTCAACACACTACTTTCATCAAAGGACAGATCATGGAGACAGAAACTACACAGGGACACAGTGAAACTAACAGAAGTTATGAACCAAATGGATCTAACAGATATCTACAGAACATTTTATCCTGAAACAAAAGGATATACCTTCTTCTCACCACCTTATGGTACCTTCTCCAAAATTGACAATATAATTGGTCACAAAACAGGCCTCAACAGATACAAAAATATTGAAATCATCCTAGGTATCCTATCAGATCACCATGAACTAAGGCTGATCTTCAATAACAACATAAAGAATAGAAAGCCAACATTCATGTGGAAACTGAACAACATTCTTCTCAATGACACCTTGGTCAAGGAAGGAATAAAGAAAGAAATTAAGGACTTTTTAGAGTTTAATGAAAATGAAGCCACAATATTCCCAAACTTATGGGACACAATGAATGCATTTCTATGAGGAAAACTCATAGCTCTGAGTGCGTCCAAAAAGAAATTAGAGACAGCACACACTAACAGCTTGACAATGCATCTACAAGCTTTAGAACAAAAAGAAGCAAATTCACCCAAGAGGAGTAGATGTCAGAAAATAATCAAACTCAGGGGCGAAATCAACCAAGTCGAAACAAGAAGATCTATTTAAAGAATCAACCAAAGGAAGAGCTGGTTCTCTGAAAAAATCACCAAGATAGATAAACCCTTAGCCAGACTCACTAAAGGTCATAGGGACAGCATCCTAATTAACAAAATCAGAAATGAAAAGGGAGACATAACAACAGATCCTGAAGAAATCCAAAACACCATCAGAGCCTTCTACAAAAGGCTATACTCAACAAAACTGGAGAACCTGGATGAAACTAACAAATTTCTAGACAGATACCAGATACCAAAGTTAAATCAGGATAGGTAAATGATCTAAACAGTCCTATATCCCCTAAAGAAACAGAAGCAGTCATTATAGTCTCCCAACCAAAAAAAAAAAAAAAAAAAAAAAAAAGCCCAGGACCAGGTGGGTTTAGTGCAGAGTTTTATCAGACCTTCAAAGAAGATCTAATGCCAGTTCTTCACAAACTATTCCACAAATTAGGAGAATGTACTCTACTCAACTCATTCTATGAAGCCACAATTACTCTGATACCTAAACCATAGAAAGACTCAACAAAGATAGAGTACTTCAGACCAATTTCCCCTATGAATATTGATGCAAAAATACTCAATAAAGTTCTCACTAACAAAATCCAAGAACACATCAAAACAATCATCCATCCTGACCAAGTAGGTTTCATTCCAGGGATTCAGGGATGGTTTAATATACGGAAATTCATCAACGTAATCCATTATATAAACAAACTCAAACACAAAAACCACATGATCATCTCCTTAGATGCTGAGAAAGCATTTGACAAAATCCAACACCCATTCCTGATAAAAGTCTTGGAAATATTAGGAATTCAAGGCCCACATGTAAACATGATAAAAGCAATCTACAACAAACCAGTAGCCAACATCAAAGTAAATGGTGAGAAGCCTTGAAGCAATCCCACTAAAATCAGTGACTAGCCAAGGCTGCCCACTTTCTCCCTACCTATTCAACATTGTACTTGAAGTCCTAGCCAGAGCAATTAGACAACAAAAGGAGATCAAGGGGATACAAATTGGAAAGGAAGAAGTCAAAATATCACTTTTTTCTGATGATATGATAGCATATATAAGTGACCCTAAAAATTCCACTAGAGAACTCCTAAACCTGATAAACAGGTTCAATGAAGTATCTGGATATAAAATTACCTCAAAAAATTCAATGGCCTTTCTCTAAGCAAAGGATAAACAGGCTGAGAAAGAAATTAGGGAAACACCACCCTTCTCAATAGTCACAAATAATATAAAATACCTTGGCGTGACTCTAACTAAGGAAGTGAAAGATCTGTATGATAAGAACTTCAACTCTCTAAAGAAAGAAATTAAAGAAGATCTCAGAAGATGGAAAGATGTCCCATGCTCATGGATTGGCAGGATCAATATAGTAAAAATGGCTATCTTGCCAAAAGCAATCTACAGATTCAATGCAATCCCCATCAAAATTCCCACTCAAATCTTAAACGAATTGGAAAGGGCAATCTGCAAATTCATCTGGAATAACAAAAAACCTAGGATAGCAAAAACTCTTCTCAAGGATAAAAGAACCTCTGTTGGAATCACCATGCCTGACCAAAAGCTGTACTATAGAGTAATTTTGATATAAACTGCATGGTACTGGAATAGTGAAAGACAAGTAGACCAATGGAATAGAATTGAAGACCCAGAAATGAACCCACACACCTATGGTCACTTGATCTTTGAAAAGGAATCTAAACCCATCCAGTGGAAAAAAAGACAGCATTTTCAACAAATGGGGCTGGCACAACTGGCAGTCATTATGTAGAAGAATGTGCATGATCCATTCCTATCTCCTTGTACTTAGGTCAAATCTAAGTAGATTAAGGTACTCCATATAACACCAGAGACACTGAAACTTTTAGAGGATAAAGTGGGGAAAAGCCACGAAGGTATGGACACAGGAGAAAAATTCCTGAATAGAACAGCAAAGTCTTGTGCTGTAAGACAAAGAATCGACAAATGGGACCTCATAAAATTGCAAAGCTTCTGTAAGGCAAAAGACACAGTCAATAAGACAAAAGTCCACCAACAGATTGGGAAATGATCTTTCCTATCCTAAATCAGATAGGGAACTAATATCTAATATATATATATAAAACTCAACAAGGTGGCCTCCAGAAAATCAAATAACTCCATTAAAAAATGGGGCTCAGAGCTAAACAAAGAATTCTCACCTGAGGAATACCGAATGGCAGAGAAGCACCTGAAAAATGTTCAACATCCTTAATCATCAGGAAACTGCAAATTAAAACAAACCTGAGATTCTACCTCACACCAGTTAGAATTGCTAAGATCAAAAATTCATGTGACAGCAGATGCTGCAAGGATGTGGAAAAAGAGGAACACTCCTCCAGTGTTGGTGTGATTGCAAGCTTGTTCAGTCACTCTGGAATTCAGTCTGGCAGTTCCTCAAAAAATTGTACATAGTAGTACCGGAGGATCCTGCAGTACCTCTCCTGGTCATATATCCAGTAGATGTTCCAACTGATAAGAAAGACACATGCTCCACTATGTTCATAGCAGCCTTATTTATAATAGTAAGAAGCTGGAAAGAACCCAGATGCCCCTCATCAGTGGAAAGGATACAGAAAATGTGGTACATTTACACAATGGGGTACTACTCAGCTATTAAAAAGAATGAATTTATGAAATTCCTAGGCAAAAGGATGGGCCTGGAGAGCATCATCCTGAGTGAGGTAACTCAATCACAAAAAAACTCACATGATATGTACTCACTGGTAAGTGGATATTAACCCAGAAACTAAGAATACCCAAGATATAAGATACAAGTTGCGAAACACATGAAGCTTGGGAAGAACGAAGACCAAGGTGTGGATACTTCGTTCCTTCTTTGAATTGGGAGCAAGGCACCCATGGAAGGAGCTACAGAGACAGAGTTTGGAGCTGAGATGAAAGGATGGACCATCTAGAGGCTGCCATACCCAGGGATCCATCCCATAATCAGCCTCCAAACACTGACACCATTGCATACACTAGCAAGATTTTGCTGAAACGTCCCTGATATAGCTGTCTCATGTGAGACTATGCTGGGGCCTAGCAAACACAGAAGTTGATGCTCACAGTCAGCTATTGGATGGATCACAGGGCCCCCAATGGAGGAGCTGGAGGAAGTACCCAGGGAACTGGGGGAGATCTGCAACCCTATATGTGGAACAACATTATGACCTAACCAGTACCCACCCAGAGCTCGTGTCTCTAGCTGCATATATATCAGATGATGGCCTGGTTGGCCATCAGTGGAAAGAGAGGCCCATTGTTCATGGAGACTTCATATGCCTCAGTACAGGGGAATGCCAGGGCCAAGAGTTGGGAGTGGGTGGATGAGGGATTGGCTATGTTAGGGTGTGGGGGACTTTTGGGATAGCACTGGAAATGTAAATGAAATAAATACCCAATAATAATATAAAAAGATTTAATATTGCAAACAGTACCTAAATAGAAATCAGTTGTAAAACAATAGTGCCAAAAATACATATTAAGTATAGATTTGATTAGGCATTTTGAAACTCTATCTCAAGGGAAAAAAGCATATATGGGAACTTATGTATATAAAAAGGTATTCAAATACTAACTGAACTTTTATAAGTATTTGATATTTATTAAAGACGTCTATACGTCAGGCATGGTGGCACATGCCTGTAATCCTAGCACTTGGGAGGCAGAGGCAGGCAGATTTCTGAGTTTGAGGACAGCTTGGTCTACTGAGTGAGTTCCAGGACAGCGGGCTACACAGAGAAACCCCGTCTTAAAACAAACAAACAAACAAACAAACAAACAAACAAAAAGACATCTACACAAACAATACTGTATTAATTTCTCTATGTGGCATGCATAGCCATGAAATATACAATAGAGATAAAATATACATACCCTGACATATATGGCAAAATGGACCAGATCTATGAATGTTGTACATAGTCATATGCTTGCATGAAGTTGTAAAAGACATATCCAAGCTTGTAAGAGGACACCTGCCTACCTGTCCTCCTCATAAGAGGTCAGTCTCACAGATTACAATGAAAGAATAATTACCAGTGTAGACTTTCATGAGCTGCATCTAGATTTTCAAGACATTCCTATAACAGCAGTTTTCATTAATGAATGAATTTAAATTATATAAAATTGTATAAAAGTAGAAGTTGTTAGAAAGTCTTATTTCTAATACTTTTTTCCATGTGAATAACTAGATATATGTCAGTGAGAAATGTTACTGTTAATATTTCATTATAATGTCATAAAATTTTAAGACTCAGTGAAATATACAAATATAGGAATAAAATAAATAATAATATTTGTTAAGTAATTATTCTGAATATTTTATACTTATAAGTCTTTATTCATACATATATATTCTCAAAAACTACATATGAAAAACTAGTAATGGCAAAGGAATTTGCAGATTCTATAGAGTGATCATAAATGAATTTCTATAACTATACCACATGCTATAGTAACAAGTAAAGGCATGCTAGAAACTACCAGTAGGAAAAGAAATGGGATTTCTGAAATGTGCATTGCACAGCAAGAAGACAAAAATGAAAAATGGCTTGGAAAGAATGACTGCCACTCCATATGAAGGTTAACAAAACTGATACCTTTTACAGCACTACAATGTGGGAGTTGCAGCTCAGAAGGGAAACATTAATCATCTAATCGAATTTATGGAGAATTATAGACATGGCATCATAGGAGTGTCTGAGACAGAATTGAAATATAGTAGTAAATCAACTCCAGGTGAAACATTGTTCTATCCTGAGATTAGTGAATATCTCAACCTCATTAAAGAATCTTCTAATTGAGATAGATGGCAATCTACATAGAGCTCATGACTAGCCAAGTTGTATAGACTATGAGAGTTTGGAGTGCTCATCCCATAGGAAATTTAAATCCTGTTCTTCTTTTTAACATTTAAGGAATAAACTGCATAGAAACAATGTCTCTGTACACAGCAGGGAAACTGAACATACAGACTCACAGTGGTTATGACACAATACGTATGCAAGCCCAAACCAAAATAGAGTACAATCATGGCCATGAAGTCCTAGCTCTGTGTAGCTTATGAAAGTGACTGGTGTTGAGAGAATGAACTTAAGAGTATTCATCAGAATATACTTAGTAGTTCAATGGGTATGAATTAAATCACACTGCTCAATATCAAATAAATACTGGACTTAGGTTTTGTTAAATGATGTGATAAACATTAAACATGAATCAAATTTGTTTGCTTTATCAATGCCTCAGCTTGCTATGTCCACAGAGATTTAGAAATGGGTTTGGTCCTCTAAAGGTGACTCAGATAAAATTTGCAATGCTGATAACATTTTTTGTAGAAATACACTATGTTTTCAAATCAGTCAAGTAAGAATACTTAAAGGTATTATAAAAGTTTAATTATATATGGTTTTCTTATTTTCAAAAAAAAAGTATACTGTATTTACATGTATATGTGAAGGTTCCTTAAATGTCAAATATAAACACATAAAGACTGCCAAATGTCATGACAACATCAAAACAAGTTAGGCAATTCTGTGATTATTTTTAATATTCAAATATCCCTTTATATAACACAGGTTTTCATTTCTTGAATTCCTACATTAATGTATATATATTTGGTTTTTCAAGACAGGGTTTCTCTGTGTAGCCTTGACTGTCCTGGAACTCACTTTGTAGACCAGACTGGCTCGAATTCAGAAATTCACCTGCCTCTGCCTCCCAAGTGCTGGGATTAAAGGCATGTGCCACCACACCTGGCTTTTATTCATCTTAATAGCTGTCTTTCTATTAACTTTATTCAATACTTCAACTACAGATTTTTATTCTTAACATCACCCCATGTCTTTGTTTTGATACATAGTAGTACAGCATATTAGTGTTGAAGGTGTAAGTGAAAGAGTAAATAAATACATATAACTTGTTCAAAAGTAATCACAATTAACTGAACATGTACAGTGGGGTTAGAGGAGGGTGAAGCCAATATTGACCAATCTGTTTTATGGTTTTCATATATATATATATATATATTTGTTTTGTTTTTGATTTTTAATCCTGTTTTCCTAGAAGACACTTGTGGGCCAAAAAACCAAAAGTTTGCACAATCCTATATCCTAACAGTCGGTATCTCTGAAAATTATTAAGATTTAATTAAATATCTCTTGAAAGTATAGGTGTATGTAAAAATGAACAAGTTGACCATGTCAAGATCAGTGGGTAACATGATGGAGCAAACCTCAACTCTAAGTCTACCCATAATGATGAGATTTGCCAGATGGGGGGAGCAAAGGGTAGCATTGCAGCAGGTTGAAGGAACAAAATGGATCCCTGGGGAAGCATTAGAAAAAGGAGAGTGTACAGCAGCAAGTTCTTATCAAGGATCAGAAGAGGAGTTTATGTGACAGGGACTATGCAGGAGTCAAGAGGAAAGTTGTTTCCAATGCTAAGTCAAGCCATTAATCAAGGCCAAAGGGAGTTGAAGAAAACTGGTGAAAAATGCTAAAACGTGACACATCAAGGAAGAGCCATACACCAGGCTGGAAAACAAAAACTCAGAAGCTTCAGAAACTTACTCAAGTGGAAAATACCTTCTGACAGGCCCACTGTTGCTCTGGGAGTCTTGTAACTTGTTGGTCTGGTTTGGGGACAAAGATCTCTACTTTTTAAGTTGATAAGATCTGACTTAGTTTGCTTTGTCACCTAAGATAAAATCTATAATTTGAGTTTTAATACATTTTAAATATTGAGGAAAGAAGAACTGAAGAAAACATTTTTCCTCAGATACAAGAAACTATTTAATGAGGAAGGAGTTGATGAAGATTAATCATTAAAAGATGAGTATGTTTTTTTTAGTTTATAAATCTAAACAGATGGAACCTTTCACCCATCTGATCCTATCTTGTGTAATTGTTCTTAAATTAATTAAACAGATCCCATAATATTCCCTAGGTGCCTTTAGAAATGCAGAATATAGCAGAACTTATAGGAGATATTTTTCATACTGAACTTTTAGTAATTTGCTGACCTTCCTAACTTTAAGTCAGGATCTATTGCCCAATTGGAAGATGTGATACCTTAATATAAACTCTTGCATTTAAATTTCCTTTTAAAGACCTAAAGCAGGGAAGAGAGAGAGAGAGAGAGAGAGAGAGAGAGAGAGAGAGAGAGACAGAGAGAGACAGAGAGAGACAGAGAGAGACAGAGACACAGAGAGAGAGACACAGAGAGAGACAGAGACAGAGAGACAGAGACAGAGAGAGACAGAGAGAGACAGAGAGACAGAGAGAGAGAGAGGGAGAGAGGGAGAGAGGGAGAGAGAGAGCACGCTTTATATGGTTGCCTCTGTGACATATAAGCAAAGGTAATACAAACTGTGTGGGTAGCAAATTTTACAGTGAAATACTGAAGCTAACTCAGTGTTCTGTATACAACCAGAGACAGATATAGTGATTCTCATGATTAGTTTAAGATGTATATATGTATGTATGTTTGTATGTATGTATGTATGTATGTATGTATGTATGTATGTAGTTATTTATAGGTTTATTGACAAAAACAACAGGATTTGATTTGGAATCTCTGAAAGCCTTAAGAAAGTGAAAAGAATGATGAGAAAAGATTATAAACAAAAATATATATAACAGGGTTCAGTTTACATAAACAGTTTCTCATCCTAAATAATTATACTTGCAATGACCCTATTTCTATATAAGAATATTTATTTGTAGAACCATGTTACTAATATTCACTGATTCCTTTAGACAAAATGAAAGCTAAATGACACTGTCATGCTATTCATAAGGAACGCCCAATGACCCTGGAATACAGTCTAGCTTCTTATCCCAATGGTTCATCCCACTTCCTGTGTATGCATTCTGGAGTCTCTAACATGGGCTTACCACTCTCACATATGAGAAATGTCCTTTTCGCAGCTGCATTCCAGCTCCTAGGCTGGACTTGAGGTTTCAGACTAGGAGCAGAAAGCCTTTGCTATCTTTGGTACCAAATTCTTTTCTGTTGTATAGAAGATTTACCTAAGAGGACAAGGTCTACCACAGTCCTGAGCTGAAGACATGGCTCAGTGGTTAAGAGCACAAACACCATTTTTACTATTGATCCTGCCAATCCACGAGCATGGGAGATCTTTTCACCTTTTGAGATGTTCTTTGATTTCTTTCTTCAGACACTTGAGGTTCTTGTCATGCAGATCTTTCACTTGCTTGGTTAGAGTCACAGTGAAGTATGTAACATTATTTATGACTATTGTGAAGGCCAAAAGCCATCTACAGATTCAATGAAATCCCCATCAAAATTCTAACTTAAATCTTCATAGAGTTAGGAAGAGCAATTTGCAAATTAATTTGGAAATAATGCAAAACCAGAGATAGCAAGAATCATTCTCAACAATAAAAGAACTTCTAGGGGAATCACAATCCCTGACCTCAAGCTATATTACAGAGCAATAATTACAAAAACTGTACAGTACTGATACAGAGACAGGCAGAAAAATCAATGGAATATAATTGAAGACCCAGAAATGAACCCACATATTTGATCTTTTGATCAAATGTGTGGTCATTTGATCTTTAACCAAGGAGCTAAAATCCTCCAGTGGAAAAAAGACAGCATTTTTAACAAATGGTGATATTTCAATTGGCAGTCAGCATGTAGAAGAATGTAAGTCAACCCATTCTTATCTCCTTGTACAAATCTCCAGTCCAAGAGGATCAAGCACCTCCATATAAAACCAGGTATATACTGAAACTTATAGAGAAGAAAGTGGGGAAGAGCCTTGAACACATGGGCACGGGGGACATTTTGTTGAATGGAATTCCAATGGCTTATACTCCAAGATAAAGAATTGACAAGTGGGACCTCATAAAATTGCAAAGCAGGAAGATAGGACATCAAGTGAGGGATGGGGTTGCTATCCCACAGTCACACCTCTGACCCATAATTGTTCCTGTCTGAAAGAATTATAAGGATGGGAATGGAGAGGAGCCTGAGGAAAAGAAGGTCAAGAGACAGGCCCAAAGTGGAATCCAGATCAAAGGAAAGTCCCAAGGTCTGACACAATTAAGGAGGCTATGGAGTGCTCACAAAAAGGGATCTATCATAACTACCCTCCAAAAGACCCAACAAGCAACTGAAATATATTTGCACTCAAACAATGGACTGAACCAGCTGACCCAAGCTGTTGAATTAGGGAAGGCTGAAAGAAGCTTAGGAGAAGGGCGACCCTGTAGGAGGACCAGCAGTCTTAATTAATCTGAACCCCTGAGATCTTTCAAACACTGGACCACCAAACAGACAGCATGCACCAGCTGATATGTGCCCACCCCACCCCCCCCCTTCCCAACACACATACAGTAGAGGACTTCCAGGTCTGTGTTCCTTCAGGGATGATGCACCTAACCCTCAAGAGACTAGAGGCCCCCGGAAGTTTAGAGGTCAGATGAGGTGGGGTGTGGGGGCATCCACGTGAAGATGGGGTTGGTTAGGAAGGAGGTGTCGGGTGTGGAGCAGTTGGAGGGTGGATAGGAGGCAGGGAGTGGAATATGGAGTGTAAAATTTGAAATAAAAATAAAATACAACTCTAAAAAAAAAAAAACGAAGAAAGTGAAAAGTTGAACACAGAATTGTAAATCTAGTGAAAATCATTATTGTTTGTAAAGATAGAGTTTTGACTTGAATTAAAAAATCATTACAAGATGGTTAGGTTCAATGATAAATAAACAGCAGAGTTGTATGTAGAAGGAAGTGTTGTTCCTCCTGTGGCATCTCAGATAAAAGTCCTCTACAGCATTTCTACGACCCATGCTGTCTCACTAAGCCTGGCATTGTATGCTGCAAAATGTCATTCTTACATTTTCCTCCACTGATACCAGAATATGCACAATTGTGTAACTATAAGAAATAATTATTTTGTATAGTATAAACATATTTATTCATATTTCCTTAAATAACACTGTGATTTATAAAACAATGACTGACAATGTTTTTCATAAATGCATTAATATTTCCAATATACTGTATTTCAAAATCAATACAATTTTAAAGCCTTTAATTATAAATTTATAACAAAAATGTGGGATTACATGGTCTGTTGCCCCAGGACTTGTTGAAGCTGGAAGTTTCTATGAGTGTCTGTGATCCTGCAGTAGTCAGTAGCCCCTTTGATGTCCCTAAACTGAGTTATCACTGAAGGACTTGTGGAAGTCCCTGGTCTGGGCTGACTCCTAAGGCCATCATTGTGTCAGAAGGTGATGCTTTGTCCAGGGCGCATGATGATATGAATGGCTCAGGCTGCCATGTGATGGCTGTGATTGTGTCCAAAGTTCATGCAGCAGCAGAGAGGGCCTTGTTGATATCTATGGTCTATACTGCCACTGGAGATCTTACTAAAATCTGTGACACATATTGATGCTAGAGACCATATGGATGTCTATGGTCTGTATTGTCACCAGAAACCATGTGTAAAACCATGATCTGTACTCAAATTGACTGCTAATGAAAGCTACTTTTCCCATGGTGTTGATGACTTCAGTCACTTAGTTGAGAAAGAGTAGCATAGAAGGTTTCTGTGACAACATCTATTACCATCCCCCAAAGTAACAGCCTAGACAGAATGTCACTGAAGAGAAATCTTTAAAATTGTGATAAGGATGCTGACACAGCCGACAGCTTCTGCCAGGGGTATAGCTGTGAAGGACTTAGTTTTCTTTAAGGGGCTGGCATTGTGAGTTTGACCATGCTCCAATGAGTAAATGGGCAACACAAAACTTGTTTTTCCTTTTGTTTCTTTTTTTTTTTTGTGGGGGGTAGGAGGACCTGAAGGGGGCACACCAGAAAGAATATGGAAGTGAGCGTACTTGAGGTTTGTGATGTGAAATTACCATTATTCAATAAAATATTATGAAAAGATGTGGAACTGAAGAGAGAGCTCAGTAATTAAGACCAAATCCTGCATAAGTAGGTACTTGAGTTCTCTTCCTAGTATCCATTCATTCCCTGCTTCTGCATCTTGGGGCTCAATGCCTTCTGTAGCTCCAGCCCTTCTTGGGGACACTGCAGGTACATACATGCACTTTATATGCACATATATCTTCACAGGGGTGCAAACATATACACAAGTAAAATAAAATAAGTTGTGAAGAGATAGGATATCCTAGATACTTATTTTCCAAGAAGAAATTAGTAGATTTGTTTTAGATAGATTCACTAAAATGCAAATTAAAAAAAATCAGTGCACTTAAAATCATACCAGAAGGTATAAAAATTAATAAACAGAAATTTCAACAGTGATTTATGGAATAAAATCAGTGTTACCTGTATCTTTATAAAAAGAGACTTAACGGATTCATGAAGAATTAGATACTAGCATATGCCATTTATTCAAATAATGGCTCAAATTTCTAACGGTTGATGATACACATAATTGCACATATTTCCATGACTTTTAAGGAAATCATGAAAAAATAATCAAGAGATTTACACCTAGATACATCATGTTCAAAATATTGAAAGTTTGAAATACACAACAGATAAAACAAAAAGAATGCTAAATTTTCTCACATTGCTGAGACATCTTTTACAATAGTACTTGGTATTAGTAGAATAAGACCTTCAGAGTTCTGAAGAGCAAAGAAAAGGTAATTTGAACTGAGTTATCTTTGTAAAATGAAGACAATCGATGACAGCTGCACCTAAGCAATGTGTTGTTCAGATCATAATTGCTTTAAGAAAAAATGAAAAATATTCCATTTATATTAAGAGAAATGTTGCAGGTATTAAAAGGTTTATCTTAGTGTGTGTGTATGTGTGTGTTTGTGTATGTGAGAGAGAGAGAGAAATAGACAGAGAGAGAGAGAGACAGAGAGAGACAGAGTCAGTGACAGAGAGAGTCAGATACAGAAACAGAGAGGAGAGGGAGAGAGAGAATGTAAGGGTGACAGAAACCAGAAGAGGATTCTCTGATCCTATGGAGTCACAGACCTTTGTTCATACCAAGAGTTTAACTCTTGGTAGAATAGCAGTAGTAGCATCAGCATCAGCATCGGCAGCAACAACAACAACAACAATAAAAGGCATAATAAAGTATGTTATTGCTATCATTATTTTAGACAAGGTCTCACTCTTAGCATTGGATGACAGCTATTCACTATGTAGACCAGGGTGAACCCAAATTCACAATGGCCTGACTGCTTCTTCCTTTTGAGTGCTTGAACTGAAGGAGTATACCAACATCGTCAGTATATCAAGGACTCTAACTATGGAGACATCTCTCCAGCCTTGTAATAGGATTCTTTGTAATCTATAGTGAAAGAAAGAACCCTTGTGCTTAAATGCTAAATTTCTTTAAAACATGTCCTAATATTTGTTATCTTAATTTTGTTTAAGAAATTAAACTGACTGAGAATTAGAGACAAATTTTTATGTTTTAAACATAGGATAACATTCAAAATATACACAAAAATCAACCAATATATTTGCATAATTTTGAAATAGGTAATGTTAATGTAAGATGTATGATATAATCTACACTCACAGAAATAGTGAGTAACATAATTTAAATTAAAGCATCCATGAAAATTCAATATTACACATAAAACACAAACTAAATGTCTAGACCTATAAATTAAGTTATTATGTATAATGTATATTTAAAAGTTATTATGTACACTTAGAAAGTCAAAACTTAAGTTATTAAAAGTGATCAGAATATGATTCATGCTTCTAATTAAGAATGGAGTATGGAGTGATCATTCTGTATCAGAAGAGAAGAAGGAAGTAAGGCTGAAAAAATTATTCTTTAACTGGAATACAGAAAATTTTCCATAGGCACAATTGGACTGCTCTAAAAATACGTGAGCCTTTCCAAGAATGACATTTCACAAATTAACCCAATTTTGATCATTACATACAAAATGACTCTTGCTGTAGAGTTAGCCTTGATTACAAAATGAAAATGAAGTAACCCTTAATTTTTTAGAAATATTAATAAGGAACCCTATATTTAGTGAGAGATATTTGTTGTTTATTTGTTTGCTTGCTTGCTTTTTTTGTTTGTTTGAGACAAAGTCTCTCTGTACAGTCCTGATTTTCCTGGGATTCACAGGCTGCCAGTTACTCACAATGTAGACCAGGCTGGCCTTGAACCACAGGGATCGCTGTCGATGCCCAACTTAACAATCTGGATTTTAAATATATCAGGCAACCATATGTGGTCTGAGAAAGTAGAATTTTGCAAGAAGATATTGAGAACAAATTTTGTATCCACTTTGATAGAAAAACATTTTCAAATTTGAACATCATTGCTTTCGAGAGTCAAACAAAATCATTTTTTCAGAGCATATTGAGCCAAAGGATATTGTGTAGTTTAATGCCTAACTGGGTTTTGCACAACTCACTCCTTATCTGACATATGACAGGTAATAATTCAGGTTCACTGCTTCAGCACTGTAGGAACAGATAAACACTCCTGTGTATGCATGTGTTCATGCATGTGAGTGTGTTTACCTATGACCATGCCTATGTGTGTGTGAATGTCTATGTGTAAGTATACCTGAGAGTATTATGAGAGCCTGTCTCTCTCTCTTTCTTTCTTTCTTTCTTTCTTTCTTTCTTTCTTTCTTTCTTTCTTTCTTTCTTTCTTTCTTTCTTCCTTCCTTCCTTCCTTCCTTCCTTCCTTCCTTCCTTCCTTCCTTCCTTCCTTCCTCCCTCCCTCCCTCCCTCCCTCCCTCCCTCCCTCCCCCTCTCCCTCTCCCTCTCTCTCTCTCTCTCTCTCTCTCTCTCTCTCTCTCTCTCTCTCTCTCTCTTTCTCTATCTCTGTGTGTGTGGTGCACCCCCTACTGAAGAGACCTAGGAGTGCAGTTCGTCTGCACATGGCCCACAATGAAAGTCAGAGGGCACAGTCAGTTAATCCAGTTTTTCAGTCCACAGTCTTGCTACATCTCTTGTTTGAGACAGTTTCTTTCATTGGCCTAGCTGGCATGTGTGCTTCAACACGCAATCTATTTCCTCTTTTAACCTATCAGCAATGATGGGAAAAGCACACAGCATGGCTGTATTTTCACAAAGATTCTGGGTATTTTCATCATCTACACATGATATTGAGGAAATGTATATTGAGTGGATATACAATTATATACATGCTTAAGATTAGACAATTTCAGCAATCATCCCTTTGTATATTCCCGATGTTGAAGTAGTCTAGATTAAAAATGAAGTCTGAAAATTATGAATCTTCTTGTTTTCTAGAGAAATAACTCATGGCATGGTGTTAGTAGCTTGTGAGCATGGTATTTTTGAAAACTTGAATTTTCCAATGGGGAAAAATGTGAAACATTAACTCTGTGGGTATGGGAGAGTTGAAAAATGATCCTGAAGAAAACATTCATTTGGGAAGCAAACCTAGGAGTTTGTATTTATGATAAAGATAACTAGGATATTACAATGTCCTTTAGATGGATTTCTGCTGCATTTGAAAGTTCTAGAATGATAAAATTATATCCCATTTTCCTGTAGGAAAGAGTAGTACTTGCCATGTGGAGAGCATGCTTCCAAAACTCTGCACAAAGCAACGAAGAAAAATCATGTGGCACCTATAAATATATATAACTATAGGACAAAGCTCAAAATTTATCCAAATTTCATGAAGTAAAAAAAAATCCAAACATACACTTCATTTCCATTTATATCTTAAATAAAGGTGTTTAATAAGCTTTTACATTTTTGTATTGTGCTAAATTATTAAAGCATAAAATGGAAGCAAGTCAAGAATTGGACATAGTACTACCGGAGGATCCTGCAATACCTCTCCTGGGCATATATCCAGAAGATGTCCCAACCGGTAAGAAGGACACATGCTCCACTATGTTCATAGCAGCCTTATTTATAATAGCCAGAAGCTGGAAAGAACCCAGATGTCCCTCAACAGAGGAATGGATACAAAAAAATGTGGTACATTTACACAATGGAGTACTACTCAGCTATTAAAAAGAATGAATTTACAAAATTCCTAGGCAAATGGTTGGACCTGGAGGGCATCATCCTGACTGAGGTAACCCAATCACAAAAGAACTCAAATGAAATGTACTCAGAAACTTAGTATAGCGAGATATAAGGTACAATATGCAAAACATATGAAACTGAAGAAGAACGAAGACCAAAGTGTGGACACTTTGCTCCTTCTTAGAATTGGAAACAATCACCCATGGAAGGAGTTACAGAGACAAAGTTTGGAGCTGAGACAAAAGGATGGTCCATCTAGAGACTGCCATATCCAGGGATCCAGCCCATAATTAGCCTCCAAACGATGACCCCATTGCATACACTAGCAAGCCTTTGATGCAAGGATGATGAGATAGCTGTCCCTTGTGAGACTAGGCCGGGGCCTAGCAAACACAGAAGTGGATGCTCACAGTCAGCTATTGGATGGATCACAGGACCCCCAATGGAGGAGCTAGAGAAAGTATCCAAGGAGCTAAAGAGATCTGCAACCCTATCGGTGGAACAACATTATGAACTAACCAGTACTCCAGAGCTCTTGACTCTAGCTGCATATGTATCAAAAGATGGCCTAGTCAGCCGTCACTGGAAAGAGAGGCCCATTGGTCAGGCAAACTTTATATGCCCCAGTACAGGGGAACGCCAGGGCCAAAACATGGGAATGGGTGGGTAGGGAATTGGGGGGGGGGAACTTTTTGAAATGTAATTGGAAATTAATTGAAATATAATTGAAGAAAATACGTAATAAAAAAAAAGAATACAGATAGATATGTGATTAAAAGAATGGAACATTTTCAGTTTGGATTTTCAAATCTGAAACTCATGGAAACAATTTAACCAAATCAACTAAGTCACTTTAAGAAGGTATCTTCCAGAGCATGTGCAGCAAGAAATTCCCACACAGAGAGCAGCCAATTAACATGTCAGCAAGAAGGAATCCAGCCGGTGTGTGTTGGTGGACAGTCAGCAGGCGTGTCAGATTCAGCTGCAGCAGCATGCAATTTTGATTGTCTAGACTCAGATAGCCCATAATTTCTCCCCTCTCTCTTTTCTATATATGTTTGAATAGGCGAATGGCATCACAGTGACATAAATACTGGATAGGAAAGTGCAGGAAACAATGTTTGCTGCTCTTCTCTACTTTGCTCAGTTTGGTCCTCATAGCCACTTCTCTGGCATGCAGTGCTGTTCTTTTACACTGGCAGGCTTTCCTTGCAGTTACACCATAATAAGTCTTCACATATCATTAAGAATTTCATAATGTAAAATGAAAACACACACCCTTGTTGTCTTTCTCCAACTCCACCTAGACTCCCTTCCACCTTTATGTAGTCTCTTTTTTAAAAAACACTGTTCTTTGAGTCTAATAAGTGCTGTTCACCTTTGTATGTGTTTGTGGCGATCCACTGGGTAGTTGGGAGCCTTACCAATACTAATACACACAAGCTAAAAGCACTTGACCTCCCCTAGCATCTATCAACTGCCTATAGTTCCTCAATCTCTGCTGGACTGATCTGGTTGACCTGATACTTTGCAAATCTTATAAAGGTAGCAATTGTTACTGTGAGTTCATGAACACAATTGCCATGTCCTTTCTAGAAAACAGAATGTTCTCTTTAAGCTGTCATTTTTCATTACTCATCTTTATGTACATTGTTTTAAGTTCTCCACAAGGAGTTACTTTCATTTTTTTTAATATACTTTATATGATGATCCAAGAACTTAGAAAAATTCTCTCCATTCTGAAGGCCAATACACAGCAAGAAAACTAATTAAAGAATTCAAAATGTTTTGGTATTATGTAGCATCTATATTTACTCCATAATTTAGGTATTAATTGGTTGCTAATTTACTGAAATTGTACATGCCAGTCATTTCAAGGTTTAAAGGTTCTTAAATCATCAATATCATTATAATGTCAGATTTGTGAGTCTGTCTGGAATTGGAGTATCTGATTATTCCAAAATCAGGGCATGATGTAAGGAGAAAACCTGTATGTGGAGTTTGGATTTATGTTAAGTAGTTTTAATGGTCAGTTTGAGAGACATGTTTATATTTTTGCTGTGGATGCTGTGCTGTGAGTTTTCCTCTTATAAGTAATATTAATAACATTAGCTATGGCTATTCCTCTGCCTCTACTGCAGTTGCTCTAAAATTGATGCATGTGGAAATTCAAGAAACATTTTCTATTAAAATTCAAAATATAACTGAACAATAACAGTATATAAATGGCATTCGGCATTTATAAAGAACTAATAGTCCACATATTCAAATAACAGTTTATGTGATATTTTATCAGTGAAAATAAAATTGATAATATCAGAGATGTAAGGTAAATTTTAAAGTCAAGAGATGCAAGTACTACTAATGGTTCAAGGTAATCACAAATGCTCTTTTCTTTGTATATGTGAAATAAACAAATGAAGTAAAATTGCATTTTAATGTGTATTCATTTATTTCATTTTAGTGTTTTAATATAATATTGATAATAGTATTCACATTTTTTTTGCATTAAATTACATGTTCTTTTCCTGGCTATGCTTAAGCTCATACCAAAAGAAAAATAAATTATTTCATGTAGTTCTCTATTCCTTCCAGCAGGTGGCAGAGAGTCAATTGCATTGTTTGACCAATTGTTTTTTTCTTTATACTTTTGTCTAAAAATCACTTAACCAGAAAGGTTTAAATTAAATGACAGTTCTTGTAAATTTTAAACAAAACATAACAATTCTTTTATTTCCAAAGTGCAGTTTAGTGGTTACTTCTCTATTAACAAAAGAATATGTATTATTGAGCTATTTTTAATGTAGAAAAATATTACCTTAGTGGAAAGCAAGTTGTGTTTGGCATTCTTGTCTTCCCAACTCAGAGAAAACAAAGCAAGTAGATGTTGAGTTCTAGAACACTCTGATCTATATAAAAAGACTTTGTCTCAATATCAAAACATTAAAATAATAAAAGTTTAATTTTGTACTTTTTTTTTTTTTGTATCATGTTATGCCTAATTGAACTTAAGTCCTGTTCAATACAAGGGGAGTTCCTACCCAGCAAACTGCTAACTACCCAACTTCCTCTAACTGGCAAGGTCACGGATATAGAAGAGAGTCTGTTAGTGCTAGGACCTTAACCTAGCATAATTTCCAAATGCATCCTAAAGTTTCAAATTCCGTTTTCTTTCTTTCTTTTGTTTCTTCTTCTTCTTCTTCTTCTTCTTCTTCTTTTTTTTTTTTTTCCTTTTCTGGGACTACTTCTTTCCTTTACTTAAATTTCCAATTTCTATTACCTTAAAATGTGAGTATCCTAAATATACCTATTGTTGTGTTTTAAAGGGGAAATTAGAATAGAGAGATTAAGTGGGGAGGAGGATGTGAAGGGAGGGAGATGAACGAATACCAAGAGGGATAACTAACACTAAAGACCTTTGTAAAAGCCATATGGAAACCTACTACTTTAGAAGGTTCCTAAGTTATGTTCATACATGCATGTAATACGGAGAGGAGACAATGTCCCAACTAGATATCATATGCTACTGAATAATCCCCCAGTATTAGGAATTTGTTATATCTTTTAGGGTCATTGACTACAGGGGATCCATAATGCCCTCAAACATCAACAGTTAATGACAGCATTATTAAATACCTTCCACAACCTGATTGTAAGACTCTGGTGATGAAAATACCATATACCTATGACCTCAAAGATGGAGAAACCAAGATGGTGCTCATCTAGAAGCCTCACCACTGTGGGCTAAGCATCATAATGCTGTAACATAATATATAGTAAAGGAATAGAAACGTACCCATCAGTATCACCCTGTTAAGCTGTGGGAAGTACAACACAGTCCTGCCTGCAAGATAAATTGATGCAATAGTGCCAAAAATGGTAGTGGAATAACCAACCATATTTTGCTTTTATTCAAGTCCCATTCAATGATGTTAAACCCATAGCAGTCACCATTAATGAGGACAAGACCTAAGTCCAGCTACATCATGAGCACTAGGAAAGTATCTACTCTTATTATTCTGCTTAATGAGCACAGCTGTTAAGCAACTCTGAAGGATATAATGCTATACCTATAGATCGATGCATCACTGAACACGCATCAGAGAAGCTTTTTCTTACAATAAATTTTAATTAACACAGAGACCAGGAAACAGAATAAGTAAGTTTGGAACACTGAGGTATAGATAGGATATCTTCATTGCCTCCAGACTTGGAAACTACCCAGAAGAGGGAAAAGTATTCCATTATGCAGAGATGGACAACTTCAACCATTTTCCATATGCAGCAGGGATAATGCATGTATTAGTTTATGTAGATTATGACAACAGGCACAAGCCTGCACACATCTAAATCAAACAAAATCTTCAATTGGGGAAGGGCCTAACCTTAACTAGGAAGTTATTTTCAATTGATAGCTTCTGGGAGGAGGAAAATCAGCTTTTGGAATGATAATGGAATATCAGCTCAACCCCTGGGCAGGCAGTAGAGTAGATGGCCAAGAAAATATGGACAGCATAGTTGTTATTTGTTTTAGTTGGGTCATTTTCATGTTTTTGTCTGTTGGTTTTATTTTGTTTTATGTACTTTTTTAAAAAAATGTATTTTTAAGAATGAGAAAGAATAGAAAGTCAAGCAGCTATGAAGTAGGCACATCTGGGAGGAGTTGGAAAGGGGGAAAGAACATTACAAACACATAATGTGCAATAAAAATTAGAAATAAATATTTAAAGACCCACAATATACTATAAAGAAATATGGCCATTTTGAGAGTAACTTTTATAAAGTACTCTTTGCATTTAAAATAATAGTTTTATTTTGAAATATACCATTCATCTTTCCTTAGAAGTAATTATTGGTATTCATAGAATTAATTTTATTACTAATAAAATTGAGGACTAACTTTAAATTTGGGAAGTTTGTATGCAACTTAGTATTTAATAACATTAATTTAAACCACGATTGTAAAATCATAATCTTATTCATGTAATATTGTAATAAATGTATTAATAATTTTCTATTTTGTTGTATTTTTATTGGATCTTTTTGTTTTAATGTCTTTTTCTTCCTTTTACTTGGTTGTTTTGATAGGATCACACGTGTTTCAGACTAGCTCATACTACTTGGGCAGCTGCAGTAAGATGGAACTTCTAGTCTTCCACCTTCCCGTTCCCATGTCTGTTTACTACAGTTGTGTACCGTCATGAGTGGATTTGTAGACCTTGGTATTGAAGCCATGGATTTCTGCAAAGAAGCTGGGCCCTTGGCAAACTGAGTTATATTTCTAGCTCCAAATTTTCTTCATTATAAATAATTCTCACTGTGTGAGAATTCATTTATACTGAAATATAAATTCAAGTAAGATTCATTCTTTTACAATAAAAACAACCAAAAAATAGAAAATATTCTATTAAATATAATCTGATATTAGACCACACTATTATAAAGATGGATGCATTATAGTTTAATATTATTTTAATACTTAGTAGTTGTGCTTAAATTTTCAAGAAAATGAAGTAATATCACAGTATACTACATTGGCTAATGTTCAATTCAGGGTTCTCAGCAGAGCCATCTTTTCACTTTCTTGGGAGATAAGAATTCTGTTATATATGTATACATGTTTAAAAATCCATTGATTCTTTAGTGAACACTTAGGTTGATCCTTGTTTCTTCTACCATGACAGATGCTAGTTGTGTGTCCTGTGGTGTAAAATAATTGCTGGGATAAAAAGGGCTCTAATTTCACAGGTTTTGTAATCTCCATAATGTTTTCTACAAATTGTTGACCAAATTTTGATTTTGACCAACAGGATAATTGTCTTTCTTCGGTCTTCCAGATGTTGGGATTATATCCATATACCATATCAAATAGAGCATATTGTTTCATTTCCTTTGTTAGTTAAGCACATCTATCTGACAAAGCCCCTCCTAGCTCACAAAATTATATCTTATATGGGCTCAGCCAAGTAAGCCACTAAAAACCCATGTCAGCCCTGTGGGTCCATTGAATTATTTCTCAGCTATTCTTTGAAGGAAAGTACATGTGACACAAGGACTATGCGTGAAATAATGTGTCTATGTTCAATTTGCTCTTCAGTTGTCTTCTAGATTCTAATGTTAAGGATGATGTTATATAATGTAGTCAGGTATACACATCTGCACACTAATGCTGAGGCCATCTAACAACTTAAGGATAAAAGTAATTTTGATTTTATTTAGTCAGATGGAGGGATGAGATGAGAGCCATGCCCAAGATTTATATACACAAGGCTTGGGCAGAGCCCAAAGCATTTCTATCTAACTATCCTAGGCCTAGGTTGGAAACTTTTAGCCTCTCTACAATCTAATATTTTATAAGCCTAGATTTTGAAGGCTTTAACTTCCAGCCTCTGCCTGCAAACCTTGACCTAGAATGTTTCAATCTCTGAGCTTTACTGCTGAATAAACTCAACCTTTCTTGCTCTTTCTGAACTCTGACTAGCTATTTCAACTTTGCTGTTCTGAGTCAAACTCCTATCCAAGCTGACTGATTTAAATGGGCTTCTCTCAGCTTCTTCCTGAACCATTCTGTTTGGAAAGACTGCCTTTGGACTCCATAAACTTTACTGCTCTGCACTCAACTGAAACAAATTGAACCAAACTGGACCAAACTGTGATGGCTTTCTCTCTCTTGTTGCTCTTTAAGTAGCCTTTTTAATTTTCTTTTTCCTGTCTGCTTTCATGACAGTTGGGTATATCCTATCTCTGACTTTTTCTGTTAAACCTTTCTCTGATTAGTCACTTTGTCTGCCCCTCAATTAGACATCACTTTTTGGGAATCAAGGTGTGTACTAAGGGCATAACTGTATTCCAGCCAGAGAGATCATATCTTTGGATGTGATCACTTGCCAGAGAATCCATGTTGCTGGATTAAAACTCTGCCACATAAGGATGTTGCTTCTTTCCTTCCAACCTGTAAAATCTACAGACTAACCTTGGTCTTAGTGTAGACAGCAAGGGCCTTTACCCACTGAGCTATCTTCTAGCTCCAAGATCATAGGCATCAAATAGAAGCACACATTAAGGGTGGGGAGCTACTCAGGTGTCATCTCCCTCTCAGAAAAGAAGGTGATGTGGCAAGGAAGAAGGACTGTATTTGGGGGACAAAGATGAAAGAGGACAGTAATTAGGATGTAAAGAGAATATATAAATGAATTAATGAAAAGCAGGCAAAATTACTAAAATTGTCTTTTCTTTTTTTTTTTTTAATTAGGTATTTTCCTCGTTTACATTTTCAATGCTATCCCAAAGGTCCCCCATAACCACCCCCCTAATCCCTTACCCACCCACTCCCCCTTTTTGGCCCTGGCGTTCCCCTGTACTGGGGCATATAAAGTTTGCAAGTCCAATGGGCCTCTCTTTGCAGTGATGGCCGACTAGGCCATCTTTTGATACATATGCAGCTAAAGACAAGAGCTCCCGGGTACTGGATAGTTCATATTGTTGTTCCACCTATAGGGTTGCAGTTCCCTTTAGCTCCTTGGGTAATTTCTCTAGCTCCTCCACTAGGGGCCGTGTGACCCATCCAATAGCTGACTGTGATCATCCACTTCTGTGTTTGCTAGGCCCCGGCATAGTCTCACAAGAGACAGCTATATCTGGGTCCTTTCAGCAAAATATTGCTAGTGTATGCAATGGTGACAGCATTTGGAAGCTGATTATGAGATGGATCCCTGCATATGGCAATCACTAGATGGTCCATCCTTTCGATTTTGTCTCCAAATTTTGTCTCTGTAACTCCTTCTATGGGTGTTTTGTTCCCATTTCTAAGAAAGGGTAAAGTGTCCACACTTTGGTCTTCGTTCTTCTTGAATTTCATGCGTTTGGCAAGTTTGAATCAAGTTTGCAACAACCTAGGCAACATATTTTTTTTTTTTCCACATAAAACCAAAGAAGTTTTTCTATATAATTTTGGGTGCTAATGATAGGATTACTCAATTTTCAGGATCGAAGGGGTGTATTCTGATCAAAACTTGCAACAATAAAGAAATGGAATCGCATGCAAAATAACAACAAATGAGAAGAACTAGCAAAGGCATCTGTTTTCACTTCGTCTTATTTCCCAGAGATTTTTGAGTGAAGCTACTTAGGCTGACTGAAGGCCTGGGGAGCAGGTATATTTTCCTTATAAGCACCATGGTAAATGGATGCTCCAGGACACAGACAAATGATGCTTCTTAGGAGAATAGTTTATGTTCATACACTTTCTTTGAAATACTTTTTTGGTTAAGACTGTTTATGGAAAGCAAACCCAAGGGTATCGATTTGTCAGATAAGCAAATCTAGAGAATGCTAGAGGCCTTCATTGTTTTATTTCTATTGTAATAAGTTACTATAAATCCCACTGCTCAGGATACACAATTTACTCTTTTATAATTTGGAATGGATCTCAACAGAAATAAAAAAAAGCAAAACCAATGAAATCAAAGGTGTTGGTAGTATCTTCTAAGTCTGGTAATCTATCAGAGACTGTCCTACATTCACATCTTTAGAGACTAGGCTTCTTATTTTTATCTGACTGCTATCTCAATATTTTGCTGGCGGTAAAGTGAAGGATTTTAAACTTCTTTGAACAGTTTAATTAATTTTGTGGTAACTTCTACTTCTGAAGTCCCCTATATTGAATTTGTCTTCTTATTTGACATACTCCTTGTCAATAGATATTCCTTGGATTGTGTTCAGCCAACACTAATATTCTAGATATTCTTCCCTTCCCTCAAGTCATGGAGCTTTATGAATTCTGACACTTCTTCCTTCTTATGTAGGGATGCTGTATTGAGAGCGCCTCCAGTGATGAAGATTATGACAGCCATTAGGAGAAGTTTACTCTGTTAACCTTTCTAATGCCCTGGGAAATTTCTTTATAAAGTTGATTTATTTAAATTAGTAAAACTCTCCTTATTGTGTGACACAGCTACTCATTACATTTGTCTTTAAGACATTTTATCTCAAGACTAGAAAACACAGAGATAATTAATAAATAAAAACCTCTGAAGAAGGAATCAGTTGTTTGAAATGGCATCCTTCCTACAAAATTCTACTTTTGACCGCTTATTTATTTGAAATTATTCACAATGTGATATGTCAGGTAAGAATGCCCATTGACTGGGCCCAATTTGTATATTTTATTCTTTTGGTTTAAGAATAAATTGGATCTCAGAGCATGACTATCTTCTGTCCAGTCATAGTAACTATTACAATGTTTACACAATCTGAAAACAGATTTTGAAAATTTAATTCTAGCATGATTTACATATCAGTGTTAAAAGGTTACAAAGATTTTAAATACATATATTTTATTAAATTTGACTTGTGTAAAATAGCTAGCAAATAAATAGACTTAAATATTTATTCTCACATATTTTAATATGTTCATTTATATATCCATAAGGTAACATATAATACCAAATAAAACAAATATTTAAAATCGGATATCACAGAAATTTGAATACAATATTTTTTTCTGCATATTTAGACAAGTTAATGTATTAGAATTGCTTAGTACAAGAACAGATTATATTATGTTTATTTTAAAAGAGGAAAACTTAGGGTTATTTAAAATTAGAAGAGAAAAAATCAAAGGAAGGAAGAGAATCATGAGGAAATTTTATCACTAATATTTTTTCTAAGAATTTTATTTTGGCATATTTCATTTTGTTTTCATGCAAGAAACAAAAATACTTAGTGTTTAATTCACAAACGAATCCCATTTCAATTTCTACATTTCTGGATATTCTATTCTTTTATTGTATATCAGTCCATTTGTTGGAATCTATTCTCCCCAAAAACTCACTATGGATCATTAATTATAGTCATTTGAACACATTTAAACTTTGTATGATAGAAATATTTCATATATGTTGAATAATTTTTAATTGACTTATTAAGACATACTGATCTTTCTATTTAGAAATGATTTTTCTTTTTTATTTTTCCTTAGATATTTTATTTATTTATATTTTAAATGTTATCCCCTTTCTTAGTTTTCCCTCCAAAAGTTCTCTATCCTGCACCCCTTCTCTCTTCACCCCATCCCACCAAATCCCATTCCTGGCCCTGACATTCCAGTATACTGGAGCCTAGAACTTTCACAGGATGAAGGGTCTCTCCTCCTATTGATGACCACCTAGGCCATCCTCTGCTAAATATGCAGCTAGAGCCACAAGTCCGACCATGTGTTTTCTTTGATTGGTGGTTTAGCCCAAGGAACTCTGGGGGTACTGGTTAGTTCATAATGATGTTCTTCCTATGGGACTGCAAACCCCTTCAGCTCCTTGGGTACTTTCTTCTTTAGATCTTTCATTGGGGAACCTGGGCTTCTTCCAATGGATGACTGTGAGTATCCACTTCTGTATTTGCAAGGCACTGGCAGAGCCTCTCAGGAGACAGCTATATCAGGCTCCTGTCAGCAAGCTCTTATTGGCATCCTCCAAAGTGTCTGGGTTTGGTGGTTGTTTATGGGGTGGATCCCCAAGAGGAGCCATCTCTGGATGGTCATTCCTTCAGTTTCTGCTCTGAACTTTGTCTCTGTAACTCCTTCCACGGGTATTTTGTTCCCCCTTCTAAGAAGGATTCTGAGCTTCTGGGCTTAATATCCACTTATCAGTGAGTGTATATCATGTGTGTTCTTTTTTTTAATTAGGTATTTTCCTCATTTACATTTCCAATGCTATCCCAAAAGTCCCCCATACCCTCCCCCCACACCCCTACCCACCCACTCCCACTTTTTGGCCCTGGCATTCTTTTGTGATTGGGGTACATCACTTAGGATGATATCCTCCAGTTCCATCCATTTATCCACTTATCAGTGAGTACATATTGTGAGAGTCCGTTTGTGATTGGGTTACCTCACTCAGGATGATGCCCTCCAGGTCCATCCATTTGGCTAGGAATTTCATAAATTCATTGCTTTTAATAGCTGAGTAGTACTCCATTATGTAAATGTATCACATTTTCTGAATCCATTCCTCTGTTGAGGTACATCTTGGTTCTTTCTAGCTTCTGCCTATTATAAGTAAGGCTGCTAGGAACATAGTAGAGCATCTTTTGGGTGTATGCCCAGGAGTGGTATTACTGGATCTTCCAGTATAATTATGTCCAGTTTTCTGTGGAATGGCCAAACTGATTTCAGAATGGTTGTATCAGCTTGCAGTTCCACCAGCAATGGGGGAGTGTTGCTCTTACTCCACATCCTCACCAGCACCTGATATGTGATTTTAGCCATTCTGACTGGTGTGAGGTGGAATCTCAGGGATGTTTGATTTGCATTTCCCTGATGATAAAGGATACTGAACATTCTTTTAGGTGCTTCTCGGCCATTCGGTATTCCTCAGATGAAAATTCTATGTTTAGCCCTGTACCCCATTTCTTAAAAATAGATATTTTCTTAATATACATTTCAAATGCTATCCTCAAAGCCCCCTATACCCTACCCCTGCCCTGCTCCCCAACCTACCTACTCCTGTTTCCTGGCCCTGGCATTCCCCTGTACTGGGGCATATGATCTTCTCAATACCAAGGGCCTCTCCTCCCATTGATGGCTGACTAGGCCCTCCTCTGCTACATATGCAACTAGAGACATAGCTCTGGGGAATACTGGTTAGTTCATACTATTGTTTCTCCTATAGAGTTGCAGACCTTTTTAGCTTCTTGGGTACTTGCTCTAGGTACTTCATTAGGGGCCTTGTGTTCCATCCAATAGATGACTGTGAGCATCCACTTCTGTATTTGCAAGCATTGGCATAGACTCAAAAGAGAGACCTATGTCAGGATCCTGTCAGCAAAATCTTTCTAGCATATGCAATAGTTCTGGATTTAGTGGTTGTATATGCGATAGATCCCTGGGTGTGGGAGTCTCTGGATGGTCTTTCCTTCTGTCTTAGCTCTGAACTTTGACTCTGGAACTCCTTCCATGGGTATTTTGTTCCCCATTCTAAGAAGAAACAAAACATCCACACTTTGGTCTTCTTTCTTCTTGAGTTTCATGTGTTTTGCAAATTGTATCTTGGGTATTCTAAGTTTCTAGGCTAATATCCGCTTATCAGTGAGTGCATACCATGTGTGTTCTTTGTGATTGGGTTACCTCACTCAGGATGATATCCTGCAGATGCATCCACTTGCTTAAGAATTTCATGAATTCATTGTTTTTAATTAGTGAGTAGTACTCCATTGTATAAATATACCACGTTTTCTGTATCCATCCCTCTGTTGAGGGACATCTGTATTCTTTCCAGTTTATGGCTATTGTAAATAAGGTACTATGAACATAGTGGAGCATGTGTCCTTAATAAGTTGGAACATCTTCTGGGTATATGCCCAGAATTGCTGGATCTTCCAGTAGTATTATGTCCAATTTTCTGAGAACCACCAGACTGATTTCCAGAGTGATTGTACCTACTTGCAATCCCACCAACAATGGAGGAGTGTCCCTCTTTTTCCATATACTCGCAAGCATCTGCTGTCACCTAAATTTTTGATCTTAGCCATTCTGACTGGTGTAAAGTGGAATCTCAGTTTTGTTTTGATTTGCACTTCCCTGATGATTAAGGATGCTGAAAAAATTTTCAGGTGCTTTTCAGTTATTCGGTATTCCTCAGTTGAGAATTCTGTTTAGCTCTGTACCCCATTTTTCATAATTTGATTTCTTGGAGTCCATTTTCTTGACTTCTTTATATATATTGGATATTAGGCCCCTATCTGATCTAGGATTGGTAAAAATCCTTTCCCTATTTGTTGGTGGCCTTTTTGTCTTAATGACAGGGTCCTTTGCCTTACAGAAGCTTTGCAGTGTTATGAGGTCCCATTTGTCAATTCTCGATCTTATAGCACAAGCTATTGCTATTCTGTTCAGGAATTTTTGCCCTGTGTCCATCTCTTCAAGGCTCTTCTCCATTTTCTCCTCTATAAATTTCAGTGTCTCTGGTTTTACGTGGAGTTCCTTGATTCACTTAGACTTGACCTTAGTACAAGGAGCTAAGAATGGATCAATTCGCATTCTTCTACATAATAACCACCAGTTGTGCCAGCACGATTCAGTGAAAATGCTGCCTTTTTTCCACTGGATGGTTTTAGCTCTCTTGTCAAAGATCAAGTGACCATAGGCATGTGGGTTCATTTCTGGGTCTTCAGTTCTACTCCATTCATTTACCTGTCTAAAGCTGTACCAGTACCATGCAGTTTTTATCACAGTTGCTCTGTAGTACAGCTTTAGATCTGGTAGGGTGATTCCACCAGAGGTTGTTTTATCCTTGAGAAGAGTTTTTGCTATCCTAAGTTTTTTTGTTATTCAAGATGAATTTGCAAATTGTCCTTTCTAATTCATTGAAGAATTGAGTTGGAATTTTGATGGGGATTGCATTGAATCTGTAGATTGCGAGGCCTCAGCCTCAGGAGCAGCAGTCCCCACCTTGGTTCCGGGACTCCACCGAACTTAGGAAATTAGTCTGAACAGGTGAGAGGGTGCACCACAGAACCGGACAGCTTCTGGGACAGGCGGAGCCACAGAGCCGCTGAGGCAGCACCCTTTTCGGGCCACAGACAGCTGGCCATCATCCTGACCAGAGGACAGGTGTCCGCCTGGCTCAGAAGGCCTCAGCCTCAGGAGCAGAAGGCGCCACCTTGGTTCCGGGACTCCGCCAAACTTAGGAACTTAGTCTGCACAGGTGAGAGTCTGCACCACAGAAGCTGACAGCGTATGCCAAAGCAACACAGCTTCTGGGAAAGGTCCTGTTTTGGGCCTTCTTTTTCGGCCAGGAGGAGGTCCAAAACACAAGATATCTGCACACCTTCCCTGTAAGAGGAGAGCTTGCCAGCAGAGAGTGCTCTGAGCACTGAAACTCAGAGGAGAGAGTCTTTCTCCCAGGTCTGCTGATAGACGGTAACAGAATCACCAGAAGAACAATCTGTAAACAGAGTCAAATATAACAACTAACTCCAGAGATTACCAGATGGCGAAAGGTAAACGTAGGAATCTTACTAACAGGAACCAAACCACTCACCATCATCAGAACCCAGCACTCCCACTTACCCCAGTCCAGGGCACCCCAAAACACCCGAAAACCTAGACCCAGATTTAAAAGCATATCTCATGATGATGGTAGAGGACATCAAGAAGGACTTTAATAACTCACTTAAAGAAATACAGGAGAACATTGCTAAAGAGTTACAAGTCCTTAAAGAAAAACAGGAAAACACAATCAAACAGGTAGAAGTCCTTACAGAAAAAGAGGAAAAAACATCCAAACAGGTGATGGAAATGAACAAAACCATACTAGACCTAAAAAGGGAAGTAGACACAATAAAGAAAACTCAAAGTGAGGCAACACCGGAGATAGAAACCCTAGGAAAGAAATCTGGAAACATAGATGCAAGCATCAGCAACAGAATACAAGAGATGGAAGAGAGAATCTCAGGTGCAGAAGATTCCATAGAGAACATCGGCACAACAATCAAAGAAAATGAAAAATGCAAAAAGATCCTAACTCAAAACATCCAGGACACAATGAGAAGACCAAACCTAAGGATAATAGGGGTGGATGAGAATGAAGATTTTCAACTCAAAGGACCAGCAAATATCTTCAACAAAATTATAGAAGAAAACTTCCGAAATCTAAAGAAAGAGATGCCCATGAACATACAAGAAGCATACAGAACTCCAAATAGACTGGACCAGAAAAGAAATTCCTCCCGACACATAATAATCAGAACAACAAATGCACTAAATAAAGATAGAATACTAAAAGCAGTAAGGGAAAAAGGTCAAGTAACATATAAAGGCAAGCCTATCAGAATTACACCAGATTTTTCACCAGAGACTATGAAAGCCAGAAGAGCCTGGACAGATGTTATACAGACACTAAGACAACACAAATTCCAGCCCAGGATACTATACCCAGCCAAACTCTCAATTACCATAGATGGAGAAACCAAAGTATTCCACGACAAAACCAAATTCACCCATTATCTCTCGATAAATCCAGCCCTTCAAAGGATAATAACAGAAAAAAAAAAAAAAAAAAAAAAAAAACAATACAAGGACGGGAACAACGCCCTAGATAAAACAAGAAGAAAATCCCTCAACAAACCTAAAAGAAGACAGCCACAGAAATAGAATGCCAACTTTAACAACAACAATAACAGGAAGCAACAATTACTTTTCCTTAATATCTCTTGATATCAATGGTCTCAACTTCCCAATAAAAAGACATAGACTAACAAACTGGCTACACAAACAAAACCCAACATTTTGCTGCTTACAGGAAACTTATCTCATAGAAAAAAATAGACACTACCTCAGAATGAAAGGCTGGAAAACAATTTTCCAAGCAAATGGTCTGAAGAAACAAGCTGGAGTAGCCATCCTAACATCTGATAAGATTGACTTCCAACCCAAAGTAATCAAAAAAGACAAGGAGGGGCACTTCATTCTCATCAAAGTTAAAATCCTCCAAGAGGAACTCTCAGTTCTGAATATCTATGCTCCAAATACAAGGACAACCATATTCATTAAAGAAACTTTAGTAAATCTCAAAGCACACATAGCACCTCACAAAATAATAGTGGGAGACTTCAAAATACCACTTTCACCAATGGACAGATCATGGAAACAGAAACTAAACAGGGACACAGTGAAACTAACAGAAGTTATGAAACAAATAGATCTGACAGATATCTACAGAACATTTTATCCTAAAACAAAAGGATATACCTTCTTCTCAGCACTTCATGGTACCTTCTCCAAAATTGACCACATAATAGGTCACAAACAGGCCTCAACAGATTCAAAAATATTGAAATTGTGCCATGCATTCTATCAGATAACCATGCACTAAGGCTGATCTTCAATAACAAAATAAATAATAGAAAGCCAACATTCACGTGGAAACTGAACAACACTCTTCTCAATGATAACTTGGTCAAGGAAGAAATAAAGAAAGAAATTAAGGACTTCTTAGAGTTCAATGAAAATGAAGCCACTTCATGCCCAAACTTATGGGACACAATGAAAGCATTTCTCAGAGGAAAACTCATAACTCTGAGTGCCTCCAATAAGAAACTAGAGAGAGCACACATTAGCAGCTGGACAACACACCTAAAAACTCTAGAACAAAAGGAAGCAAATTCACCCAAGAGGAGTAGACGGCAGGAAATAATCAAACTCAGGGGCGAAATCAACCAAGTAGAAACAAGAACTATTCAGAGAATCAACCAATCAAGGAGCTGGTTCTTTGAGAAAATCAACAAGATAGACAAACCCTTAGCCAGACTCACTAGAGGGCACAGTGAAAGCATTCTAATTAACAAAATCAGAAATGAAAAGGGAGCCATAACAACAGATCCTGAAGAAATCCAAAACACCATCAGATCCTTCTACAAAAGGCTATACTCAACAAAACTGGAGAACCTGGATGAAATGGAGAAGTTTCTAGACAGATACCAGGTACCAAAGTTGAATCAAGATCAGGTTAATGATCTAAACAGCCCGATATCCCCAAAAGAAATAGAAGCAGTCATTAATAGTCTCCCAACCGAAAAAAGCCCAGGACCAGATGGGTTTAGTGCAGAGTTCTATCAGACCTTCAAAGATGATCTAATCCCAGTTCTTCACAAACTATTCCACAAAATAGAAACAGAAGGTACTCTACCCAACTCATTCTATGAAGCCACAATTACTCTGATACCTAAACCACAAAAAGACCCAACAAAGATAGAGAACTTCAGACCAATATCCCTTATGAATATTGATGCAAATATACTCAATAAAGTCTTGCTAACCAAATCCAAGAACACATCTAAACAATCTTCCATCCTGACCAAGTAGTTTTCATCCCAGGGATGCACGGATGGTTCAATATACAGAATCCATCAACGTAATCCAGTATATAAACAAACTCAAAGACAAAAACCACATGATCATCTCCTTAGATGCTGAGAAAGCATTTGACAAAATCCAACATCTCTTCATGATAAAAGTCTTGGAACGATCAGGAATTCAAGCCCATACCTAATCATGATAAAAGCAATCTATAGCAAACCAGCATCAAAGTAAATGGTGAGAAGCTTGAAGCAATCCTACTAAAATCAGGGACTAGACAAGGCTGTCCACTCTCTCACTACCTATTCAACATTGTACTTGAAGTCCTAGCCAGAGCAATTAGACAACAAAAGGAGATCAAGGGGATACAAATTGGAAAGAAAGAAGTCAAAATATCACTTTTTGCAGATGATATGATAATATATATACGTGACCCTAAAAATTCCACCAGAGACCTCCTAAGCCTGATAAACAGCTTCAGTGAAGTAGCTGGATATAAAATTAACTCAAACAAGTCAATGGCCTTTCTCTACACAAAGGACAAACAGGCTGAGAAAGAAATTAGGGAAACAACACCCTTCTCAAGAGTCACAAATAATATAATATAGGCGTGACTCTAACTAAGGAAGGGAAAGATCTGTATGACAAGAACTTCATGTCTCTGAAGAAAGAAATTAAAGAAGATCTCAGAAGATGGAAAGATCTCCCATGCTCATGGATCGGCAGGATCAATATAGTAAAAATGGCTATGTTGCCAAAAGCAATATACAGATTCAATGCAATCCTCATCAAAATTCCAACTCAATTCTTCAACGAATTAGAAAGGGCAATCGGCAGATTCATCTGGAATAACAAAAAACCTAGGATAGCCAAACTCTTCTCAAGAAAAAAAGAACCTCTGGTGGAATCACCATGCCTGACCTAAAGCTGTACTACAGAGCAATTGTGATAAAAACTGCATGGTACTGGTATACTGACAGACAAGTAGACCAATGAAACAGAATTGAAGACCCAGAGATGAACCCACACACCTATGGTCACTTGATCTTCGACAAGGGAGCTAAAACCATCCAGTGGAAGAAAGACAGCATTTTCAACAAATGGTGCTGGCACAATTGGCTGTTATCATGTAGAAGATTGCAAATTGATCCATTACTATCTCCTTGTCCTAAGGTCAAATCTACATGGATTAAGGAAGTCCACATAAAACCAGAGACACTGAAACATATAGAGGAGAAAGTAGGGAAAAGCCTTGAAGATATGGGAACAGGGGAAAAATTCCTGAATAGAACAGCAATGGCTTGTGCTGTAAGATCGAGAATCAATAAATGGGACCTCATAAAATTGCAAAGCTTCTGCAAGGCAAAAGACACCGTCAATAAGACAAAAAGACCACCAACAGATTGGGAAAGGATCTTTACCTATCCCAAATCGGACAGGGGACTAATATCCATTATATATAAAGAACTCAAGAAGGTAGACTCCATAAAAATCAAATAACCCCATTAAAAATGGGGCTCAGAGCTGAAAAAAGAATTCTCACCCGAGGAATACCGAATGGCAGAGAAACACCTGAAAAAATGTTCAACATCCTTAATCATCAGGGAAATGCAAATCAAAACAACCCTGAGATTCCACCTCACACCAGTCAGAATGGCTAAGATGAAAAATTCAGGTGACAGCAGATGCTGGCGAGGATGTGGAGAAAGAGATACACTCCTCCATTGTTGGTGGGATTGCAAGCTTGTACAACCACTCTGGAAATCAGTCTGGTGGTTCCTCAGAAAATTGGACACATTACTACCGGAAGATCCAGCAATACCTCTTCTGGGCATATATCCAGAAGATGCCCCAACCGGGAAGAAGGACACATGCTCCACTATGTTCATAGCAGCCTTATTTATAATAGCCAGAAGCTGGAAAGAACCCATATGCCCCTCAACAGAGGAATGGATACAGAAAATGTGGTACATTTACACAATGGAGCACTACTCAGCTATTAAAAAGAATGAATTTATGAAATTCCTAGCTAAGTGGATGGACCTGGAGGGCATCATCCTGAGTGAGGTAACCCAATCACAAAGGAACTCTCACAATATGTACTCTCTGATAAGTAGATATTAGCCCAGAAACTTAGGATACCCAAGATATAAGATATAATTTGCTAAACACATTAAACTCAAGAGAACGAAGACCAAAGTGTGGACACTTTGCCCCTTCTTAGAATAGGAAACAAAACACCCATGGAAGGAGGTACAGAGACAAAATTTGGAAGTGTGACGGAAGGATGGACCATCGAGTGATTGCCATATCCAGAGATCCATCTCATGATCTGCTTCCAAACGCTGACACCATTGCATACACTAGCAAGATTTTGCTGAAAGGACCCAGATATAGCTGTCTCTTGTGAGACTATGCCAGGGCCTAGCAAACACAGAAGTGGATGCTCACAGTCAGCTATTGAATGGACCACAGGGCCCCCAATGGAGGAACTAGAGAAAGCACCCAAGGAACTAAAGGGAACTGCAACCCTATAGGTGGAACAACAATATGAACTAAGCAGTACCCTGGAGCTCTTGTCTCTAGCTGCATATGTATTTAAAGATGGCCTAGTTGGCCATCACTGCAAATTGAGGCCCATTGGACTTGCAAACTTTACATGCCCCAGTACAGGGGAATGCCAGGGCCAAAAAGGGGGAGTGGGTGGGTAGGGGAGAGGGGGTGGGTGGGTATGGGGTACTTTTGGTATAGCATTGGAAATGTAAATGAGCTAAATACCTAATAAAAAATGGAAAAAAAAGAATCTGTAGATTGCTTTTGTCATGATAGGCATTTTTACTATATTGATCCTGTTTCCAGGGAGAAGTAGGTATAACTCTGATAGGTCTGCCTTTATATGTTACTTGACTGTTTTTTGCTCACTGCTTTTAATATTCTTTCTTTGTTTTGTTCATTTGGTGTTTTGATCATTATGTGATGGGAGGAATTTTTTTTTTTTTTCTGGTTCAAACTATTTGGAGTTCTGTAGGGTACTTGTATGTTCATGGGCATCTTACTTTAGGTTGTGGAGGTTTTCTTCTATACTTTTTTGGAAGATATTTATTGTCACTTTAAGTTGGAAAACTTCCTTCTCATCTATTCCTATTATTTTTACGTTTGGTCTTCTCATTTTGTCCTGAATTTCTTGGATGTTTTTCATTAGGATCTTTTTGCATTTTGCATTTTCTTTGATTGTTGTGTCAATGTTTTCTATGGTATCTTCTGTACCTGGGATTCTCTCTTCTCTTGTATTCTGTTGGTGATGTTTGCACCTATGGCTCCTGACTTCTTTCCTAGGTTTTCAATCTCCAGGGTTGTCACCCTTTGCGATTTCTTTATTGTTTCAACTTCCATTTTTAGGTCCTTGATGGATTTTTTCAATTCTTTCACCTGTTTTCTATTGTTTTCCTGTAACTCTTTAAGGGATTTTTGTTTCCTCTTTAAGGGCTTCTACATGTTTACATGTGTTCTCTTGTATTTCTTTAAGGGAGTTATTTATGACCTTCTTGTAGTCCTCTATCATCATGAGAAGTGACTTTAGATCCATATCTTACTTTTCTGTTGTGATGGTGTATTCAGGAGGACTTGGTGGAAGTGTTGGGTTCTGATGATGCCAAGTATCCTTATTTTCTGTGGCTTCTGTTCTTAAACATTCCCCCAACCATTTGATTATCTCAAGTGTTCCGTGCCCTAAATATATCTTATTGGAGCCTGTCCTTCCTTGTTGAGTCAGCTTTTTCTGTGATCCTGTGATTCTGTGATGCTGTGAACCTGAGATTCTGGGTGTGTTAGAGTTCTTGACAGTCAAACTCCCTCTGAGATTCTGGGATCCTTGTGTAACCAAGCTCCTGGAATCCTGGGGTTCTGGGATCCTGGGATCTTAAGTTCCTGGGCATGATAGAGTACCTGGAATTGTTATCTCCTCTGGGAACTGTGGAGCTGTCTGCTGAGTTTGAAACTAATGTAGACCAGTACCTACTGGAAGGAACCTGAGCTGCTGTTTGGGTGGTGCTTCTGTGTCCTTGCTCCTGCTGGCCCCAGGCCCTCCCAGTTGTGTTGGAACTGATGTTGTGTTCCACTTCCCAGTGATCCTATGATCCTGGCCATGGTGGGGTCCCTGTAGGGTGGAGAGTCCTCTGGGATCTGTAGAACTCTCCGCCTAATTGTGCCTGAGGTGGGCTGGAGGTAGCCAGAAATGATCTTTCAAATTCTTTTGTTAAGCAGACCTGTAACTCATAAGATTTTGTATGAGCATAAATTGAAAATATAAAACAACCTGGAAGATAAATTGAATTGATTGTTTATACAATTGCCAGAATGAAGATATATTCAATTTGGTATTTGCATCAAACTTTAAAGGCTAATACTTTCCTAGAAGAAATAATAATATAGATATTGTTTTAAAAATTATCCAGTATCACTTTTCTCATATCAGTTCAATATAATATTTAATATTATTATCCTTCATTCCATAAGACCTTTGTTTTCTCCAAGTATTGTATAATTCTGTAATTTAGAAATTTTAAATTAGGAAGCAATTTTCTTCACAGCAGGTGTTTACATAGGTAGCTATAATAGCCATAAAAAGCCATCCTGCCTGGTGTGGATTACCAAATATCTTCATTTCATAATATATACCAGATTTATAAATTATCATGTCATAAAACATAATTTAATGAAAGATTTCTTATTTACTTCATTCAAGGATTAGTCTTTTAAGCATTTGGAAGACTAAATGACTGTTATAAAGGATCAAACTTGTTTTACTCAACTAATATCAGACCACATGATAAAATAAAAAATAAGAGTGATATACATATATTTATATGTTTAGGCTTATACATTTAATAAGAGGTTTTATATATGTCATTGGCTGAAACTAAAGAAATCTTCACAAGTTTATCATGATATTTGAGTAATAGTTTCAATTATTTGAATAAATTATTACCTGTATAAAGTATTTTATCATTTCATAAAATATGATGGTGAATTCTTTAGAGGGACTGTGTCCATGAAAAAAAATATATAATTTTTAAAAGGTATATTTCATGTTAATATTCTAGGTAAAATATTTATTTATTTTCATCAAGATTTTTTCTTACCTTACACAAAATTCTTATTTAAACTCTACTAAAAATTGTAGGCAAAACAAGTATAAAGAAAATCTATTTTGTCTCAGCTTATTTCAACAAAAATCAAAAGTTAGTAAATTAATCAATGATTTCTTTAAATATGTATTTTATTTATAAGTAAAATATTTATTATTTGAAAGTTTAACAATTCATACAATATAATATTGATCATATCAACTCACCAAGGTCTCACCCCAATTTTCTCTACAACCTCATTCATCCCCCTCATGTCTATCTCTCAACTTCATGACCTCACTGAGTATTCCTATGTAATAAACATTTGAATTCAGTTAGTAATGCCTGGATGCCTATATGCACATTGATCTATGGCCATTTCTTGGGATATGAAGATCTCACCAGTGATACTGTCCAAATAGAAGACAGGGTCCCCATCCTTCAGCAGCTATTAAATACCAATAGATGTTCAAATATAGGTAGGACCTCACAGACCCTTGCTGCATTCTGGTTGGACTTTTGATTGACTTGATATTATGGAGTTGGTGATTGTAAGCAAGCACCCCATATCCAAAAGTCAACACACCCCAGTACTACTCCTCATGTAAAAGTTACTAGATTCTTTCAACCCTTATTTGCAAAGAACACTGAATCTGGAATGATAAGAGTCTGGTATATGTAACCTATCCACATCTGAACACTGTATGTCATTTTCAATTGACATATGGGTCAGTTGCAAGTTTTTGCATTCATCATTATGCACTACAAAAGGAAGCTTCTGTGACAAATACAGAGAGCATCACATATCTATGGGTATGAAATAAATATTTAAGATGCAGTTTGACTGCATGACCACTTAGCAATACAGCAAAAGAAGATTGTTAACCTGAGCCTATGATCTCTTCAGGCATCATCTTTTTACCAGGTTAACCTACTATAGGATCATTTGTATTAACTGTTTAATAAAAACTATTAAAATATTATAATATTATGAAGTTTTAGTAAATAAAATAAGTCTGACTTTCCCCCAAGCATTCAGAGATTAGCCAAAACAGACCTCTTCCTAATGTTCTCATAGCACCCATATTACCCAAGGCACCCACTAAATTTTTGAAGAATAAAGATTCTTTTCTTAACCATATCCATTTTCAAATCTATCCATGAAGAACATTCTATTACTGTTTGGAGTAACCTGAAAGGAAGGTGCCTGGAAGCTGTCCAGTAGTGTGATTGTAAAAAAGAAGGAGGTGCTGAAGAAAATGAAATTAATATTTTACAGAGGTGGCTCTGAATTGATATCATAGGCATAACTACTGTCCTGGAAATGGTGGAGTGACTCACAAATCTGTGTAAAAGTAAGAATTACTAATGATAGGAAGAAAAAAATGAAACCTATAAAATTGGAAAAATATTCCAGAAAGGAAAGAGTCCATATTGCAAAGATAGCTTTATATTTGTCCATCACATTGGTTTGCTGGAATAGAAGCAAGAATAAATTCTTCACAAAAATCTACCACAAGGGCAAGGAAAAAATGTACTGAAATCTTAACTCTAAACTTAAGTTGAAACATACTTCAAATATTAGAAAATCAACATTGATAGGCAGTACAGACAATGACAAGTGAATTAATTCTTAAAAATTCAGTTACTGTTTTATGTACTTGAGGTCAGCATCAAAATATATGAATGTAATCTGATTAAATTTTAGGGAGAGGTACATGAACTTATTGCTGAGGCCAGAGTCTATAGCATTCTTTTGTTTGACAGGTCCAGTAGGTTGAACAACAGGTGAACAAAACTGAATGAACATCACCACCAACTGCCAGCATCTAATTAACAATATGTAAAGTGTATCCATCAGATGTCGAATATATTTTTCAAGCTCACACAGAACATTCCATAACAGACTACATAAGTCATTATCACATATACAAAAATGAATATAAAATGTTATGAATCAGAAAAATACTCATCTTAGAGAAAATATAATTAAATATGAAGTCAATAGAAGTAATGTGGCTGAAATATTCCAAAATTATTGGTGATTAAATGATACCTGTGTAATCAACATAAAGATTAAGGAACCATTTTGAAGGTGAGAGGTGGGGGGCAGTGTTACAAACCATGGCTAGCATTTTGTGAAAATGTGTAGGGAGTCCTTATGTTGACTTTTAACACTGGATTATTGTGTTTAAGTGAAGCATATCAGAAGAGGTAGAACGTACAGACTAAGAAATAAAATTTTGGAGCTAAGCCAAGATAGCATAATAATAAACACGACAACTAAACACTTAAAACAAAAACAATCAAATGTTTGCATTAAGATGCTCATATGCCATGTCACATTAGGACATAAACTATTAACCCTGTAGGAGAGTTATCAGTGTCCAGGACACCGACAGAAACAGATGAAGATGAAAGTGAGAAGCTTAGAATCTCATGCTGCTGATGGATATGCAGCCATCTCCTAAGTTAAACAAACTCTAAAGTAACTACCATCATTTTACAAGACACAGCCATCTAAAAGTGAGCTGAAATATTAATCTGCACAAAGATTTGCAGGTATACCTATCTGTTGGCACAAGTACCAATATTTAGAAAATAGTGAAGGATTATACTGTTTTGGTAAAGCAGTGGTTTCAAGTTTTCTTCTTAATATCCATGATGTACCAGCATACCATATCAAATGGTCAGCCCAAAAATATACATGTAATCTTGTATATAGACTGAGTAGTTTTTTTTTAATTAGGTATTTAGCTCATTTACATTTCCAATGCTATACCAAAAGTCCCCCATACCCACCCACCCCCACTCCCCTACCCGCCCACTCCCCCTTTTTGGCCCTGGCATTCCCCTGTTCTGGGGCATATAAAGTTTGCGTGTCCAATGGGCCTCTCTTTCCAGTGATGGCCGACTAGGCCATCTTTTGATACATATGCAGCTAGAGTCAAGAGCTCCGGGGTACTGGTTAGTTCATAATGTTGATCCACCTATAGGGTTGCAGATCCCTTTAGCTCCTTGGGTACTTTCTCTAGCTCCTCCATTGGGAGCCCTGTGATCCATCCATTAGCTGACTGTGAGCATCCACTTCTGTGTTTGCTAGGCCCCGGCATAGTCTCGCAAGAGACAGCTACATCTGGGTCCTTTCGATAAAATCTTGCTAGTGTATGCAATGGTGTCAGCGTTTGGATGCTGATTATGGGGTGGATCCCTGGATATGGCAGTCTCTACATGGTCCATCCTTTCATCTCAGCTCCAAACTTTGTCTCTGTAACTCCTTCCAAGGGTGTTTTGTTCCCACTTCTAAGGAGGGGCATAGTGTCCACACTTCAGTCTTCATTTTTCTTGAGTTTCATGTGTTTAGGAAATTGTATCTTATATCTTGGGTATCCTAGGTTTTGGGCTAATATCCACTTATCAGTGAGTACATATTGTGTGAGTTCCTTTGTGAATGTGTAACCTCACTCAGGATGATGCCCTCCAGGTCCATCCATTTGGCTAGGAATTTCATAAATTCATTCTTTTTAATAGCTGAGTAGTGCTCCATTGTGTAGATGCACCACATTTTCTGTATCCATTCCTCTGTTGAGGGGCATCTAGGTTCTTTCCAGCTTCTGGCTATTATAAATAAGGCTGCTATGAACATAGTGGAGCATGTGTCCTTATTCCCGGTTTGGGCATCTTCTGGATATATGCCCAGGAGAGGTATTGCTGGATCCTCCGGTAGTACTATGTCCAATTTTCTGAGGAACCACCAGACGGATTTCCAGAGTGGTTGTACAAGCCTGCAATCACACCAACAATGGAGGAGTGTTCCTCTTTCTCCAAATCCTCGCCAGCATCTGCTGTCACCTGAATTTTTGATCTTAGCCATTCTGACTGGTGTGAGATGGAATCTCAGGGTTGTTTTGATTTGCATTTCCCTGATGATTAAGGATGTTGAACATTTTTTCAGGTGCTTCTCTGCCATTCGGTATTCCTCAGGTGAGAATTCTTTGTTCAGTTCTGAGCCCCATTTTTTAATGTGGTTATTTGCTTTTCTGAAGTCCACCTTCTTGATTTCTTTATATATGTTGGATATTAGTCCCCTATCTGATTTAGGATAGGTAAAGATCCTTTCCCAATCTGTTGGTGGTCTTTTTGTCTTACTGACGGTGTCTTTTGCCTTGCAGAAACTTTGGAGTTTCATTAGGTCCCATTTGTCAATTCTCGATCTTACAGCACAAGCCATTGCTGTTCTGTTCAGGAATTTTTCCCCTGTGCCCATATCTTCAAGGCTTTTCCCCACTTTCTCCTCTATAAGTTTGAGTGTCTCTGGTTTTATGTGAAGTTCTTTGATCCATTTAGATTTGACCTTAGTACAAGGAGATAAGTATGGATCGATTCGCATTCTTCTACATGATAACAACCAGTTGTGCCAGCACCAATTGTTGAAAATGCTGTCTTTCTTCCACTGGATGGTTTTAGCTCCCTTGTCGAAGATCAAGTGACCATAGGTGTGTGGGTTCATTTCTGGGTCTTCAATTCTACTCCATTGGTCTACTTGTCTGTCTCTATACCAGTACCATGCAGTTTTTACCACAATTGCTATGTAGTAAAGCTTTAGGTCAGGCATGGTGATTCCACCAGAGGTTCTTTTATCCTTGAGAAGAGTTTTTGCTATCCTAGGTTTTTTGTTATTCCAGATGAATTTGCAAATTGCTCCTTCTAATTCATTGAAGAATTGAGTAGGAATTTTGATGGGGATTGCATTGAATCTGTAGATTGCTTTTGGCAAGATATCGATTTTTACAATGTTGATCCTGCCAACCCATGAGCATGGGAGATCTTTCCATCTTCTGAGATCTTCTTTAATTTCTTTCTTCAGAGACTTGAAGTTTTTATCATACAGATCTTTCACTTCCTTAGTTAGAGTCACGCCGAGATATTTTATATTATTTGTGACTATTGAGAAGGGTGTTGTTTCCCTAATTTCTTTCTCAGCCTGTTTATTCTTTGTGTAGAGAAAGGCCATTGACTTGTTTGAGTTAATTTTATATCCAGCTACTTCACCGAAGCTGTTTATCAGGTTTAGGAGTTCTCTGGTGGAATTTTTAGGGTCACTTATATATACTATCATATCATCTGCAAAAAGTGATATTTTGACTTCCTCCTTTCCAATTTGTATCCCCTTGATCTCCTTTTGTTGTCGAATTGCTCTGGCTAATACTTCAAGTACTATGTTGAAAAGGTAGGGAGAAAGTGGGCAGCCTTGTCTAGTCCCTGATTTTAGTGGGATTGCTTCCAGCTTCTCTCCATTTACTTTGATGTTGGCTACTGGTTTGCTGTAGATTGCTTTTATCATGTTTAGGTATGGGCCTTGAATTCCTGATCTTTCCAGAACTTTTATCATGAATGGGTGTTGGATCTTGTCAAATGCTTTTTCTGCATCTAACGAGATGATCATGTGGTTTTTGTCTTTGAGTTTGTTTATATAATGGATTACATTGATGGATTTTCGTATATTAAACCATCCCGGCATCCCTGGAATAAAACCTACTTGGTCAGAATGGATGATTGCTTTAATGTGTTCTTGGATTCGGTTAGCGAGAATTTTATTGAGGATTTTTGCATCGATATTCATAAGAGAAATTGGTCTGAAGTTCTCTATCTTTGTTGGATCTTTCTGTGGTTTAGGTATCAGAGTAATAGTGGCTTCATAAAATGAGTTGGGTAGAGTACTTTCTACTTCTATCTTGTGAAAAAGTTTGTGCAGAACTGGAATTAGATCTTCTTTGAAGGTCTGATAGAACTCTGCACTAAACCCGTCTGGTCCTGGGCTTTTTTTTGGCTGGGAGACTATTTATAACTGCTTCTATTTCTTTAGGGGATATGGGACTGTTTAGAAGGTCAACTTGATCCTGATTCAACTTTGGTACCTGGTATCTGTCCAGAAATTTGTCCATTTCGTCCAGGTTTTCCAGTTTTGTTTAGTATAGCTTTTTGTAGAAGGATCTGATGGTGTTTTGGATTTCTTCAGGATCTGTTGTTATGTCTCCCTTTTCAGTTCTGATTTTGTTAATTAGGATTTTGTCCCTGTACCCTCTAGTGAGTCTAGCTAAGGGTTTATCTATCTTGTTGATTTTCTCAAAGAACCAACTCCTCGTTTGGTTAATTCTTTGAATAGTTCTTCTTGTTTCCACTTGGTTGATTTCACCCCTGAGTTTGATTATTTCCTGCCGTCTACTCCTCTTGTGTGAATTTGCTTCCTTTTTTTCTAGAGCTTTTAGATGTGTTGTCAAGCTGCTAGTATGTGCTCTCTCCCGTTTCTTCTTGGAGGCACTCAGAGCTATGAATTTCCCTCTTAGAAATGCTTTCATTGTGTCCCAAAGGTTTGGGTACGTTGTGGCTTCATTTTCATTAAACTCTAAAAAGTCTTTAATTTCTTTCTTTATTCCTTCCTTGACCAAGGTATCATTGAGAAGAGTGTTGTTCAGTTTCCACGTGAGTGTTGGCTTTCTGTTATTTTTTTTGTTATTGAAGATCAGCCTTATTGCTTGGTGATCTGATAGGATACATGGCACAATTTCAATATTTTTGAATCTGTTGAGGCCTGATTTGTGACCTATTATGTGGTCAATTTTGGAGAAGGTACCATGAGGTGCTGAGAAGAAGGTATATCCTTTTGTTTTAGGATAAAATGTTCTGTAGATATCTGTCAGATCCATTTGTTTCATCACTTCTGTTAGTTTCACTGTGTCCCTGTTTAGTTTCTGTTTCCATGATCTGTCCATTGGTGAAAGTGGTGTGTTGAAGTCTCCCACTATTATTGTGTGAGGTGCAATGTGTGCTTTGAGCTTTACTAAAGTTTCTTTAATGAATGTGGCTGCCCTTGTATTTGGAGCATAGATATTCAGAATTGAGAGTTCCTCTTGGAGGATTTTACCTTTGATGAGAACGAAGTGCCCCTCCTTGTCTTTTTTGATGACTTTGGGTTGGAAGTCAATCTTATCAGATATTAGGATGGCTACTCCAGTTTGTTTCTTCATACCATTTGCTTGGAAAATTGTTTTCCAGCCTTTTATTCTGAGGTAGTGTCTATCTTTTTCTCTGAGATGTGTCTCCTGTAAGCAGCAAAATGTTGGGTCTTGTTTGTGTAGCCAGTTTGTTAGTCTATGTCTTTTTATTGGGGAGTTGAGACCATTGATGTTAAGAGATATTAAGGAAAAGTAATTGTTGCTTCCTGTTATTTTTGTTGTTAAAGTTGGCATTCTGTTCTTGTGGCTGTCTTCTTTTAGGTTTGTTGAGGGATTACCTTCTTGTTTTTTCTAGGGCATTGTTCCCGTTCTTGTATTGTTTTTTTTCTGTTATTATTCTTTGAAGGGCTGGATTCGTGGAGAGATAATGTGTGAATTTGGTTTTGTCGTGGAATACTTTGGTTTCTCCATCTATGGTAATTGAGAGTTTGGCTGGGTATAATAGCCTGGGCTGGAATTTGTGTTCTCTTAGTGTCTGTATAACATCTGTCCAGGCTCTTCTGGCTTTCATAGTCTCTGGTGAAAAATCTGGTGTAATTCTGATAGGCTTGCCTTTGTATGTTACTTGACCTTTTTCCCTTACTGCTTTTAGTATTCTATCTTTATTTAGTGCATTTGTTGTTCTGATTATTATATGTCGGGAGGAATTTCTTTTCTGGTCCAGTCTATTTGGAGTTCTGTAGGCTTCTTGTATGTTCATAGGTATCTCTTTCTTTATATTTGGGAAGTTTTCTTCAATAATTTTGTTGAAGATGTTTGCTGGTCCTTTGAGTTGAAAATCTTCATTCTCATCCACTCCTATTATCCGTAGGTTTGGTCTTCTCATTGTGTCCTGGATTTCCTGGATATTTTGAGTTAGGATCTTTTTGCATTTTCCATTTTCTTTGATTGTTGTGCCGATGTTCTCTATGGAATCTTCTGCACCTGAGATTCTCTCTTCCATCTATTGTATTCTGTTGCTGATGCTCAAATCTATGGTTCCAAATTTCTTTCCTAGGGTTTCTATCTCCAGTGTTGCCTCACTTTGAGTTTTCTTTATTGTGTCTACTTCCCTTTTTAGGTCTAGTATGGTTTTGTTCGTTTCCATCACCTGTTTGTATGTTTTTTCCTCTTTTTCTGTAAGGACTTCTACCTGTTTGATTGTGTTTTCCTGTTTTTCTTTAAGGACTTGTAACTCTTCAGCAGTGTTCTCCTGTATTTCTTTAAGTGATTTATTAAAGTCCTTCTTGATGTCCTCTACCATCATCATGAGATATGCTTTTAAATCTAGGTCTAGGTTTTCGGGTGTGTTGGGGTGCCCTGGACTGGGCGAAGTAGGAGTGCTGGGTTCTGATGATGGTGAGTGGTCTTGGTTCCTGTTAGTAGGATTCCTACGTTTACCTTTCGCCATCTGGTAATCTCTGGAGTTAGTAGTTATAGTTGACTCTGTTTAGAGATTGTTCTTCTGGTGATTCTGTTACCGTCTCTCAGCAGACCTGGGAGACAGATTCTCTCCTCTGAGTTTCAGTGCTCAGAGCACTCGCTGCTGGCAAGCTCTCTTACAGGGAAGGTGCGCAGATATCTTGTGTTTGGACCTCCTCCTGGTCGAAGAAGAAGGCCCAAAACAGGGCCTTTCTCAGAAGCTGTGTTGTTTTGGCAGTTCCCAGAAGCTGTCAGCTTCTGTGGTGGAGACTCTCACCTGTGCAGACTAAATTCCTAAGCTCCAGGGAGTCCTGGAACCAAGATGGTGACCGCTGCTCCTGAGGCTGAGGCCGCCTCCCGAGCCAGGAGGACACCTGTCCTCTGGTCCGGACGGTGGTCGGCTGTCTGTGGCCAGCCAAGGGTGCTGCCTCAGCGGCTCTGTGCTTCCGCCTTTCCCAGAAGCTGTCCGGTTCTCTGGCGCACCCTCTAACCTGTTCAGACTAATTTCCTAAGTTCTGCTGAGTCCCGGAACCAAGATGGCGACCGCTGCTGCTGAGGCTGAGGCCGCCTCCCAAGCCAGGCAGACACCTGTCCTCTGGTCCGGATGGTGGCCGGCTGTCTGCCGACTGAGTAGTTTTTACTTATGTATATGTAAATATATATGTGTATACAATATATATAGGCATACAACCATAACTAATAAAATATAAAGGTCATGAATTTCAAAGAGAGCCAGGAGGGGCTTATGGGAGGATTAATATGGGAGAAAAGGAAGATGAAAAGTGATGTAATCATATTATAATAACATTTTTTTCTGGTCATTCAAGACAGGGTTTCTCTGTGGAACACCTCTGGCTGTCCTGGAACTCACTCTGTACACCAGCTGGTCTTGTCCTCACAGAAATCTGCCTACCTCTGCCTACCAAGTGCCGGGTTAATGTGTGTACCACCATACCTGGCTAGAAATACATAATGTTTAAAAATTCCTACAAATGGCTGCAAAAACTTTAGTTGCATGACCATTTTGAAAACAACTATGAAGTCCTCGTGTTGACAAAGCAGGAGACCATGATGTATCTAATGCAGATCCTCATCGTTATTGATTAAAATGAAGAAGTTTCCACTAAAATAAAGAAGTGTTTATATGTTTTGATAAAATCGCTGGATAATTAACTTCTTGTAATAATCATAACATTTCCCTTAATGTACACTATTTTGTTCATTACATCTGAGAACATACTACTTGTAATACTAATTTTTCTGTTTGGTTCCATCCAATATTTTTCATAATTAACTTTTAAAGTCAAGTTTTGATAATTTCTAATGTACAAAATGCTAATATCAATGCCTATCTTCATTTTCTATATATTTTCCACTTTTTGATGCTACTAAAGGAAACATTTATTCATATTACTTCATTTTCCTGACTTTTAAATTTAAGTTCACACACCTTTTATTATGCCATAGTTCATGTGTAAATTAGATAAATCTGTTGTCATTTCAACCAACATATTCAGGGATCTTTTCTCTGTTGTTGGCAGTGATAGGAATCCTAACATATTCTTCACTAGATCCACACTTTACTACATTATACTAGATTACTATAGTTAGAATAATATAAAGTCATTGTGCCATCTCATAGTAAAATAATATGAGAATTTTCTCTACTTTTAAAAAACTGTATTCTCTTCAGATATTTCCAATTTATGTGTGATTAACTTCATATTAGTTCACCTTATATAATTTTTTTCTACAAATTTAACCAATTACTGGATATTTAGTATTGATATAGAACAATGATTTTAGTCATGATAATTGGCTATTAAGAATTTATTGACTGCATAAATTTTCTACATAGTTAAACTTGGCATTTCTCATATTCTTATTTTGATTCCTTTTTGTCTACTTGTTTTTATTTTTGTTTTTGAAACAGTGTGTCCGAATGTCAAGCTGGACTGAAACTCGTACAAGTAGCATATATATATATTACTGCTCTGCCATCTTACCAGTAAGAGTCACCAAAGAAATCTTCATTTTACTTCCTTTTTATTGAAGTCACAAAAAGTATTTCAAAAAATACTTTAATTGTATTTCATTTGTTAAATCTGACTAAGTTTTTTGAATTTGTTTTAGCATACACTGTGGTAGTTAACAAAGTACAAGCCATTTAAATATATTTATTCTTGCATTACTCTTCAAAACAAAACAGAGTAAGTAGGAAGGAGACACATTAAAGTTGTAGAATCAGAATGTTAAATATTAAAATTACTGTGATCTTCACTTTTAAAACGCATTAACTGAAATTAAAATAAGAATTCAATCCCCAAAACTGTCAAGAAAAGAAGTAGTTTTGAAAGCATAATTTCAGACTTACTACAGACATTTGTAATTTTATCATTTAATTTGTCCAGATATTCTTGGGACATATGTTTCTTTCGTTAACTTAAGTTTATTTGTGCAAAATTTTATATTCACAGAAGAAATTTGTAAAAAGTCCTGGATGTCCTTATCCCTCCTATTTTCACCATGCACAGTTTAAATCACGGATTTAATGAGATGTAAGGATACCATTCTTACATCTCTAAAACCCCTACTCTCTTAGTATCCCTAATTACTTTTTAGAGGCATATTCCCGTCACAAGTTGGCCAATCTACACTGTATATACCGGATTAAACTTTCTGTTCTGATTGAAACATCATTTGATAGAAAATGTATTTGACCCAAACCAGTCTGAAATAATAAGTAAATTATCTGTCTCATAGAGTTAGGAATTAAAGCTCAGGTCATGCCTTCTTCACGCAGAAGAAATGTTCAGCTTCCAGCATCTAAAACAGTGTTATCTAAAGCAATATCTTAGGGCACATTATCAAATCTGAAGTATATATTTCTGAAGTTGATGCTTTTATGTTTTAGAAAAAGTTATTTCCGTGTAAGTGATCATAGACATCAAGCACATATTTTATGTTGAAGATGTCATAAGATTCAACAAACTTACTAGAGATCATACAATTAGAAGTTTACTAAGTCATGTATTATTCAGCCATCTAGTCTAATTTTTATAAAGTTTGCCATAGAAAATCATTATACCTCACTCAGGATGATGCTCTCCAGGTCCATCCATTTGCCTAGGAATTTCATAATCCCATAATCAGCCTCCACACTGACACCATTGCATACACTAGCAAGATTTTGCTGAAAGGACCCAGATATAGCTGTGGCTTGTGAGACTATGCCCGGGGCCTAGCAAACACAGAAGTGGATGCCCACAGTCAGCAATTGGACGGATCACAGGGCCCCCAATGGAGGACCTAGAGAAAGTACCCAAGGAGATAAAGGGATCTGCAACCATATAGGTGGAACAACAATATGAACTAACCAGTACCCCCTGGAGCTCATGTCTCTAGCTGCATATGTATCAGAAGATGGCCTAGTCGGCCATCAGTGGAAATAGAGGCTCATTGGTTGTACAAACTTTATATGCCTCAGTACAGGGGAACCCCAGGGCCAAGAAGTGGGAGTGGGTGGGAAGGGGAGTGGGGGAGGGTATGGGGGACTTTTGGGATAGCACTAGAAATGTAAATGAAGAAAATACCTAATAATAATTTTTTAAAAAATCATTATAGTACAGAGTGAGATAAGAAAGAATCTATAGATTTTTCTGTAGTGAACACAAATATATACAGACCCAAGCACAGATTTTTTTTTTTTGGGGGGGGGGTTCTTTCGTTTTTCTAGGCAGGGTTTCTCTGTGTAGCCTTGGCTCTCCTGGAACTCACTCTATAGACCAGACTGGCCTGGAACTCAGAAATCAGCCTTCCTCTGCCTCCCGAGGGCTGGGATTAAAGGTGTGCATCACCATGCCCAGCTCCAAGCACAGATTCTTACAAACCCCAAAACATCAAGAAAAATAATAACTGTCAGATTATAAAACTTGAATTTGCTAGACTGTTTTCTACTCACTTTTTCTTAGAGCTTGCCCATATGTTCTAGTCTCCAATGAGTTTCCTCCTTGTGATTTCATAGCTCAGAGAAGTTCTTGCAACAAAAGCAGGAATGACCAGAAGGACCATGTGATGGGCAGAAGCCATAGCCTTCCCTCATTGTGATGAGGGAAAATGTCCTTCTTAGGCTCACATACGCATATGTTTAGTAACTTGCTGATGAACTGTTTTTGAAAGATTACAAGGTGTTCTATCTTTTGTAAGAGTTACCTTGGCCATGCTATCAGAAAGTCTTAGGAAGCCATCCATCCAACCTTTGTGCAGTGATTCTGAAATATATTCATGCTTATTCCACAGAAGATCACAGATGATATTGGGAAGCATTTTCTGAAGTTGGTTTGGAGGGAGTTTTACTGGCATCTTCTGGGATAGTAGATACCAAAGAAGTTGCTAAACATCCAATAAAACACAGGTCAATTCTCCAAATGAGCATTATTACATCTAACATAACTAATGTGCACAGTGAGTAGGGTTTGTCTTAATAAACTAGAGCAGCTTTCTGTACTGAATTATTGCTCTAAAAGTTGTATGCAACGTAAATTTTGAACTTTTAGAAAGCAAATTCCATTTCCACAAATAATTCTAAAATACATACAAGTGATATAGATGTAGCTCAAAGGCACATATTTACAAAGACCTTGATTTACTCCTTAGTACTATATATATATATATATATATATATATATATATAAAACAATACAGCATATATGTATATGATTATAAAATTATAAATATTAATGAGATTTTTGAAATATTTCTACTCTTATTTCTCACAAAACTAGATTCTTGCTACTGATAATCAGTAAAAAAAAAGATATAAATAAAGAAGTATTGAAGAAGCAGTTAGTCATCATATGTGTATGATGATTCTAAGACAAATAACTTGGGTATTGGGTATCAATTTTTATAATAGATTGGTTCTCAACTTAGGATTTTATTCATTTATCAGTTTAACAGTACCTCAGTGAATTAGTCATTAAGAAGGTTTCTTTACCAATGCTATAGAAACTTGTCTGTGATTCAATTTCCAAATTTTCCTTGCCTTTATCTGTGGAAAAGCCCAAACATTTATCATGACAGTCCCATGTAGGATGTCCATGGATTCAAATTTAGAATGTTGTAAACATAGAATTTCTCTCTATGTTTCCACATGAGTACTTTGTGTTTGATGGATTAGTCTATGTGTAATGAATACCAAAGATAGATTTCATCCCTCTTCAAAGGAAAGCTTGAACAGGAAAATATCTCATCCTTTAGAACATGCTAATGTATTTTTTTTCAGTACTGAACACATAAAAATATATTGATGTTATTAAGTTGATACTTGGATTTCAGTAGATGTGGAGTATATGTCAACTACTGTAATAGCAACCATCTCCTTGAGGCAAGAATGTGGATCATTAGTCATAAAACATTGGTGCTTTTGGAAAGAACCACAGATTGCATTTTAGTGGCCATGATGGATGCTACACAACCACCTTTACCTCCAGCTCCAGGGAATCTGGCAACCTTCTTCTTTGTCCAGGGGCACATCCATTGTAGTGTACATTCCCTCACATTGATATAGACACAAACTTAAAAGTTATAAAATCATTATAATCATTATCATCACCATAATGATAACAATATTTTCATAATAATAATAATCACTATCCTTACACCAGGAAGTAGATAACCACTTCATGGATCAAATTTCAAACATTAGATTAATATTTTTGCCTCTGTTGATAAATATCTGATACCATTAATTCAGGTGGCATTGACACTAGATACTAAATAATCAATGGCACAGAAAGAACTAATGGATTGAGCTCTCTCTGCCTTATGAAATTAAGTACTAAAAATGCATAAATGACTGGTTTGATTCAGTGAGCAGAAATTAATTTAACTTTTCTCAACTTTATGAAGTTAAATGGATTAAGAGCAAATATTTATAATTTCTCTCAAATGGATGAATTAGCTCAACAGCTTACCTCCAATTAAAATTTTACTGATATATTACTGATTACAGTTCTGCTTATTAACAAAGTCAAAATGTTATGTTAGGTATATGTTTTGGCTTTAGTGAAGTCAAAAATAACCAACAAAATGTAATATAAGCTTTCTGAAAAGAGATGAGGTCTTTTACTTTCTCTATCCTGATTGTTTATCTGGAAGGCAAGGTTTGGAATAAGAGTATTACCTCACATTATACATCGTTTCTGAGAATTAATTGAACTAATATATCATAGTCAATTTATAATTGTACCTAATATAAAGTGCTCAATAAATGAATACATGATATTAGGCCAGGCAATGGGGGCACATCCCATTTATCCCAGCACAGACAGGGAAAGCAGGCAGATCACTAAGTTAGAGGACAATCTAGTCTACAGAATGAGTTCACAGACAGCCAGGAAAACACAGAAAAACACTGTCTTAGACAACAAAAAACAACAACAACAACAATAATAGTAATAATAATAATAATAATAATAATAATAATGCAAACAACAAATAATGCAGAACATACAAAATAAACCAAGATTTTATAGTTACAAGGGTTAAAAAAATAATATTTTGATTAGTACAAATCTCTCAGAATTTCTACCCCTCATATGATTTCTTCATACCTTAAAGATCCAACATCACATTTTGAAAAATATTGTAGCCGTCCAGCAGCCATGGATGAACTGGGTACCTGAAAGCAGAGCTGGAAATGAAAAGGAATGGAGTGCAAGAGAACCATGAAGCCAAGACAAAGGCTTCTGATCAAGGCTCAAAGTTTAATAGTCATTACTGCATTTATATAGGGAGAGCCCACAGACCCATCCTTAGTTTCAGCTGGATTGATTTGCAAAGCAAGCTCATTGGGGCAGTCTACTCTGTAGGAAAATGATTCCACCTGGGTCTTTAAGGCCTGCCCATGGCAAGCACTTAAAGGTCTATTTAGGCTGGGCAAAGGGCACAAAAAAAAAATGAATGTAATAAAATATAATTTTCAGTTACCTAATATGAAAGTAGGAAAAAATGAAAAACAGGAATTGTCTTTTGCATAATTTATTCTTTTAAATATGGGATACAGTGTAATAAAAGAGGCTGATGTGTTAAAATAGTCTTAGAAGGATTAATGATTAAGCTACAGGAGAAAGATTAGGTGGCAGAAGGAGAGCCTCCAAAGACAATGTGGTTTAAAGTAATCTTTGCAAACCATGACTTCAAACGTGCCATCTTAGGATTCGTCCTGGAGAGATAAATCCTCCTTCCCTAACCTCCTTTTATGTAACCCCCCCAAAAACCCATTTGATGGTAAATTTTGCTAGTAGAGTTTGTCACCATATTTATAAAACACACATACCTACTCTTCCAGTGCTACACTGACAAGTTTTTCAATAGCAACCTGAAATGTTAGAGTCTAAAACAGTAATTCCATCAAATCACCAACAAGATCATATGTGGGACTTTCTTTTTGATGTATTTCATTCAGACTGAGTAATTAATAAACAAAAGATACAAATCATCAAAACCTGAGTTTAAAAAAAAAAAACAAAGAATATGTTGTGCTTATTGGGTGAAAATGAAGATTTAGAAGGGAGTGTACATGCACTGACAAACATTGAAATTTTTGCAAGTAATAATGTATAGTTCCCTTTACACTCGAGACCTGAGAACTGAAGGACATCATAGAGGACAAATACCTGGAAGTAAAAGTCTCTTTCAAGGCAGAGCAGCATCCATTACGGGAGCTGTGAAAGTTGAGGAAAGCAGCTGAGTTGTTCCCAGAACTGCACTGTCTCTGCATCCATACTGCTTTCTTTAAATATCAGTATCCCAGACACTAACACAAAATCTGCTGTAATTCAACATGCACTCTCTGAAATGCAGCAGGGAACATAGTAACGCTGGGAGGGAGAAGCAGAGTTAAAATGCTCAGATATTTACAGAGACTCATTCATTCATGAGAGCGCAGGTAGGAATCTCAAAAGAAGCCTTTCTAGTGCCTTGCTCAGAAGTTTGAAAGAGACCTCACATTGATAGACTAAGAAGCCACACAGAGATTATCACAGTGACTCCAGTCCGTGATATTACTCTGAAAGTGGGGGAGAAACTGAGCAAATTCGGCATCCTGAATTTGCTCAGTATGCTGGTTTGATTGGCTAGATATAGTAAAAACCATCCTTGCTCAGATTCTTGGCCTGATTGTGTTTATTCCTTATTTTACCAACAAGTATGCACAAACATGGGACCCATGTTTCTACATAGAGTATAGGTACTTGCAAAAATAATTTGACTATAAAAATAGGTTTCCTAAATACATACATCAGGTGACTAGTGTCATATCAGCTACTTCTGTGCAGCCTAAGATGTTAGTAAATTTCACCATTGATATCTTTATTTTATTTTATTTTTTATTTTTTTTTTGTGGGGGAAGTGTTTGAGATAGGGTTTCTCTGTGTAGCCCTGGCTGTCCTGGAACTCACTCTGTAGACCAGGCTGGCCTCAAACTCAGAAATCAGCCTGCCTCTGCCTCCCAAATGCTGGGATTAAAAGGCATGTGCCACCACTGCCAGGCAATACCTTTATTTTTAAAAATTGTTTTATTTATTTACATTCCAAATGTTGCCCCATTCCCAGCCTTCCTTCCAAGATTTGTTCACTTCCCCCACCCTCCCCTTTAGCTCTGAGCGGGTACTTCCCTATCCCCTACTTCCTCCAACCTCCATTTCTCAACTCACCCTCCCACACCCAAACTCCCCACCCAATCCCCTGTTTCCTGCATCCCCCTTCCATGGGGCATCAAGTCTCTACAGGATTAGGCACATTCTCTCCCACTGAGGCCAGAGAAGGCAGTCCTCTACTACATATGAGCCAGGGTGCTATGGACCAGCCCATGTATGATCTTTGGTTTGTGACTTAGTCTCTGGGAGCTCCCAGGGGTCCAGATTATCTTAAGAAATATCCTTAACATTCTAAGCCAAGGCCTCATTTGCCTCCTGCTTACTTCTCTGATGCACCTGAATATTTCTGACATCATTTCGCAACACCACCCACTACCATCCTATTGTGTTTTTTGAGATTTCTCAAAACAAATACTTAGACTTCAAATAAGAAAATGTCAGTTTGGAAAAAAAAAAAACAAAAAAAACTTTAGGCTAGTGGCATGTTGCAGAAGAAAGGAAAGATTAAAAAGTTTCTTCCAAGTTTCTCCTATCATGCTTGCAGGGCATAACTTCTTGATTCCTATTTATCGTATTAGGTATGCAGATTATATTATAGTACTCAATGTAATTTGGAATATCTTTTTCATTACTATAAATGACTGATTATTTCCTTTCATAAAAATACATTTTTCCTATGTAATATATCCTGATTGATTATGGTTTCCCCCAGTCCATTCCTACCTACCCTTCGATCTAGATCCATTCATTTTCTGTCTATGATTAGAAATCAAACATGTTTCTATGATAATTATAATATAATATAACATAACATATACAACAAGAAAAAGCACAAGAATTGTTCGTGACAATATCTGACTTGACTTAAGGCCTACTGAGTGAGATGGACTCCATATCAACTCTGCTTGGGTGACAGAGAGCCATAGATTAGATATCCCAGGGACCTCAGGCCAAACCAAATACTGTTGAGGTTTGGTCTTTGGCTATGTATTGTAAATGATAAACACTCACCCACAAAATCTGGTTGCCCCCAGGGATTAGGAGATCTGCATGTACACCAAGTGATGCTATGTAACTTTGTTCCTTCATTTTAAAATATTAGTTGAATAAAGATCCTTACAGCCTAGAGCTGGGAAGAAAATAGGGGCAGAGTTTTGGGTTTTTGGCTTAGGGACTGAGACAAGATCACACAAGGAGAAGAGAGAAATTGGAATGAAGAGAAGATGCCATGGGGTAGGTAAATCTTGAAAATATCACCATGAGGGCTGGCAAGTTCAAATAAAATCTACCCAGGCAGAACATGACAATCATATCTGGGGATTATTTTAAAAAAAAAAGCTTAGAGGTTCAATATCTACCCAATTCTATTGCTGATTAAGGCTTATTATAAATATAAAAGATTTGTGTCTTTTACCTGGGAATCAAATGATCTATGGCAGGGTAGAAACCCTTGATTGAGATTAAATATTTAAGATAACAAAATACTACTCTTTAAAATAAACAAGCAAAGCTAAACAAAACACTATGGACTTCTGGTAAAACCAAATACATCTGTTTAAAACAAACAAACAAACAAACATAAACAAATTATAGTGGAAAAATGATACCTAATGACATTCTCTATATCCATGTACCAAAGCCTTGTCATCCATCACCAAAGAAGCTTCCCCCGGCAGCAGGAGACATTGGCACACTCAGAAATGCAGAGAAAACTCTAAACTGGAATCCTAAATATAATCTCAGAGGACCTGGTGCAGACAAGTGAGGCCTAGTACATAATGCTTCAGATTAGTGAATTCATGTAAGACAGCTTTGTTCATGTTGATTAGGAAGTCTTTGCTTTCCTGGTGTCCTCCATGCCTTCTAGCTCTTAGGTTCTTTCCTCTTCTTCCCCGGTTTCCTCAGAGCTGTAAAGAAGGGATATGATGAAGACATCCCATTTAAGCATGAGTGTTCCAAAGTTCCTTGGTCACTGCAAAAGGTCTGGCTGTGCGTCTGAGTATTTGTTTCCACGTGCTGTAGGAGGAATCTTCTTTGGTGATGAATGAACAAGGCACTGGTATGTGAACATCCAAGTGTCATTAAGGTGTCATCTTTTCACTATGGTTTCGGTTTTTTGTTTGTTGTTTTCTTCGTTTGTTTTAAACAGTAGTACTAAGTTTACCCAAGGTCCCTGGGATTATCTAGTCATGGAAGCATTGTTGGATATGGCTTCCATCTCCTACAGTGGGCCTTAAGTCAAATCAGATATTAGGTGGCTACTCCCACAAGCTTTGTGCCACAGTTGCTCTAGCATATATTGTAGGCAGGACACCATTTTGATCAAAAGATTTTTCACTAATTTGGCATTTATATTCCACTTCTGGTAGTGTTCATACCACCTTCCTAGACCAAATATGCTAGAATGTATGCATGAAGGCTCTGTGTAGGCACCATCTGGACTTCCCCTTATTCCATGAGTTGTATAGGTGCTTTCTTTAGCAATAAGGGCTTAGTGTCAGATTTAAAAGAGCAGAAGCCTAGGTTGTTTGTTTGGAACCCTTTTGGTTAAAAACTTGTGACCCAATCCTGGTACTAGAAGTTTCTTTTGTTGACAAGAAATGGGCACCTGAATTTTTGGTGAGTTTATTCATATCTCCTTCATGTATGTATATATTTTAGGGAGCTTCTACTATGCAATGTTTCCATACCACCTTTCCACTGCCCCTTAACTTTGTCTCTCCTTATATTCTCTTCCTTTGTCCCCCTTTGTCTCCTCCTGACTCAATCCTCTCATTCTGGCATACCCCAAATCATTAATTATCTCTCTGTTTATCTCCCCGTCTGTCTCTCTGTCTGTCTATCATCTATCTGTCCTATCAATCTATCCTATTGCCCTTCCCTAATAAGATACATATGTAAGCCCTAATAACTTATTCTATTCTCTCTGGGTCTACATATTGTACTCTGGTTATCAATTATTTAATATCTAATGTCCATGCATAAGTAAATATAGACCATATTTCTTCCTGAGTCAAGAATAACTCACCTGGATTGATTTTTTTTTCCTAGTTCCACCCACGTAGCTGCGAATTTCCTGATGTCGTTTTTTAAAAAGGTTGAGTAATACTCCATGCTGTAAACATACCACATTTTTATTCATTCTTCTGTTGAGGGAAATCTAGGTTGTTTCCAATTTCTGAGTATTATGGATACAGAGTAGCAATAAACTTCATTGAGCAATGTCTCTGTAGGGTGAATTGTTCTTTGGGTATATTCCCAAGAATGTCATAAGTGTATCTAATGGTAGACAGATTCTCTTCTTCCTGAGGAACTACCACACTAATGTCTACAGTGGCTGTGTAAACTTGTACTCCCATCAACAAGAGATGAATGTTACCCTTATACATCCTTGCCAGCAGGAGCTGTCACTGGTTTGATTGATCTTAGTTATTCCAGTAGGAATAAGATGAAATGTCAAAGTAGATTTGAGATTCACAAAGTCGAGAAATCACAAATTAATTTGCATTTTCCTGGTGGCTACAGATGTAGAACAGTTCTTTAAGGGTTTTTCAGTCATTTTGATGAGAGAGGTTATGAATAAAGTCTGCAGTTAGGCTACATGTTTACATATAGTGCAGTGACTCTTTTTTATGTAATACAATATTTTAAATTATAATTTCTTGTTGTGTGTGTGCTGCATAATTTTGCTGTATATACTACTATACATATGCAGATGGTAGAGAGGGAAAGATGTTAAAATAATTTCATTTCCAGTTCATCTCGCCATCATTTTTGCAGTTTGAAAAGTCATAGACACTTACTAGTATATCTCATTTTTAAAAATCTACAAAAAACAAGGGCTTTGGCCGCAGAACAAAGTTTCTACATAATTAATCTTCACTTGTATATAAGCTAATAATGTCAATAATCTATTTATGAAAATATGTAAATTTTAAATCATTTAGCACTAACTAAATAATTAAACAGTATGTCAGATAGCAGTGACATAAATTTGTGGTAAATAATGCTCATTAATGCCAATATCATCAGGCTTATAGTAAGACTTCATGTTAATTACATAAGGTGACAAAAGATGTAAAAGGTAGATGATAAATTTTCTAGTTGAGACAAATTAAGTACTCCTTCCTACTTCATAATAAAGGATTTGTTGGATATAATAGCAAAATTAACTGATTACAAAGCATCTGAAGTCTATAAAATTTACACAAGAATATTGTTACATTTAAAATATGATTAGGTTTAAAAACTTTTCAACTGTCAAAGGAATTTGTTGACAGCCTGAGAAACTGGGTTTGATTTCCTGGACACACATGTTAGAAGGAATGATCATACTCATACAAATTGTCTTCTTGTGGGTGTATGAGTCTGTGCATCTTAACATACATGCATGTATGCACACACACACACGCATGCACAAACACATATACACAAATACAACTTGCTCAGTCTATGTAATGTTAATTGTATGTATTGTAAGCATATTTTAAGGATTAGGCATTTTTCATTGGACAGGCAGTTGGTGTGCTCTTCCTTGGGGAACATAATTTCTCAAGCTATCAGCATTACCAAAGTTGCCAGAGCATACCTTGTTGGTAACCAGTAGCTCGCTCCCTTTTTAGACTTAAGTTCCTCCCAAAATGAGGGAAATCTTTCCTGGTACTGAAAAACTAGCCAATTACCAGTGTCTAGGTAAGTACTGTATATTAAAGGAGAACCTAAAAATACCACTTTACTAAACCAGTGTAATCCCTAACGATACACTAAATATCCTTACATGTAAGTGTAATCTTCACCTCATCAGGAAAATTTCTCTTTGAATCACAGATCAGAAAACACATAACCAAACAAAATGTAGAGGTGTGCTGTGTAATCTCAACTGATCCTGGGTATACAAACGTGTGTGTGTATATCTACTGTGTATCCTGTACTTGGTCTTTGGCTCTTTGTCTTCTGTTTGCATTTTTGTCCTATCGTTTGTGCATGTTTGCTTTTATCTAATGTTATTATTATTCGTTTATTCCTGTTTGTTTTATAGCAAGAAACAGAAAATGTGTAGCTTCAGATAGGAGGGAAGGTGGGCAGATTCTCAGTGGAGTTGATGACGTGGAAACTATAATCAGAATACATTGGACAGAAAAAAATATCTTTTCAATAAAAAAGAAAAAGGAATAAAATGAAAGAAAATGCAATTCCCATACTTAAGCTGCAAGGAACAGAGCAGAGGAGGGGGCAGAAATACTATAAGAGCCGAAAGATCAGCGAGTTTGCTGTGAGACCATGTTTCCTATGTCAGAAGTTATGCCCACAAATTCTCATCAACATGACTGACTAAACATGAGCTGAACAAAGACAACAACAATAGATATTACAAAGTGGATGTGGAGAAGCCCAGGAGGACTCAACCCTACACACACACACAAATTCTTTCTATTGTAACAATGATTCTTAACCTTCTCTTCCTTTGTGTTAATACCCAAGAAATCAGTAAACAGAAATCTCAGTGCTTAATTAGAACAGAAAGTTTATTTTGATGTGTGCATAATAGGCTTTACTAATGGCTGTCAAATTCCTGGATTCTTCTGTATACCATTAAGTATTGAATATAAATTCCATTATAAGTTGGTTCAAATAAATTGCTTCATTTTACTACTGTGTATGTCCTTTCATAGTCATATACTTTTGTCTAATATGTTGTTCTACTTAACTTACATCCCTGCAAAGTCACCCTAAATGATGAATTAGACCTAGGAACTACTCAGGAAGTATATGAATAAGATCGCATTTTAATAGTGTCAAATTCTTATGACAGAAATATGCAGTAAATATTTTGGGAACCAAGTGTAGTGTTTCACACCTGTTGCTCCAATATTCAGAAGGTCTGGTAGGAATATAGTTTGAGGTCTGATCGTCCAGTGCTAGCAAGTGTGACTGTGTTCTCCGTTCCTTTTGCCGGGTGCTGTTACTAATCATCACAAGGAAGAAAGACGGTCTGCTTCTGTGTAATGGGGCCTTTTGAGTGAATAGTCATGAATTTTGACACCATGAAATTAATACTATGCTCTCATGGAAATTCCATAAAAAATAGTTCAGAAGTTTGCTGCGTATTAAATACTATTTATAAATTAGGAAAATATTTTAAATGATTTTTTCAATATTTTTAATTTTTTTAACGTTTTGTTCATGTGTGACATGTGCATGTGTGTGTGTGTGTGTGTGTGTGTGTGTGTGTGTGTGTGTGTAGCTTAGCATATTTAAACTTGTGTAGAAAACAAAGGTTGCTCCTATGTGTCTTATTTTGACATTTTTGAGACAGGGTATTTTACTGTGTTGGAGAAGGTCATCCTTTCTGTTAGCATGGCCAGCTATTGGCCATTGAGCTACACCAATCACCCCATCTCACCAGTCCCTCACCTTGTGTTACAAGATTTCTTCACCTTACCTTGATTTTAATGCTTTTAATTGAGTGCTGACACCACTAAACTCAGTTCCACATGACTGCGGGACAAGCACTTGGCACTGAGCCGTCTCACAAGTACCATATCACAACTGATTTTTTTATTGTGGTTTAATTATCTATTCTATCTATCTATCTATCTATCTATCTGTCTGTCTGTCTGTCTGTCTGTCTGTCTGTCTGTCTGTCTATCTATCTATTTATCTATCTATCTATCTATTTATCTATCTATCTAAATAACTGTATCTCTCTATCTCGCTCTTCTGTCGGTCTCCCCTCCCCATTTCTCCCTTACATGTGTGTGTATGTGTGTGTGTGAGTGTGTGTGTGTGCATGTGTTTTCATTCCATAGTATAAAAGTCAGAATAAAACTTTTAACACATTGGGTTTTTTTTTCTTCTAAAATATGGATCAAATGTTTCAAAATCATTGTATCAGCCTTGACAGAAAATGCCTCTAGTCAATGAACCAGATCATAACTGATTTTTAAAGCAACTTTTGCAAGCCTAATTTTAAAAACATTAAAATTTGTAAATGCTTAAATCTGGAAACAACCACCATGCCCCTCAATAGGTAAATATAAAAATGAAGTAGGGTAATTTATAAGGTGGAATACTGTTTAGAACAAAAATCAGTGAGCTATACAGAGATATGAAGAGACAAAGAAATGTAGGCCCTGATGAAACCAGGAATGGTGGGGAAGACTGGAATCTAAGTTCTGTAGGAGCTGAGGATGGTGACTGGAGCCAGCTTGGGGTATAATGTGAGATAGAAGAGATGAATGACTGACATTTACTTTTGCCTGCTTTGCCTTTTTCTCTCATTTTCAAATTCATCCACCCTGTTATGTGGCTCCTTTCTTTCATTGATATCAGAGTTCAATTTCTTTGTGATTTCATCTTAAGATGAATATTATCATCTCTCCAGGGATCCTCCTGGTCTTTAAAGCAAAACTGGGAATACTGAAGCACCAACCTTATGGGCCAAGTAGCTAGCTACCAGGGTCTCAGATTCACCACTGTGAGACAGCTATTGTTGGATTCACTGCACATCATTGTGTAAAACAATCTAAGGATCTTATTCACACACACACATGCATTCACACATATCTACACACTCTCTTACACTCTTTATGTTCTGTTCCCATAAATAACCTTGACAAATACATTGATATACTACAATTTATAGTTGTAGTGTCATACTTTTTAGGTAGGGTAAGAATTCATCCTTTTGTCAGCAAGTTATAGAATGTAATGCCACTCTAAGCCTCTTAAGTTTTTTTTATTGATTTATTTTTTTAAATAAATTCATTGCTGATTTATTAATCTTTATTATTTTCATAACATATACCACCCCCATTGCTTTCTCTGAAGGTATTGTTTAAACTTCATCTTTGGGTATCTGATGATTTTAGTTCTCTCTCACCTTGCACCCAGGCCCTACCAAGCAATACAGTAATGATGTATTATTATTACTATAATTATTAGTATTATTATCACTATTTATTTTTTGAATATTTGTGCTGCTGTATAATAATTTTCCAACCTACAAGAGACAGATAAATGATGTGATTATTTCAAAACAGATCATGGAGTGCTTTCTAATTGCTCTCAGGTTTTTCTACTAAATAACTGTTGGGCAATGTAAGAATTTTGTGTCTCTTTTGAAGTTTGGTTAAAAAACCCATAACACAGCAATGTTCAAAGGTGTTTTACACTGGTGTTCCTTATTATACATGTTGCCTTTTTCGTTTCAATTTACAGTGTTTCTTGTTTGAGATAAAGATGTCAGTGACTGAAGCTCTAGAAACAGGCAGATTATTACAAATAAGCTTTCCCCTTTGTTCTTTGTAGCTCTGTCTTCTGATTCATTGTAGAAAGTTGATTGCAGAGGGATATTTCTGCCAAACCTGTACATCTTAGCTTTATCAAAGGCCATGCAAAATGGAATTATTCAATTCACACCGAGCTCACTGATTTCAGGATATGTGCTTCCTGACACCAAAATCCTTTCAGCTCAGGTCCCCTGACATGTTTCTCTCTTTGATGTTCCTATCCATATCTCTGTGAAACATATTCCACCAGGTCCCAACCCACTAAAGTTACATATGTGGTTATTAAAAATAAAAGATAGAGTGTTTTTCCCTAAGGATTTGTCCTTTCTTTTGGGAAGTGTGTTTAAGTCCATCCTGGGAGCTGCCTCATTCATACCAACTGAATAAAGTTCATATGACACCGGTGAAGATTCAATGGATTTTGGTAGCCTTTTGTGATCTAAAACTGTATATCACATTGAACTTGAAGATATAGTGCTCACTGATAATGCAATTCTTACTCTCCCTGTTGCTTTACATGATGTGTAGGAGGGAAAGATGATAATGTAACATGGACACCATTTTCAAAGTCCCTATACTGTATCTTTGGCTATCTCCTTACACATCTTCTGTAAGTTACTTTAAAACACACACAGGGAGACATCAAACAGTCATTACACATAGCCAGTATAATCACATAATTTTCAATTGTCTACAATCAGTGAGGAGTTTTGTAAAATAATGATTAAGATTGTCATTCTATTAAGCTATTTTATTGTATTAATGTTATGTTTTAGACCCATTTATTAAAAATATATGCTTAATTATATGAAACTGACTGAGCCCCAGTCTCTGACACTATGAGCATTATGTTAAATCTATTACATTTCTGCAGACATTAGTTTTATTTTAAGATTTCAAACTCTGTGAATAAGAGTAAATTAGTGACAATTAATTTTTAATTTGATTGCTATAATTATGTAGCCAGACCAAAGATGCAGAGAAAAGGTTATTATATATAAGCCAGGCCTTCATGTGAGACAACCAAGAAAGAGTCACCATGATGAAGAAATACATGCACCAATTTCACTGAAGGAAATTAATATGGTAAAAAGGTGAAAATAGCACTAGACAGGAAACCAAAAGACTGGACTGTGTTGTTCTGATAAAACAGGAAGGAATGGGTAGAAAACTGTATTCCCTGATGTCAGTACAGTTTACTTGAAAATTAGTGGTGCTTAATTGCTCCTAAATCAACAACCAACCTTCTCTCCAGCTGTGGAGGAAACACATGAAGACTAGAGAGTGATCTGCCTGTCTACTACATACATGTCAGGGGGCTCATTCAATGTTTGGCTGTGGGTATCTTCATCTGTTTCAGTCAGCTGCTGGACAGAACATCTCAGAGTATAGTGATACAAGGCTCTTGTCTGAAAGCATAACAGAGTATGATTAATAATGTCAGGGACTATTGCTTGACCTGGGATGAGTTTCAAATTGGGCCAGTTATTGTTTGGCCATTCCTTCAGTATCTGTATTTCTTTTAGACAGGGTAAATTTTGGGTCAAAAGTTTGGTGGGTGGATTAGTGCCCTTACACCTCCATTGGAGTTCCTGCCTGGCTACAGGATGTTGGTCTCTTCAGGTTCTACATACCCAGTGTTAGGCATCTTGGCTAAGATTCGCCGCACTGTCTCCTGGAAGACTCTCCAGTGTCTGGGACTTCCTAAAGATTTCCCCCACTCCCTCAGCCCCAGCAGCTGCACATTTCCATTCATTCTCCTGGCCCTTTGCATCTCTTCTGTCTCTCTCCATACCCGCTGTGCATTCCCCTCCCTGCCCCCTCTACCATCACTTCCCCACCTGCTTCTGGCTTCTATGACTCTTTTAGTTACCCTTTTAAGTGTGATTCAATATCCTTGTGTCACCTTCCTTATTTAATTTCTGTGTGTCTGTGGGGTATATCATGGCTATTCTGTGATTTTTATGGCTAATATCCTCTTATGAGTGAGTTCATACCCTGCATGTCTTTTGGGGTCTGTCTGGGTTACCTCACTCAGGATAATATTTTCCAGTTCCATCTATTTGCCTGCAAAAATCATGATATCCTTGTTTTGAATACCATTTTCACTTTTTATAAGGCTTTTAAAAAATATTGTTGAGTAATGAATTTTCCCCCTGGTAACTTTCAAGTAGAAATTGTACAAATAGAAGCCAAACACTATTTAAAAGTTAATGACAATAACAGGAAATACTTGGCTCTGCCCAATAGTATTTGGGAAGAGATGCTTTATGATTGACACTTATTAGAAATCTACAAAAAATCAATATTAAAAAAAAACCAAAGATTTTAGAAAGAATTTTCCAAGAATATACTAGGTCAAGAAAAATAAGGACGGGAAGTGATAAAATGACTACACATATGTATTTAATTTTTTTTTTTGCTAGTATAACAATGCTTGTAGAAATGGCATATTAGTCAAAAGCATTTGCAGCAATATCCAGCCGCATATGTGGCAGAGGATGGCCTTGTCTAGCATCAATAGGAGGAAAGCACTTGGTTCTGTGAAGGCTCTATTCTCCAGTGTAGAGGAATGCCAGGGTAGTGGGGTGGAAGTGGGTGGGTGAGAGTGGGGAACACCCTCATAGAAACAGGAGGAGGGGGGATGGAAGAGGGGAAATCCAGAAGGGACACTACTGGGAAATGGATAACATTTGAAATGTAAATACATAAAATATACAATTAAAGTACATTTTTACTGTTTCTGAAAGTATCACATATTTAGCTGAGTCCTCCATGCAGTCCAAGCTGCCCTTGAACTTGCATTCCCCTGGTCCTGACTGCTGAATCATAAGTCTGTACTACTACACTTGGCACAATAATTACCTCTTAAATCTTACTCTATAATTTTGTATTTTTAAGGACAGCTCTATTTAAAATTATGAAAATTTGTTAACAATATGTCATGTGAAAAATGTTCAAAACCTACATCATTATTTTAACAGAAAATGTGATTGATGGCTATGTAATAATTATTAATCACAAAATAAACTGAATTAAAAAAAAATTATGAGGACCAGCCAGAATTCAGAATGGCACAGTGGCATCACAGCTTCTTTAGAACATACTTCAATGCCTGTTCTAAGTGGGGGTGGGAGGAGAATCCCTTTACCTTGCTGACTTCCCGATAAGTCTAGAAATGTGTTCAGAGAGAGATCTTTCCTGACCAACAAAAACAGTGAAGAAATAGAGTGTGATAGAGAGGATACAGATTTTTTTGTTTGTTTGTTTTTTTAGATTTTTAAGGAACTGACTCCTAAATAAAATATTCATTGAAAATTTGGTCATAGTAAGGATAGAATCAACAAAAATAGTATTAGTCATTTAAGGTATCTGATGTGTCATCCTGAAAGGATAATTCTTTATAGTCTAAAATAATATATTGCTTTTTCCTTAAAGCTTTTGTTTAATATAAACAACTAAAACTACTTCCAGAATGTCTCATGAGCATGATTCTGTTTATAAAGCCCTACTAAGTGAAACCTCTGGGAGTTACCATTATTTAAGGATGCATTTTATTATGTTTAAATAAAGGGGTCTTTACAAATGAGCCTCCTGATGGATACAGTCAGCTCTACAAGGCAACAGACAAATCATAAACTCATGAGTGTCTTTCCTTTACAATCTGTGATACTCTACCTGATTTTAAAATCTAAACTGGAGTTCACACAGCCATTATAAGACCCTGATTGGTGATTTCTCTTCTTGGAGAATTAACAACACCAAACACATGAATTATGGGATAGGAGTTTTCTGAAGGGGAGAACTGGAATGGGAAAAACATTTGAAATGTAAATAAAAAAAATATCCACTAAAAAAATAAATAAATATTTTAAGTAGACAATAATAAGATTCCTTGTGACTTTTTGAGCCATCCTTATTGTTATTTATAACACATTTTCTGTTTTATGGATAATGAAGAATGTATGATTTTTCTAACCTATTACGGAAATAATCTTACAAATTGGATGCAATTAGAATTGAATAACATATTTGTTTCAAATTTACTAAACATGGATAAGTACCTGACTAATCATCATTTGCTAAATGACAACTGGATCAAGTGTCCCTTGATTTATTCAACCTGTCAATATAGTTTATTTGTATTATTGTTGACTGCCTAATAAAACTTTTATATGTTAAACAACTAAAATAGATGACATGTAACAATAATGGCCTCTATATATTTATTTTTTTTCCATTTTTTATTAGGTATTTAGCTCATTTACATTTCCAATGCTATACCAAAAGACCCCCTTACCCACCCACCCCCACTCCCCTACCCACCCACTCCCCCCCTTTGGCCCTGGCGTTCTCCTGTACCGGGGCACACAAAGTCTGCGTGTCCAATGGGCCTCTCTTTCCAGTGATGGCCGACTAGGCCATCTTTTGATACATATGCAGCTAGAGTAAAGAGCTCAGGGGTACTGGTTAGTTCATAATGTTGTTCCACCTATAGGGTTGAAGATCCCTTTAGCTCCTTGGGTACTTTCTCTAGCTCCTCCATTGGGAGCCCTGTGATCCATCCATTAGCTGACTGTGAGCATCCACTTCTGTGTTTGCTAGGCCCCGGCATAGTCTCACAAGAGACAGCTACATCTGGGTCCTTTCAGTAAAATCTTGCTAGTGTATGCAATGGTGTCAGCATTTGGAAGCTGATTATGGGGTGGATCCCTGGATATGGCAGTCTCTACATGGTCCATCCTTTCATCTCAGCTCCATACTTTGTTTCTGTAACTCCTTCCATGGGTGTTTTGTTCCCACTTCTAAGGAGGGGCATAGTGTCCACACTTCAGTCTTCATTTTTCTTGAGTTTCATGTGTTTAGGAAATTGTATCTTATATCGTGGGTATCCTAGGTTTTGGGCTAGTATCCACTTATCAGTGAGTACATATTGTGTGAGTTCCTTTGTGATTGTGTTACCTCACTCAGGATGATGCTCTCCAGGTCCATCCATTTGGCTAGGAATTTCATAAATTCATTCTTTGTAATAGCTGAGTAGTACTCCATTGTATAGATGTACCACATTTTCTGTATCCATTCCTCTGTTGAGGGGCATCTGGGTTCTTTCCAGTTTCTGGCTATTATAAATAAGGCTGCTATGAACATAGTGGAGCATGTGTCCTTCTTACCAGTTGGGGCTTCTTCTGGATATATGCCCAGGAGAGGTATTGCTGGATCCTCCGGTAGTACTATGTCCAATTTTCTGAGGAACCGCCAGACTGATTTCCAGAGTGGTTGTACAAGCCTGCAATCCCACCAACAATGGAGGAGTGTTCCTCTTTCTCCACATCCTCGCCAGCATCTGCTGTCACCTGAATTTTTGATCTTAGCCATTTTCACTGGTGTGAGGTGGAATCTCAGGGTTGTTTTGATTTGCATTTCCCTGATGATTAAGGATGTTGAACATTTTTTCAGGTGCTTCTCTGCCATTCGGTATTCCTCAGGTGAGAATTCTTTGTTCAGTTCTGAGCCCCATTTTTTAAGGGGGTTATTTGATTTTCTGAGGTCCACCTTCTTGAGTTCTTTATATATGTTGGATATTAGTCCCCTATCTGATTTAGGATAGGTAAAGATCCTTTCCCAGTCTGTTGGTGGTCTTTTTGTCTTATAGACAGTGTCTTTTGCCTTGCAGAAACTTTGGAGTTTCATTAGGTCCCATTTGTCAATTCTCGATCTTACAGCACAAGCCATTGCTGTTCTGTTCAGGAATTTTTCCCCTGTGCCCATATCTTCAAGGCTTTTCCCCACTTTCTCCTCTATAAGTTTCAGTGTCTCTGGTTTTATGTGAAGTTCCTTGATCCACTTAGATTTGACCTTAGTACAAGGAGATAAGTATGGATCGATTCGCATTCTTCTACATGATAACAACCAGTTGTGCCAGCACCAATTGTTGAAAATGCTGTCTTTCTTCCACTGGATGGTTTTGGCTCCCTTGTCGAAGATCAAGTGACCATAGGTGTGTGGGTTCATTTCTGGGTCTTCAATTCTATTCCATTGGTCCACTTGTCTGTCTCTATACCAGTACCATGCAGTTTTTATCACAATTGCTCTGTAGTAAAGCTTTAGGTCAGGCATGGTGATTCCACCAGAGGTTCTTTTATCCTTGAGAAGAGTTTTTGCTATCCTCGGTTTTTTGTTATTCCAGATGAATTTTCAAATTGCTCCTTCTAATTCGTTGAAGAATTGAGTTGGAATTTTAATGGGGATTGCATTGAATCTGTAGATTGCTTTTGGCAAGATAGCCATTTTTACAATGTTGGTCCTGCCAATCCATGAGCATGGGAGATCTTTCCATCTTCTGAGATCTTCTTTAATTTCTTTCTTCAGGGACTTGAAGTTTTTATCATACAGATCTTTCACTTCCTTCGTTAGAGTCACGCCGAGATATTTTATATTATTTGTGGCTATTGAGAAGGGTGTTGTTTCCCTAATTTCTTTCTCAGCCTGTTTATTCTTTGTGTAGAGAAAGGCCATTGACTTGTTTGAGTTAATTTTATATCCAGCTACTTCACCGAAGCTGTTTATCAGGTTTAGGAGTTCTCTGTTGGAATTTTTAGGGTCACTTATATATACTATCATATCATCTGCAAAAAGTGATATTTTGACTTCCTCTTTTCCAATTTGTATCCCCTTGATCTCCTTTTGTTGTCGAATTGCTCTGGCTAATACTTCAAGTACTATGTTGAAAAGGTAGGGAGAAAGTGGGCAGCCTTGTCTAGTCCCTGATTTTAGTGGGATTGCTTCCAGCTTCTCTCCATTTACTTTGATGTTGGCTACTGGTTTGCTGTAGATTGCTTTTATCATGTTTAGGTATTGGCCTTGAATTCCTGATCTTTCCAGAACTTTTATCATGAATGGGTGTTGGATCTTGTCAAATGCTTTTTCTGCATCTAACGAGATGATCATGTGGTTTTTGTCTTTGAGTTTGTTTATATAATGGATTACATTGATGGATTTTCGTATATTAAACCATCCCTGCATCCCTGGAATAAAACCTACTTGGTCAGGATGGATGATTGCTTTAATGTGTTCTTGGATTCGGTTAGCGAGAATTTTATTAAGAATTTTTGTATCGATGTTCATAAGAGAAATTGGTCTGAAGTTCTCTATCTTTGTTGGATCTTTCTGTGGTTTAGGTATCAGAGTAATAGTGGCTTCATAAAATGAGTTGGGTAGAATACCTTCTACTTCTATCTTGTGAAAAAGTTTGTGCAGAACTGGAGTTAGATCTTCTTTGAAGGTCTGATAGAACTCTGCACTAAACCCGTCTGGTCCTGGGCTTTTTTTGGCTGGGAGACTATTAATAACTGCTTCTATTTCTTTAGGGGATATGGGACTGTTTAGAAGGTCAACTTGATCCTGATTCAACTTTGGTACCTGGTATCTGTCCAGAAATTTGTCCATTTCGTCCAGGTTTTCCAGTTTTGTTGAGTATAGCCTTTTGTAGAAGGATCGGATGGTGTTTTGGATTTCTTCAGGATCTGTTGTTATGTCTCCCTTTTCATTTCTGATTTTGTTAATTAGGATTTTGTCCCTGTGCCCTTTAGTGAGTCTAGCTAAGGGTTTATCTATCTTGTTGATTTTCTCAAAGAACCAACTCCTCGTTTGGTTAATTCTTTGAATAGTTCTTCTTGTTTCCACTTGGTTGATTTCACCCCTGAGTTTGATTATTTCCTGCCGTCTACTCCTCTTGGGTGAATTTGCTTCCTTTTTTTCTAGAGCTTTTAGATGTTTTGTCAAGCTGCTAGTATGTGCTCTCTCCCGTTTTTTCTTGAAGGCACTCATAGCTATGAGTTTCCCTCTTAGAAATGCTTTCATTGTGTCCCAAAGGTTTTAGTACGTTGTGGCTTCATTTTCATTAAACTCTAAAAAGTCTTTAATTTCTTTCTTTATTCCTTCCTTGAACAAGGTATCATTGAGAAGAGTGTTGTTCAGTTTCCATGTGAATGTTGGCTTTCTGTTATTTATTTTGTTATTGAAGATCAGCCTTAGTGCATGGTGATCTGATAGGATACATGGGACAATTTCAATATTTTTGAATCTGTTGAGGCCTGATTTGTGACCTATTATGTGGTCAGTTTTGGAGAAGGTACCATGAGGTGCTGAGAAGAAGGTATATCCTTTTGTTTTAGGATAAAATGTTCTGTAGATATCTGTCAGATCCATTTGTTTCATCACTTCTGTTAGTTTCAGTGTGTCCCTGTTTAGTTTCTGTTTCCATGATCTGTCCATTGGTGAAAGTGGTGTGTTGAAGTCTCCCACTATTATTGTGTGAGGTGCAATGTGTGCTTTGAGCTTTACTAAAGTTTCTTTAGTGAATGTGGCTGCTCTTGTATTTGGAGCATAGATATTCAGAATTGAGAGTTCCTCTTGGAGGATTTTACCTTTGATGAGAATGAAGTGTCCCTCCTTGTCTTTTTTGATGACTTTGGGTTGGAAGTCAATCTTATCAGATATTAGGATGGCTACTCCTGCTTGTTTCTTCATACCATTTGCTTGGAAAATTTTTTTCCAGCCTTTCATTCTGAGGTGGTGTCTATCTTTTTCTCTGAGATGAGTTTCCTGTAAGCAGCAAAATGTTGGGTCTTGTTTGTGTAGCCAGTTTGTTAGTCTATGTCTTTTTATTGGCGAGTTGAGACCATTGATGTTAAGAGATATTAAGGAAAAGTAATTGTTGCTTCCTGTTATTTTAGTTGTTAAAGGTGGCATTCTGTTCTTGTGGCTGTCTTCTTTTAGGTTTGTTGAGGGATTACCTTCTTGTTTTTTCTAGGGCGTTGTTCCCGTTCTTGTATTGGTTTTTTTCTGTTATTATCCTTTGAAGGGCTGGATTCGTGGAGAGATAATGCGTGAATTTGGTTTTGTCGTGGAATACTTTGGTTTCTCCCTCTATGATAATTGAGAGTTTGGCTGGGTATAGTAGCCTGGGCTGCAGTTTGTGTTCTCTTAGTGTCTGTATAACATCTGTCCAGGCTCTTCTGGCTTTCATAGTCTCTGGTGAAAAATCTGGTGTAATTCTGATAGGCTTGCCTTTATATGTTACTTGACCTTTTTCCCTTACTGCTTTTAGTATTCTATCTTTATTTAGTGCATTTGATGTTCTGATTATTATGTGTCGGGAGGAATTTCTTTTCTGGTCCAGTCTATTTGGAGTTCTGTAGGCTTCTTGTATGTTCATATGCATCTCATTCTTTAGATTTGGGAAGTTTTCTTCAATAATTTTGTTGAAGATGTTTGCTGGACCTTTGAGTTGAAAATCTTCATTCTCATCCACTCCTATTATCCGTACGTTTGGTCTTCTTATTGTGTCCTGGATTTCCTGGATATTTTGAGTTAGGATCTTTTTGCATTTTCCATTTTCTTTGATTGTTGTGCCGATGTTCTCTATGGAATCTTCTGCACCTGAGATTCTCTCTTCCATCTCTTGTATTCTGTTGCTGATGCTCAAATCTATGGTTCCAGATTTCTTTCCTAGGGTTTCTATCTCTAGTGTTGCCTCGCTTTGAGTTTTCTTTATTGTGTCTACTTCCCTTTTTAGGTCTAGTATGGTTTTGTTCATTTCCATCACCTGTTTGTATGTTTTTTCCTCTTTTTCTGTAAGGACTTCTACCTGTTTGATTGTGTTTTCCTGTTTTTCTTTAAGGACTTGTAACTCTTTAGCAGTGTTCTCCTGTATTTCTTTAAGTGATTTATTAAAGTCCTTCTTGATGTCCTCTACCATCATCATGAGATATGCTTTTAAATCTAGGTCTAGGTTCTCAGGTGTGTTGGGGTTCCCTGGACTGGGCGAAGTGGGTGTGCTGGGTTCTGGTGATGGTGAGTGGTCTTGGTTCCTGTTAGTAAGATTCCTCCGTTTACCTTTCGCCATCTGGTAATCTCTGGAGTTAGTAGTTATAGTTGACTCTGTTTAGAGATTGTTCTTCTGGTGATTCTGTTACCGTCTATCAGCAGACCTGGGAGACAGATTCTCTCCTCTGAGTTTCAGTGCTCAGAGCACTCTCTGCTGGCAAGCTCTCTTACAGGGAAGGTGCGCAGACATCTTGTATTTGGACCTCCTCCTGGCCGAAGAAGAAGGCCCAAAACAGGACCTTTCTCAGACACTGTGTTGCTTTGGCAGTTCCCAGGTGGTACAGACTCTCACCTAAGCAGACTAAATTCCTAAGTTCCTTGGAGTCCCGGGACCAAGATGGCGACCGCTGCTGCTGTGGCTTAGGCCGCCTCCCCAGCCGGGCGGGCACCTGTCCTCTGGTCGGAAGGTGGCCGGCTGTCCCCGGCCCACACAGGGTGCTGCCTCAGCGCCTCTGTGCTTCCGCCTGTTCCAGAAGCTGTCAGGTTCTCTGGTGCACCCTCTCACCTGTTCAGACTAATTTCCTAAGTTCGGCGGGTCCCGGACCAAGATGGCGACCGCTGCTGCTGTGGCTTAGGCCGCCTCCCCAGCCGGGCGGGCACCTGTCCTCCGGTCCAGACGGTGGCTGGCTGTCCCCGGCCCACAAAGGGTGCTGCCTCAGTGCCTCTGTGCTTCCGCCTGTTCCAGAAGCTGTCAGGTTCTCTGGCCCTTATCAGTCTTTTTAAAAACTGAAATACGGATCACTAAAAACACAAAGCCAAGATGCACTCAGATTATCAAAGAACTAATTCAGAATCTAGATTCTGAGTAAACCATAGAAAATAACTATTATTGAAACTGTACCTACATTCTTTTATAGTCATATTTTTATACAATAGTTTGTTTTTCATTAAGCTCCTCAATAACACATGTTTATCCATTTAAAAAATTACAGTGTTGTTATTCTCAAAGGTGGTATTTTCTTAAACTAATTTTCCTGAGTGGGTGTTGGAGAGGACCTGTTAATATGAAGACATGCATTAAGACAGTAATTAACTCTGCATAGTTTTGAAAGTACTAATGCTGATAATTAAGGATTTGTTGACTTGCTGGTAAGTTCAGGGGTAGGTCAAGATTACAGTATTTGATAAGCCTAATCAGGCTCTTTCATGATCAATCATCTTTATACTTTGGGGACTGTTTACCTCTTTCATACATTGAGTTAGATGCCCTAATGTTATTAGCTATGCCACTTACTTTGTAAAGTTGCTAATTGTCTGTAATATACTAATTAGCATGTGTATAAAAATGAGGTCCACTATTGCTTCTGATTCTCACACAGAAAGTTTTCCAATTAGTGAAATTAAAATGTTCTAAAAGTCAGTATAGTTATTTATAGATTAGATTATTTTAATTCTTTGGACAATTAAAAATAACATTGACTTATATTATATTTTGAAATTAAGTGATCATTCCTTTGAGTGACTTGTGGTCGATTTCAATGTTAAAAGGCAGATGACAGTAATATTCATAATTAATTTGATCCTTAGGGTTATAATTGTGCCTGTGTCTGAGAATCTTAGGATTTTTAAAAGACAGACCATAAGAAATAAGCAGATATCTTACTTCAAAGCTAGAAGGAGGAACGTGTTAAATAAATGCATGTTACAATTTAGTCTAGACTTCTTAATTTTAGCCAACTATGAAGCTGCTGAATTTAATAATGTGCTTTCATCCACAGAGATGATTTGAAGTTGCATGAACATAGAAATAGAGGAACATGCAGGATTCCTGTGTTATTATGCAGTTTAGGATTAGTGGGTACAATATGAACCTTGCACTTTTCAGATGTGTAGTGCACTTAATATAAGACTTTGAGTGTTTATTCCTGCTACCTGTTGGACACTTTTGGTAACCATTAAAAAAACCATGGAGTAAAAGTTATTTAGTTTTATTAAATAACAGCAAAATGGTCAAAGTTAAATTGCATATTACTTACTCTCAGACCCCATCTATCTACAAAGATGCCTTCTCTATTAAAAACTCAAAAACAAACAAATGAACAACTACAAAACAAAAAAAAAGCATGAAGGATGAAGGAAGAAAGAAAAGATGAAATAATCAATAATATTTTCTCTCATACCCTTATTCATTTTTCTATATGTTCTATGGCAGTCTACAGAACATATCTAGAACCTACCATGTCTATGTGTTAGGGTCCCTGATTCACTGAAGAATGACACCCTGAATTCTGTATGTAAGTGCAAAGTGTGTATTATTCTAAGTCCAGCATGCTGGGGTCTCCCCATTGCCAAGATAGAGAGACAACCACATGAGCTAGCAGGCTAGATTTAAAGCATATTAGGGGATTTCAGGGTAGGTTAACTCTATCTTACTCCATCTTTAAGGCTATTCATTACTGGCCATGGGGGCTGAAACATCTTACTGGGGAGGTCTAGAAACTTGCTGACCCATTGTCCTTGCTTCAAACTAAGTGGCTGGGCACTTTCTACTTTTTGACTAACTGCCTGAAGCCTGAGGTTTTTTTTAACTGACTTGCCCAGTTCTTTAGGCCTAGTCTCCTAGCCTGCCAATTTGAAACCTGTCATGGAGTCAGCCTAGCCTTTTAACATGAAGCCAAACTATATTCAAATAATCTCTTAATGTGCACAGCTACTCTCTATTTTCCTTTGTCACTTTAAATCTCTCTTTTCTGAGCCACTTCTTAAAGTTCCCCATTTCCTCAAAAGAGCAGGTTTGCAGTAGTCTCCAAGTATCTATGCCTGGGCCACCTTTACCTGAAATTTGGATTTCTTTAGCTCAAAACATATTTTGCTAACCTTTCTTCTCTGAAGACCCTCAGATCCCAATTTTTAAATTGTTAAACATCTCATTGATGGCTTTGCGACAGCTCTGTGCAAACTTGAAACGTTTCTAAAAGAGTCCCTATAAAATATTACACTTTTTACTTCAAACTCTCATTAATTGTCATGTGTTTTTGTTAGTATATATGTTATCAATGGACTGAACACACTGGCTTATAAATAATCATATAGCTTTATATGTAGTGGCACATACATATGCTTGAGACAATGACCCAGAAATTATTCATTTTCATGTTATTACTTATTTAAAATCTTACCTTTTCATATGCATAAGAGAAATACAAAAAGCAAGAAATGAAGCGAGGAAGAGAGAAGAGGAAAACAGGAGGGAAGTGGAAGGAAAATGAAAGAAGATGACGCTTCAGTCTGGGCATTTATTTTAACATTAATTAGTAATAGCTCTTGCTTTATTAAAACTTTCATTCTAAGTTAAATAAAATTAAAATATTACAGCTTTGGATACAGATAGATAAAGGCATAGTAGTCGCTCCACTGTGATGCCGCATAACAGCGCAGATGTACCCATCTACAGTCCTTTTCAGGTCCCTGACATTTATTTCACATATACTTCTACTGAGCTGATGCCATCCTTTCCTCACGGGTCCAAGTGAAACCTTACCCAGTGAAAGGTTTCCCTCATGATCAAATTCAACAATTTCAACTGAATTTTCTTTCTATGCTGTATCTTCATCTCTATCTTTGCAATGATTTTCCAACCTATGGCCTTTGTATCTATTTGTTGTCCATTATACTTAAAAAGAATCTAGATCTAAGAGGAACCATTGTTGGTTGATGACAGGATTGGTGATACCTGGGAACCCGGCAAAAATCACTGATGTAATCTTCCTTCTAAATCAGTCAAGTTCCTGGGAAAGTTGTCACTTCCACTTTCTCCTTTCTCAATGATGTCCAAACACAGGTGATTAGGAACAAAAGAATGTGTGTGAGTGGAAGAGCAATGGAACACAGACAATTGCTGCCTCTATCAAGATAGGGCAAATCTCTATTCATGATTCCTGTGTGCAAGAAATTTCACATTCTTTATTTCCCCCGAATTAACTATGATGCTTAGCTGATATTTTGTAAGAAAATGAATCACTATCTCCTCTTGACATTAAATTAGATGTTTTGTTAGAAGATTCCAATATCTAGTATTATATTTACAATGAAAGAAAACCTCACTGAGTTTCAATTTTTGACATAAGGCATATGAATCATTTTGGACCAGGAACATCCAGACATAAGGCAGTGAAAAGCATTGGGTGCTCTGACAAAGTTGGTATATTGCAGTCCTAGTATTGACTATTTGTAGCTTAAATGGAAAATGAACACAATTCATGAGTATTCATGATAACTGTCTAAAAGAAATCGATTAAGTTTATAAAGCTGTTCTATTCACTACAAAAATAAAGATGAAACATTTTAGACACTCAATTTGTGCCTAATGCTTATAATACAGGCTACTTCAAAACTTGAGCTTTTTAGTATGTCTGTCTAAAAGCATAAGAGGGTTTTGAGAAACATCAACTAGTGCCATATGTTTGAAATAAAATAATTCTTTCATACAACACATGTAGCATTCACTAGAGGAATGTAAAAGGTTGCTTTTTTTCAGTTTTAAATTGAAGTTCATTTGAATAGTAACAAAAACATACATGCCTGTATTTTTTCAATATTAGGTGTGCATGTTAAATACATTGTTATTTTTATAGATTCACTGTCTTGTGATGCATATGCATTCATTTTATGTATATTATTTCTGCTAACTACCCTGTATCGTGTATATTGGCAGTTCTCTTGGTTTAATTTTAAAGACGTTTTTAATAACACTACTGCTAATAAATCTCCTAACATGAACCTGTGATTTTATATAATGTGTACCTGTAACATAGTTTCATGAAGGAATGCATTGAACTAAAAGAGTATAAACAGAAACATAGGATGTATGACTTTGGTTGATTTTCTCTGTGATGTAGGCATCTTTGATACATTTACACAGATCCAAATGAAGACTTCTAGATTTTAATAAAAAGTCGCTTCTTTCTTAGCACAGTTTGAACAAAATACGGTGCTTATTATATTCAGAGTGGCTATACTGCTTAAGGAATTATTATAATTTTCCAAAACATATTTAATTTATCCAAGAGAATTTGGTTATGTCATATGCAGGTATACTATATATTATACAGCACTTTTGAAAATATAACTGTTGGTAGCAATGAGTCATAGGTTCCAGCGTTAACGTTCTATGGGTTTTGAGTATGATCACTCTTTTTACCTTGTTTGAGTTCCTATTTTTTTTCTTGTTTCTCATAAGAAGTATTAAGAGTTGGAAATGTAGAATACTTTGGGGTATGTTATCTAATATTCATAAAGCACTGGATTTCATGTCCTTTGACATATGAATCTAGTGTGTCTTCTCATTCCCAGCACTTAGAAGATGGGAACAGATGAATTGGAAATTAATAGTCATACTTAGCAATATTACAGTTTCAAGGCAAGACTGTTAAAGATGAGAACCTGTCTATAAACTATGATAAACAACCAGTAGAACACAAAATCACTGACAGTAAGCTTATCTAGCAAAGTGATAATACAATCAATATAGTGAAGGAATTGGTAACTCTAACCCTACGTTATATCTTAAGTAAATGTTTGTGGTATTTTTCTATTATTATTATTATTATTATTATTATTATTATTATTATGAATTACTTTGTATCTTCATTCATTAATATAACATATTTAGGTAACATTCTTCCTCGACTCCTGCAACACATGCTTCTTGTAACCACATGCCAGGATATTATAACACACTGAGTCTAATTATTACTTCAAAGTACACGTGGAAATAGGCTACCATCAGATGGAACATGGACAAAATCCTATGGGTCATATTTCTGAAGAAAGCTGCTCTCTTCTACCTTGAGTCTTTCAACTGCCAAGTGTTTCTCATACCAACTTTATATATCTTGAGCATCTTCCCTTCTGGACCTGGAGTACTATTTTATCACATGAAGGTCTGTCTGTATTGGCAACCACAGTTTCTGTGAGATCATGAGTGCATGCCCCTGGCATGTTCAGAAATATTTCACAAATCCTCTATGATCTATGACACTTACAACTTACTTACACTTTTACCCACATTGCGTGACATTCTGTGAACCTCCGGGGAAGCAGGGGTAATATAGCTTAACCATTTAGGGCTCAGCACTTTAGGTCATTTATTTTCAATTTTGACCATTTATGAGTCTCTGTATTAGCTAGTCTAAGGTGAAAAAAAATTTAACAAGATGCTCTTACAATAAAAGTTTTGAGAAGCACTTATATAAGGGTATAAAGATTACATATTTGGAAGTTCTGTGTGATCTGACACAATACAAACCTGCCTTTAGGATACACCTTTAATCTCAAACAATAAAGGTACAACTATTTTATAGAAGGAAGCAGACATGCACTGGCATTCCAATCTGTACCTCCACCTGCATCCAAGGATCAGCTTTTTGCTTCCTACCTTACAACCCTGCTTGCCACCCAGAAGACTTGCTCTAACCTCATACATGGGTCAGACCCCTGCCACAACTTCCTTATCAGCTGGGAACCAACAAAGTCTAAAAGCCCTGGGCTCTACCCTACCATTTCAGAAGTCCATCTTCCTAACAGTTTGCACCCATACCTTCAGCTTTGGATCAGTGTTTTGCTCCCTGACCCTATAGCACTGACTGCCTCCTATAAGGCCTTCTCCAACCCAGACCAACCAAGCCAAACAATACCAGAGAGAAGCAGGTGGCAAAGACAAGTGCAAGAACATAATCAGCAGAGACAATACAATACAGCACCATCAGAAGCCACCTTACCAACTACAGCAAGTCTTGATTATCTAAACAGAACTCAAGAGTGAGACTATAACTTTAAATCTCATCTCATAAAAAATGATATAGGGCATTAAAGAGAATATAAGTAGTTCCCTTAAACATATAGGAATATACAACCAAACAAATAAAAATCTTTTAAAGCAATACTGGAAAACACAATCAAACAGATGAAGAAAATGAATTGTCATTGTCCAAGATAAATAACTGGAAATAGAAGTAATAAAGAAAACACAAATGGAGGCAACACTTGTGATGTAAAACCTAGGAAAAAGAGCAGGAGCTGTGGATGCAAAGATCACCAAAATAATACAAGAGATGAAAGAGAGAATCCCAGAAATAGAAGACAGTATATATAGTTATAGTGATCAAAGAAATGTCAAATGTAAAATAATTCCTAATTTGAAACATCCCGTATATTTGGGAGCAAATGTAAGAATAATAGGAATAGAAGAAGGTAACATTTTCAACTTAAAGGTCTAGAAAATAACTTCAATAAAAATGATAGAAGAAAACTTTCCTAATTTAAAGAAAGAGATGGCTATAAATGTACAAGAAGATTACACAAAACCAATTAGATTGGACTAGAAAAGAAAATCCTCCTGCCAAACAATAATAAAACACTAAATGTACAGAACTGAGAAAGAACATTAAAAGCTGCAAAAGAAGAAACCTAAAGGTCAACCTGTCAGAATTATATCTAACTCCCCCAAAGAGACTCTAAAACTCTAAAACAGAGAAGATCCTGAAAAGATATCTTGCAGACCCTAAGAGACTACAGATGCCAGGCTATCAAAACTTTTAATCATCATAGAGAAACTATTATATTCCATAATAAAACGAAATTTAAACATCTTTCTACTTATCCAGCCCTACAGAAAGAGGATACTAGAAGGAAAACAAGATAAAGAGGTTAACTACAGCCAAGAAAACAAAGGAAATTAACAGCATACCCAAAAGAAGAGATTCATACACATACACAGTACCATCTCCAATATTAAAATAACAGTAACTCACAATCATTGGTCACTAATTTCTCTCAGAATCGCTAGAATCATATCACCAATGAAAAGATACAGGTTAACAAAATGCATATTTAACAGGATCCATCATTCTGCTGCATACAAGAGACACACCTAAGCAGCAAAGGTAGACACTATCTCAGAGTAAAGATCTGGTTAAACGTTTTACAAGCAAAAAGAAGCAAGAAACAAGCTGGAGTAGTGTTGGGCAGAAGGCACCAGGGGAATAAAAGGAGTGGGCTTTTCACATGGTTCCAGGTGCATGTCTGGCTGTGTGAAGCCACAGAATCCCAGCTTATTGGGGGGTTGACAAGGGGCCATCCTTACCAGGTTCTTATTCTTCGCATCTCACACTGGACACCTCGGAAGAGCTGAGAACAGAATGGGGGCCCAGGGGTGGTTCAATTAGCCCCAGCGCCAAAGGGAGGAGAGGTCATGGGGAGAGGACACTGGGTGGTTCTCACATGGGCGAGAGTCCTTGGTCTAGTCGTGGCTGGAGCACAGGAAGGCCTTCCAGTGGCAGGTTAGATGCAGCTCATTAGGGGAATGAAAGCCTATCCCATCATTCAAGCACAGTGGGTGTTGATGAGCAGAGACAGCCTATGGTCTTAGAGCTTTATTGTAGAAAGGCAGGAAGAAAGAGAGAAGGTAGAGAGAGGCCAGCCATGGCCACGTGGATAGACGGGGGGAAAGGAGAGAGAGAGAGAAGGAGGGCTAGAGAGAAGAGTAAGAAAGGGTGAGAGCTTAAAGAGAGCGAGAAGGGGCCGAGCAGTCCCTTTTATAGTGGGCTGGGCTATCAGGTAATTGTGGGGAGGAGCATACCTGGCTATAGTCAGGTAACTGTGGGGGTGGAGTCTAGCCAGAATGCCAGGAGCTTGAGACATTGTCTGTGTGACTGAGAGTTACTTACCTCTCCTGCGGGGGCTGTGGGGGCAGTAACAAGCCAGGGGTCCAGGAGACAAGATTGAACATCTTTTGTCCCACATAGGTCTCCCCGGATTCAAGACCTATGCTGGAGTGGAAACCAGGTTGTCTGTGCGTAGCTCACTGCCCTACAAAGTAACAATTCAAATATTGTATAAATTAGACTTTTAACCAAAAGTAATTAAAAGAGATGAAGAAGGGCATTTCATACTCATCAAAGGAAAAACCCACCAAGATGAATTCTCAATTCTGAACATCTATGCCCCAATTGCAAGCACAGCTATGTTTATAAAAGAAACTTTACTAAAGCTGAAAACACACATAGAACCCCATACAATAATGATGGGATACTTTAACACATCACTCTCACCACCAATGGATATGTCATCAAAATTGAAACTAAATGGAGACACAATGAATGCAACAAAATTTTGAACTAAATGGAGTTATCTTCATACCTTCTCACTCAAATTAAAAACAAAACAAAACAAAACAAACAAACAAACAAACAAACTTTTTTTCTCAGCACCTTACACAACCCTTTTCAAAATTGACTATATGATCAGACAATAAAACAATCCTTATTCAGGCAGTGGTGGCTCATGCCTTTAATCGCTCACTTGGGAGGCAGAGGTAGGCGGATTTCTGAGTTTGAGGCTAGCCTCATCTACAGAGTGAATTCCATGACAGAGAAACCCTGTCCAAAAAAAAAAAAAAAAAAAAAAAACAACAGATACAACAATACAACAATAATGAAATATCCCCTTGCATTTTAGGAAATTACCATGGATTAAAGCTGGATGTCAACAACAACAGAGACTACAAAACACCCACATACTCGTGGAAATTGAACAACATCTTGTTTAGTTATCATTTGATCAGGGAAGAAATAAGAAAAAAATTAAAGACTTTCTAGAATTCAATGAAGGTGCAACATAGTCAAAATTATGGGAAACTTTGAAAGCAGTTCTAGCAGAAAAAATTCAAAGCACTAAGTGTCTTCATGAAGAAATTGAGGAGATCTCATATCATACAAGCAACTTAAGAGCACACCTGAAACTTCTAGAACAAAAAGAAGTAAACACATTTAAGATGAGTGGACACCAGAAAATAGTCAAACTCAGTGCTGAAATCAATCAATTAGAAGCACAGAGAATTATACAAAGAATCAACAAAGTCAAGAATTTTTTTTTGAGAAAATCGAAAAGATAAATATACTCTTAGCCAAACATACTGGAGGATACAGAGACAATATCCAAATTAGCAAAATCAGAAATGAAAAGGGAGACATATCAATATAAATTGAGGAAATTAAAAAAAAAATCAAGAGGTCTTACTGCAAAAGCCTGTAAATGAAATGGAGGGTTTTCTAGACTAATTCCACTTACAAAAGTTGAATCACCAGCAGATAACTTATCTAAACAGTCCCATAACCCCTAAGGAAATAGAGCAGTCATTAAAAACCCCTCAACTCAAAAAAGCCCAGATCCAGATCAATTTATTGCAGAGTACTACCAGACTTTCAAAAAAGAGCGAGCACCAATATTCCTCAAATTCCTCCAAAAATTGCAACGGAAGGAACTCTAAATTACTCATTCTATGAAGTCATAGTTACCCTGATACCTAAACCACACAAAGACTCAAAAAGAAAAAGAAATCAGACCAGTTTTGCTTATGAAGTCAATGTAAAACACACAATAAAATACTTGTGAATTGAATCAAAGAGGAAATTAAAAACATCATTCACCACAATCTAGTAGGCTTCATTCCAGGGATGCAGGGATGGTTCAATATCTGAAAATTCATCAATGTAATCCACTCTATAAATAAACTCAAAGGAAAAAAAATACATGATTATCTTATTAGATGCTTAAAAAGCATTCAACAAATTTCATCTCCCCTTCACTTTAAAAGTTTTGGAGAGATCAGGAATTCAAAGCATATACTTAAACATAATAAACGCAATGTACGTCTAGAAATTAGTCAACATCAAATTAGGTGGAGAGAAACATGAATCAATCCCACTTAAATCAGGGACAAGACAAGACTGTCCACTTTCTTCCTATCTATGCAATAGTACCTGGAGTTCTAGCTAGAACAATAAGCCAAAGAGAGATACAAATTGGAAAGAAAGAAGTCAATTTATAACGACTATTTGCAGATAATATGATAGTTTACATAAGTGACCCCCATAATTCTACCACGGATTTTGTACAGCTGAAATACAGCTTCAGCAATGTGACTGGATATAAAATTAACTCAAACAAATGAGTAGCCTTCCTTTATCCAGATGAAAAACAAGGCGAGAAAGAAATTAGGGAAACATCCACATTCACAACAGCCACCAATTATATAAAATACCTTAGTATAACTCTGACCAAGCAAGGGAAATGTCTGTATAACAAGAACTTCAAATCCAGGATCACAAAAATAAGGAAGACAGTAGAAGATGGAAAACTCTCCCATGCTCATGAATTGGCAGAATTAACACTGAAAATGACCATCTTACAAAAAGCAATATACCCATCAAAATTGGAACACAATATTTTACAGTCCTTGATAGAACAAATTTTAATTTCATATGAAAAACAAAACAAGCAAACAACAAACAAAAACCCAAGATATTCAAAACAGTCATGAACATCAAAAGAACGTATGGAGGAATCACAGTCCCTGACCTCAAGCTGTATTAGAGAGGAATAGTAACAAAAATGACATGAAATTGGTACAGAAAAAGAAAGGTTGGCCAATGGAATAGAATCAATGACTCAGACATAGACCCACAAATTTAAAGATACTTGATTTTTGACTAAAAAGCCAAAACCTTAAAATAGTGTGTGTTTGTTTGGGGGCAGGGGGGCATCTTCAACAAATGATCCTGGCCTAACTGGATATTTACATATTGAGGAATTCAAATTGATCTTTATTTATCACCCTGCACAAATTCAAGTCCAGGTGGATCTAGGACCCTAACATAAAACTGAATATACTAGATATAATACAATAGAAAATGAAAAATAGCATTGATACAGAACAGTTTCCTGAACAGAACATCAATGTCTTATGTTCTAAGTTCAACTTCTATACAGCAAAGGACACTGTCAATAGGACAAAAAGGATGCCTAGAGATGTAGAAAAGATCTACACTAACTCTATGTCCAATACAGGGCTAATATCCAAAAGAATTGTAACTCAATTAACCAAATAACCTCATTTAAAAATGGGGTACAGAGCTAAAGAGAGAATTCCCTGTAAAAGGATCTTGAATGGCTGAGGAACACTTAAAGAAATGTTCAACATCCTTAGTCATCAAGGAAATGCAAATCAAAATGACCCTGTGAAGATCAAAAAATTCAGTTAATAGTAAATGCTGTTGAAAATGTGGAGAAAGAGGAATACTCCTCAATTGCTGGTGAGATTGCTGCAAATCAATCGGGCCTCTTTTTAGAAAGTTGAGGATTTACAGAGACAAAATTTGGAGCTGTGACGAAAGGATGGACCATTTAGTGATTGCCATATGCAGGGATCCATCCCATAATCAGCTCCCAAACGCTGACACCATTGCATACACTAGCAAGATTTTGCTGAAAGGACCCAGATATAGCTCTCTCTTGTGAGACTATGCCGGGGCCTAGCAAACACAGAAGTGGATGCTCACAGTCAGCTATTGGATGGGTCACACGGCCCCCAATGGAGGAGCTAGAGAAATTACTCAAGGAGCTAAAGGGAACTGCAACCCTATAGGTGGAACAACATTATGAACTAACCAATACCCCGGAGCTCTTGACTCTAGCTGCATATGTATCAAAAGATGGCCTAGTCGGCCATCACTGCAAAGAGAGGCCCATTGGACTTGCAAACTGTATATGCCCCAGTACAGGGGAACCCTAGGGCCAAAACGGGGGAGTGGGTGGGTAGTGGTTGGGGGGGGTGGGTATGGCGGACTTTTGGGATAGCATTGAAAATGTAAACGAGGAAAATACCTAATAAAAATAAAATTAAATTAAAAAAAAAAAAAAACAAAGTTGGATACACTCCTCCCCAAAGGTCTATTGGGCATGTATGCAAAAGATGCCCCATCATACCACAAAGACATTTGCTCCACTATATTCACAGCAGACTTCTTCACAATGGTCAGAAACTGGAAACAACCTAGATGTCTCTCAACTGAGGAATAGATAGGGAAAGTTTGGTACATTTACACAATGAAATATTATTCAGCAATTAAAAACAAAGACATTGTGAATGTAACTAGAACACACCATGCTGAGTAAGGTAACCCAGACCCAAGAAGGTATGCATGGTATGTACTTATTGATAAGTAGATATTAGCCAAAAAGTACCTAATGCCCAATGACACAACCCATAGACCCAATGAAGTTAAATAAGAAGGAAAACCTAAGCAAGGATGCTTGGATCCTACACAGGATGAGTAAAAATAGTCATGGTAGGCAGAACAGAGGAGGAACCTTGGTTGTATAGGATAGGAGGGGAAATAAGGGGTAAGAATAGGGTGTGTGAAGATACAGGAAAGATGCCCAGAGGATCAAGAGGATGAATATAAAGCTGTAGCTGTGGGGAGGGGGACATGGCCAGGTGATCTCTAGGCAGTCCCTGAGACCTGGCATGGGGAAAGCTCTCTGGAATGTATGTGGGTAATCTTAGCCAAGAAGCCCAACAGTAAAGATAGGGAACCTGAACATGCCACCTTCTGTAGCCAGGCAGGGACCCCAGTGGAAGGATAAGGACACCAACCCACCCACAAAACATTTGACACAAAATTTCTCCTGTCTAAATGAAATGCAGGGATAAAAGATGGAGCAAAAAGGAATAGCCAATGTTAGACCCATTCCATGGCCAATCAGAAATCCATTATAATATTAATGATACTTATGATTACAGACAGGGGCCTAGCATAACTGTCGTCTAAGAGGCTCTACCCAGCATCTGACTGAAACACATCCAAGTACCCATAGCCAAACATTGGATGGATATTGGGAACTCTTATGGAAGAGTTAGGGGAAGAAGTGAAGTTGTGAAGGGAATGGAAATCCCACAGGAAGACTAGTAGTGTCAACTAACCTGGACCCTTGGGAGCTCTCCAAGACTGAGCCACCAACCAAAGAGCTTATATGAGCTGGAATGAGGCTCCTAGCACATATGTAGCAGAGAATTGTGCTTTGTCTCCTTTCAGCAGGAGAGGATGAGACTAACCCTGCAGAGACTTGATGACCCAGGGCAGGCCCTCATCATGCCTCATCCTCTCAGGGGTAAAGGGGAGGGGGAGGAGGGAAGGACTAGGTGAGGGGACAGCACTCTGGAGTACGGACAGCACTCAGGTCATAAATAAATAAATTTTTTTTTAAAAAAGAGAAAGTAACCAATGAGAAAATTATTTAATAGAATGAGTAAGAGATAGGATTTGACCAACTCTCATGAGAACAGAAGAGGGAAGTGAGAGAGAATAAAGAAGAATAAAGAATAAAGAGAATAAAGAAGAGAGAGAGAGAGAGGAAGGGACAGAGGGAGGGAGGGGCTAGGGACAGAGGGAGGAAGGGAGAGAGAGGTGAATCAGTTCAGTCAGTGAAGGTAGTGTAGTGTAGTTAAGTTCAATTGAATTTGTTTATCAGTTCCATTCAGTTTGTGCAATTCATGCAGTGCAGGTCTGCAGAGTCTACTGAAGCCAGAGAATAATGAGCCAGAAAATTAGAACAAATAGCCAGAGTTAATTTCAGGCCAAGCAGAGAAATTCTGTGATAAGCTGAGAAAAACCCATCTGAATCAGTTAGCTTGGAGAGGATTTTGCCTAAAAAAAAAAAAAAAAAAAAAAAAAGCTGAGTTGAAACAAACAGTAAAGTTCAGATAGAACTAGAAAGGGAAGTAAGTCTCAGAGGCTGAAACAGTCTAGGTCTATATTAGATTGAACAGAGGCTAGAAGCTTCCAGGCTTAGGCCTGAGGATAGTTAGATCTGAGTTAGAAATGCTCAGTGCTCAGCCAAACCCATGCATTTGTAAAGTTTGGGTACAGATCTTCCATGCCTCCATCTGAGGAATTAAAACTAACTTCTACAGTGTCGATTTAAAAGAAAAGCATATTAGTAGGGACTATTGTCTCTCAGACATGGGGGTTTGGCCACATTTATTACATCAGACATTATTTGTCACTTGCAAAGTGGGCCATAACTCCAGCAAGAAATCTAGAAGATCTTCCCATAACATGCATGCTGCTATTGCTCCCGTGGGTACATCTTGCATGGATGCTCATCAGTTTAGCTTTCAAAGCTCACAGACGCTTATAATTTTTGATAGTTTTTCTTCACTAGGAAGAAAAAATCTACTTGGGAATTTTGAGAAGTCTCCTTGGACTCCTCTCTCTGTCAGTATCATGGTTATCTTTTGGTTAAACTATTGAACTTGCTAACTGCTTCCAACTTTCTTTTTGTCTCCTATGAAAATCCCCAAAATGTCCAAGATTCAGGGAGAAGGCTGAATTCTAATAAAAAGGAAAGATTCCAAGATTAGGCAAAACCATATTGATGGGTTTTAAAAAGCCAGAATGTGAGGTTAAAACATGAAAAGATTTAGAAGAAAATAATGATATTTGCTTGAACATTTCTAAGGCTACATTGATTATATGGATGGACAGGTTATAGGAGTCCAGTATAAAGACAGGAGAACTTTTTTATTTATTTATTTATTTTTAATCATTTAACTGACAGTTTAGATGAATTGCTTGTTAACTGGGAGAAAAGTTTCTCTGTTATACTTTCTTCTCTGCGGAGATGTGGCAAAAAGAAACACATGGATGTCAAATTCTTGATTTTAGACTTGCTGTCATTCAGATCTGAGATGATAAATGGATATATTACGTAATATATCCAGTCACAGCTTTTGTTTGTTAGCAACACAAATGAGCTAAGACAGTGGTTGAGTAATATGACAACTATAATTTCTTAGCCCAACACAAGAATTCTAATGACTCGGGTTTGGGTAATATTTAATGCAGATTTGGATCTAATAAAAATGGATATAAATTAGAGGGACAGATGGAATATAGAAATTCAATATATTCTTTCTCTATATGTAATTTTATTGCACACATAAAGAATATGCATGGAGACTTGAAAGAGATTAATGTAATAATTCTCAGCCCTCTTGGGAAAGTCACATACTTAAAACAGTGCAGAAAATCACACATAAAAAATAGTAACACCAAATCTTTGTGGTTTTTAATCATATTTTATCAGCCAATATTCAAGCCAATAGATAGAAAATCTTTTGAGAAAGTAACTTTTGAGTGATGGGTTGAAATTATAATAGAGCTTAGACTAGAAACATATTCTATTTGTATTTTATGTAATATATTTAAAATTAAGAGTAACCTTCATTTTCAGGCTTAAGTATTCAGAAAGCCCCAAACTATATTTATATATCTGGATTTATGTGTCAATTTATCTAAATACAGATTTAATTATCTACACACAGATATATAGACAACATGAAGAAAATATATAGAAAATTCAGATTACAATGATAAATGGTAAAATACTCCCTCTTTTTTCTACTATTTCAAAAGGTGATGTGAAAATGATGGTTGCAAAGGTTGGCCTCAAAATGTTTTCATCAAGCATGTATTTCATGAAAAAAAATCATAAACAACAAATCCTGAAGTCCTATCCTCCACTGCCCTAGCTCTTGGCTTGTGGGGGTAGAGTGTTGGCAGTGTTTGTGCAAATACCTACTTGCAATTTTAAACTTAATTTGATTAGTGTTAAATATATTTTTAGTTCCACCTTTGTAGAGATTAAGTTTTTCACTTTTCCAGATACTCTGATTTTGAACACTGTTCTGCAGAATCATAAAAACAAAAAGCCTACACCAACCAACCAAACAAACAAACACAAAAACCCTTTGTTTTGTCATAAGGGGTTCATTGGGAACATGCTTGATGTGGAAACACGGAGGCTTGAGTATACCCACTGGAACTGAAATAAAGGTGAAAAAGATAACAGAGCTCAAGAAGCTGTCCCTGTCCCTGAACATCACGCCAAGGCTGGTTCTGAACTGACACTGATCCCAGAATTCTGGAAAAATTTGACCCTCCAGTTAAAGTAGGGGCTTATGGAGGACAGGTGATTAATTGAGTTTTGACTGATGTCTGACTCACAGTAGGTCCAGTAGGTCACCAAACACATCCTGTGGTTATTTCCCCAGTTCCAGAATGTATAATTGGGATAGATATACTCTGAAATTCTCACATTGGTTCCCTGACCTGTGGAGCGAGGGTTATTATGTTTGGAAAGGCTAAGTGCAAGCCTTTAGAGTTGTTTCTCCTATGTTTACTGTGATTCCAATACATAAAACTACAAAATAAACACTGAGCTCACCGTGTCTGCTTGCACATTTAGAAAATAATATCATATACAAAATTTATAAAAAAAATATGGTATTACACTGCGACTGTAAGTTCTATTGATTATAGTCTAGCAGTCATAATAAGAAGGAAAAATTGTGGTAAACAGATGCCTCAAGAGTAACAACAATTGCTGCTCTTCCAGAGTATACAGATTTGGTTCAAGCACCCACACAAGTTCAAAAATTACAAAGTTTATAATTCCAGCTTCTGGACATCTAATAGTGTTTTCTGGGTTCAATAAGCATTACATGCACATGCTCATACCCACATACAGTTGCACAAACAATACACATAATTAAAATTACTAAATTAAATCTTTTAAATAAAAAAAAGGTTTGGGCTATGGCTTCTTACAGTCAACTCTAGTATTTGCATTTTTATATATAAAAATATGAGCTGTTTATTACATTAAATTTTTTGTTGCTTTGAATAATGGCTTCATAGTCCCATATATTTAAATGCTTATTCATCTGGAAGTAACATTATTTAAAAAATTAAATAGTATGATTTTGCTCTCAGAAATTTTGTCACTGGCTGGTCTTTGAGGATTCAGGACCTCATGCTAAGTCCAGCATCTCTTTCTTCTTCCTGCCTGAAAAGTAACTGTAGAACCCTCAGGCATTTCTCTAGGGTCTTTTTTTTTTTTTTTTTTTTTTTTTGCTACCTGGGTGCTACCATGCTTCCTGCTCTGCTGATAATGGGCCAACCCTCTGAAACTGAATGCAAACCTCAATTAAATGCTTTGTTTTAAAAGAGTTCCTGTGGCCATGATGTCTCTTCACAGCAGCAGAATACTGACAGAGAATGGTGTTGGTACAAGGAAGTAAGGGAGTAAGGTGTTGATGTTAAAGGCATGAATGTGTTGCTTGGGCAGAATGTGGATTTTGGTTTAGGAAAGCAATGGAGAGCTTTAAATTGGGATTCATGGCCAAACTAATAAGTGAGTGGAATACCGTGGTGCTGAGAGAAATGTAGATTATAATTGCTCAGATCAAGAGGCTTGAAGGAAAAGAATTTTAATAAGTGGACTTGCTCTCATTCTTTTGATATAATGACAAATAATTTGTCTCTCTAGCCTTTGTTAAAAAAAAAATCGGCCTGAGGCTAAATTGAAGACTTTGGGATTAATGACATTGGAAGGAGAGATTTCATGACAGTCTACTATTGACTGTGTTGGGTGATAATCTGTGACTACTCTTAAGCAGATCTGTGATGAAAAGGAGCACACTGATGCTAAATGGAATAAAGGAAATGGTGATCTCAGGGTAAGAACCACTCAGCCAAACTTTCAACTCATGAAAAACAACTAAAGAAAGGCTTGAGCAGTGGCAGAAACTATCAAAACAGAAAGCAAATGAAGGTAAAATTGAACAAGGGGAATAAGTTTCAGCATCAGCAAGCAGAAGGACTTGGTATCTTCAGCCATTTGCTTCTAGCTTTACAGTCAAGGATATATGAACATGGTTGTGTAATTTCCCTTTGCAGTTAAGGAAGGCCACTTAGGGAAAGCTTGTGTCAGGAGTTTTCCTTGCATGGAGATATGGGGACCCATTGCATGAAATTGTTAAGGTGATCCTGCATTTTATTGGAGACTCTGAGATGTTGGAGATGCCAGACCTATAGTATACATACTAAGGAGAGCTGCTTACAGGGTGTGAAAACTGAACTGAAAGAATTTTGAGATCTTAAGAGAGCTTTGACATCAGACATGTTGATGCAGAATTTGGAGTTTACCAAGCTTGTATTTTGTTCTTGCTTAGGCCCAGCATTTGCTCCCTTTCCTCCCTTTTAAAATGGTGATGTATATTCTGTGCCACTGCATGTTGGAACTGTGTGATCTGCATTTTGATTTTGATTTTGAAGGAGCTACAGTTAAGAAATTGTCTTTAGTCTCAGAAGAGACTTTGATCTTTGGGCTTTTAACAGTATTGAAAACTTTATAGAGTATGGGGATTTCTGAAGTTAGACAATGCATTTTTGCATTATGATAAGGCTCCAAGACAATAGAGGCCAGGGAGTAGTATTATATAGTGATTTGACTAGAATTGTCCTCCATAAGGTCATAGATTTGATTGTTTAATCACCAGGGAAGAGCATTGTTTGAAAGAATTAGTAGATACAGCCTTGAGGGAAGTATTCAACCTGGGTTGGGCTTGGAGGGTTCAGAAGGCCATGCCTACCTCAGTGTCTCTTTTCCAGTTGCCTGCATATCTGGGTATAGAATTATCAGCGACTTTTTCTACAACATTCCTGCCTGCATGTTCCCATGTGTCCTGCCATGAAGAGACTGTAAGCACCCTCCAATTAAATGCTTTTTCTCAAGAGTTGACATGTCATGGTGTCTCTTCACAGCAATCCAACACTGATTAAGAAAATTAAAAGATGGCCTAGTCGGCCATCACTGCAAAGAGAGGCCCATTGGACTTGCAAACTTTATATGCCCCAGTACAGGGGAACGCCAGGGCCAAAAAGGGGGAGTGGGTGGGTAGGGGATTGGGCGGGGTGGGTAGGGGATTGGGGGGGTGGGTATGGGGGACCTTTGGGATAGCATTGAAAATGTAAACGAGGAAAATACCTAATAATAATAATAAAAAGAGAAAATTTTGCCATGTGTTAATATTCAGATAAATAAAATAATCCCTACTTAAAAACATAAATGTACAAACAGCTCTGAAGCATAGGTAAAGCGACTATGGATACAAGGAATGTAAGGAGGAATCTCTGTGACTCTTTATGGATTTAGTATGTAACTAAAGCAAATTGGAGATTCTGTCTTTAGAGTTCTGCGAATAATAAGATAGAGAGGACAGATTTTCCTTGCCCATCACACAAACAGACCTGGTGGCTTAAAACACTCCTCTGTCTGATTTCAGATAATAGGTTTGATTAGGTTAAAACAAAAGAAGTGGGGAAAAGGTGATTGGGAAAAAAATTGAAAGTGACAATAGAATCAAAATTAAGACAAATGTGAGAAGAAAATAATCTTTCTATTCTAGAAATCGAGATGAGAGACCATTCTGGTCATAACGCTTCACTTTTAAACCTATACATTTCAAAATCCATTGTCTGCAAAACATTTATTTTTATTAGGTAAAAACTAAGCTGAAGTTTTAATGTAGACACGAGAGTATCTCATGGTCCCTTAAAATCTGCTTGTAAGATTTCATAGATGGTGAGAGTATTGGTTGTATAGAATTGACTCCTGTGAAATTACTCATTCAGATACAGTTTGAGCAAAAATTAATCTGGAACACTTATCAATAATATCAACTATTTTGCAACAGATCTTATTTTGTGAGCTTCATAATTGCTATGGATTCTTCCAGTGCTTGCTGTTATGCAAGAATTAAATATTAAAAACAGAATTGTGTGCATATTAAACCATTTCTCTGGGAGCCTCCCTTCTCATAAGAGAAAACCAATACAAAAAAAAATGCTACCCTTCATACTGTGATGTCAAGCTGCATTTGTATGTGGCTGTCAGCGATTAGGTAAGTGATTTTAACAAGGCAATTAAATATCACTGCTCTATGCTTCCACTTTATAAAGAAACATGTGAAAGAGTTTTCAAATAAGTACAGGGTTAATAGTAAGAAATGTGTCGACACTGAGTGTTTGTTGGTCATATACTATTCTTAGCTGTACACAGCAATAGGTGGGTTGGAATTTCATACTAGGTGATATACAGTCTTCATAATCATCTACTGTAATTCAGTTCAGTGTTTTTGCAAACAATGTATATTTCACTAGAACAATGGAAGGATGATATAAATTTCTTCTAATTTGAAAGGGACAGTCATAAGATGACATCACATTTAAATTATAACCTAATATTGACAGTTATCTTCAACTTTTTCTGTATTCCTTTTCATCAGATTATAAGCTTCTAAATTTTTATTTTAAGATCTTTTTGTAAATGAAATCTGAACTTCTAAAATAACATTAGACTTGTAATTGTTACACACATTTATGTAACCAATGACTTGCTTTCAGTAGACCAAATTAAATTTCAAAAACATTTTGTACATCACCTCATGTTGTTAATATCACATAATATGGTGTGCCTGTCTTGTTATTGAACCCTTATAGCTGGCATTGCCTAATGTTAAAAAACTATGACACGTATATCTTTTAATCTTTATTCAATATTCAACTAGTTAAATCTTTCTGATTATTGCAAACAACTTAATCATTGTTTTAATTTTGACATTAGTGAAAAAGTGGCAAAATTATTTATAATAAATTATAAAGTTAAAACTAATAAGAGAATAAAGCAATGCAATAATTTAATAAGGGAGATTAGGTTGAGGAAAATAAAGATGAAACAATGTCAAAGAAATGGAAGAAATACGGGGAAGAAAGAGTGCAAAATATGTAGAATATCCATTTACAAAATAATTTAAATTAGCTGGACAAGTAGAATAAAAACACAGTGTTAAAAAAGAAAACTAAAATGAGAAAATTTCAAATAATAAAATTATGGGATTCTTCATAAATAACAAGTAATAAATTGATCAAAAGTTAATGATTTGGAGAATCCATTTTGTTTCTCCTGATAAAGTTTTGCCAAGTATAAGGAGGGCACTGGCTTACAATTAGAGTCCATTGAACTTCACCTGCTTCATATAGTTGAATTCTGCTTAAGTCTGGACTGAGCTGGTCATATGTTGCTGGCTGAACTAGACAGATTCTCATTGGCTCCAGAGATCCTCTGTCTGGATCAAGAATGTCTTTGGGAAAAGGTGATTTAGTTGTACATACAGGGATTGGGGATACGGACATAATGTTTTGTACCACATTGGAGGGGAAAAAAAAAGAGTAGTCAGATGATCTTCTAATTTTGTAGCATCTTCAGATCTACCCCAGAACCCAATTCTGCTGCACAGTGAGCACTTTGGAATCTAAGTGTTCTTAGGGGTTCTCAAAGTCTGTCCAAGAGTGTGATGGTTTGTATACCCTTAGTCCTGGGAATGGCATTATTAGGAGGTGCCTCCTTATTGCAGTTGGTGTGGCCTTGTTGGAGCAGGCGTGTCACTGTGGGTGTGGACTTTAAGACCTTCCTGGCTTCCTGGAAGTCAGTCTTCTACTAGCGACCTTCCAAAGGAGAGGGAAAACATCCAGCTTCTCCAGGTCCATGTTTACCAGATGCTGCCATGCTTCCTCCTTGATGAATGAACTGAAACTCTGAAACTATAAGCCAGCCCCACTAAATGTTGTCCTTATAAGAGTTGCCTAGGTCATGGTATGTCTCTTCACAGCAGTGGCAACCCTAAGACAAACAGTAAGCACATATTTTCACAAGTGCCTCAGAAATGCCTTCCATCATCCAAGGTTTGGAGCTCTCAGAAGCACAGGAATATGTCCCATCACTTGCCATAGAGGATAGGACCAGGATTCAGGGCTCCCTCTAGAACAAGAAAAATGATATAACTATATTATAACATAAAAATAATTTTATAAAAGTGGAAAAATCCAATAATAATAGAGTTTTAGGTGACTTGTCATTTCAGGAATATTTATTTGTTCTTGAATGAGAGTTTGCTAATTCGTTTATAATAGTAAGTGGTTCTATTTTCTATGAGCTTTCGAGAATACAGAAAATTGTTTTGACTGGGAAATTTGCATTTAACTGTGTTTGGTGATTTCTTTTCTTTTCTTTCTTGATTGTTTGTTTTGTTTTGCTGTGACTATTGTGTTTACTAATCTATGACCCATTTGTTATCTCTAAAACCATGTGTTTTCTTGCAAGTGTTTAGTAATGTCATTTATTTTTCATTGCAACTGAAATACCCCTTTTATTTACATAAGTATTTCACTTGTTAGATGAATATATATTTCCTGGCTGTGTGTAAGATATCTATACAACTGTTGTATCTATACCATATTTGACTTTATTATCTATGAATATTCCATCTGTATCTTTGCTTGCTATAACTACTTAGAAAATATGTTTTGTGAAACTTCATTCTCAGGTAATGAAAATGATAGCAAACTCTACTCTCCACAAACCTGCCCATCATAAACACATATTTTAAACATATAGTTAATTCACATAATATTCTAACTCTATTTTGTATTTCTTAACATCCATTTTGTGAATATTTAAATTTTAAATTAGTGACACGCTTCCCTACCAAAAAACAATTTTATTTAACTGCAAGCACATTAGCTTTCCTCTTGAAAGCCATGTCTCTTTTCACTTGGCTATAGAGATGAATCACATCCCACTTAGTTTCTCAATTAAATACCAAAACAAAATTTACCTGCTAATTAAAACTTGCTGTCTTTGCAAAATAACAAGTTTGTGAGAAACTTAAAGTAATTGCTTTACCTTAAAGGAAAACACCTGAAGAAGATGGAAGAGTTTTGCTTCAGATATTATGGAATGCAACTGTGATTTAACAAATAATAGACTCAAGAACTTCTTTTTTGAAATGATTGTTTTCTGTTTTCATTCTCTGTTTCTGTAATATTGGTAAGTGCATGTAAAGCATTTTGCTTTGATTATAATTACAAGATTTCCTCACACTGAATCATGAGTTCACAGGTGTATGAATCATGTCTAATTTTATGCCTTGAGAAATTTAAGTAGGCTGTCCAGTTCCTCATTCTTTAAAAGAAAATAGTTAACTGTACCATTAACATTACACAGTACTACATTTATTTAAAAAAAAAATGGTTGAGAGCCAGGCATGGTGGCGCACGCCTTTAATTCCAGCACTCAGGAGGCAGAGGCAGGCAGAAATCTGAGTTTGATGCCAGCATGGTCTACAAAGTGAGATCCAGGACAGCCAGAGCTATACAGAGAAAATCTGTCTCAAAAAAAACAAAAACAAAAGCAAAAACAACAACAACAAAAATGGTTGAAGTAATAATTGGTGAAAGTATATATTGAGTTTAATTAACAAAGTGAGTACAAATAATATTATCAATTATATACTCGGAGGAAATAGACAAATATATTGAAATATTAATAAGTGACATGTGAGAGCAAGTGGTAGGATATACTGAAACAAAGAATAATCAATATAAATCACAATGGCATTTCTTAGCACTTAATAATATCCATTATGGTACAGATAAAAGCACTGATATGAGACAAAGAAGTATTATACTATGATTATAAAAAAGATAATTAGCACATAATATCCTAGTTACTCATACTTCACATTGTTTCTCATGTCAAGCATCATTTCTGTGAGTCTGTCTTTGCTTTTTCTCAGGATCTGTGCCCCACGTCTTGCCTGAAGCCTCTGACACAGAGATTCTTATTGTGTGCTGTGAATTTTATGATGAATTTGCTAACCCAATTTTCAAGTTCAGCTCTTATTTCTCATCTTATTTCTCATCTTCTTATAAGAACTCTGAATATACTGTTAAATCTGCTGTTTGAAAACTATTAAGTGAAAATGTTATCGCTGCTATTTACTTTTTATTTGATAGAAATTGACACTGCCTTATCATTTGTTAAGTGAAAATATATACAAATGACTCCAAATGATTGCCTAAGGTCTTTCTCTTTGGAAAATTGCATCAAGAGGTCTGAATGACCTCACCTTAAATGAATTGAAGCCACTTACTCTTTTATCTCATTCCATGTGGTTTGTAGAGATGATTTTGGGTAGAGCTGCAGCTAAATTAAATGATGAAATTAATTTACAGGAGCAAGCCACTCAGTTAAATTTTGTTTTGTTTTATAGAATTTCTGTTCATGTTATAAGGATGAAGGAGAGGAGTCTACTCCATGAAATAGACAAAAAATTATTTAGGTACTCTGCATTCTTAGGGTGGCACAAGGCACTCAATGTGCACTTTTAAAGTCATGAAGAAAAGGAATAACATTTTGGAATTGTCCATGGTATATGATGAAATATGTGCACATTTGAATGATACTAATAGATTGTCACTTTGATTTGCTACTGTGTTGTTCATTTTAAGTCATCATATGCGGCAAAGTAAAAATTGACAACTGTGCTACATTTACAAAAATGGAAATAAGACATTGTGAAATGACTCAAATAAGATAAATTATTTTCAAAGAAGACAATAAATAACCGACACTACCAACAGTTGACATTTTATAAGTGGAATCTTTTGATGAAACTCAGGTAGAAATTGCACAATGAAATTTTAAAATTTATAAAGCATTAATCATTTTTATTTTTAATAAAAATAAAATTTTAAATATTCTAAATTTATGACATGAAAAATTTATTCATACACATTTATGTGTATACAATCATCCTAACAATTAAAATGAAGCATATACTGTGCTATAGGCTGAAAAGTAAAAACTGAGAAATTAAATTCCAGTAATACAAAACAGTAATTACAATATTAAAATTGTCTAATATAATTACAATGAGGCTGAAGAACTTTCTTTCTACCTTAAACGTGCTGAAATCAATTAAAACATATGAGTAAATGGTACAAAGACTAATGGTTCTTTTTGTTACCATAAAAAGATCAAAATTATTTCATACAATATTGTGCCACATTTAACAAAGTTTGTAGAAATTTTATTATCTATAATGATTCCTTGATTCAGTCTTTATACATGCATCCTTAGACAACACATGGAACCTCTTTTTCTAAAAAAGTAATTAGTGTTTTCTTATTAGCTGAGTTTTGGGTTGCAACCTTAGAAAGAAATCTTTAAAAAGAATGTACTACATATCTATATAGCTTCTGTAATTTTTACCTATAATAGTATGTAATTTATCTTGTTCAAAATCCCAAATATAGACATAGTATTGCAATTATTTCCCTTTTATGCTTCCATTTATTTCATCTTAGTGTCAGTTTTATATATAGGCAGGAGAATCCTGAATGACAAGGGCGCATTTGAAGCATATGATAATTGACTGCCTCTCTCTATATTCACTATTAGTAAATGAAGAGTTACTAGAATAAAGTGTATGAATCTGTGTTTGGCAATGAGTGAAGAAGGTCTGCTCTCTCGCCTCTTTGAAATTTGCACAGTGGAACTGTTTGTTACTCAGGAGTGACTTCAGACTTGTACCTGTGCTGTTCTGTCGGTCTCTTAACTCTGGATAGAAGAAAGGATTCCATGGAATAAGAACAAGGTGAAGATGTGAGTTTAAATGACCATTTCTTGTCTCTTGTGTCAGGATTTTGCCACATGCCAGTTAAACACATGAATGATAAAAGTGCTAAATATGTCATACCCAGGAGGGATGACTTTTCAGGTTCATGTGACTTCAGTGGTAGCCCTGCTCATTTCTGAATATTCATGTCTCCCTCTTCTTATATATGCAAATTGTAAGGATGATATAGTCATTACTTATGAACATAAGGCAGTGGTGTTCAAAATCAATTATAATTCAGTTTAAATAAAAAGCTGTCCTATTAGTCACAAAACCCTTACTTAATGTAACAAGGAATGAGGTCATTTCCAGGAGGGCAAACAAACTATTGATTAAATAATAATCCCCATTTCTTTATTGAAATCCATTTTTATAATATAGATTGGACAATATAAAAATAATTTATCACAAAATAAACTAATCTTCAGTTAGGAAAACATAAGAAAATATTTTCTGTGATTTCTTGATTACAAATTACATTTTGCTTATGGGAAAATGAAATTAATGATATAAAGAAAAATACTTTAAACCAGATTCGGTATGCTATCTTTTCAATACTGCCACAAATATATTTTAATTGTGAGCTAAAAATTAAAGAAAGATTTTCTAGTCAGAATATTAGTTTCTGAAGTCTGTCCATATTATAATAAAATAAACACACAGAGTGACATCACACCTGTTCTCATTTGGATATTTCAACACTGGAACTTGGCCTTAAACAAATGTATTCTTAGTAAAGGTGACAATAATAGTTAATCACTCTCATCTCAATCCCACAATATTAATCCTGGTTCAGCCAAAGGTGGTAGTTCATATTGACTTTTCAATTTTAGGATTAGAAAGACATATCTAAGCATTCTCTGATATTCTGTGTGAGACATGCCTGGTTCTCAATAAAGCATACTTGAAATGCATCAAACCCTGTGTACATAGTTGTAGACAATCTGCTGATTTACTGTATGGAGACAGACTTACTTATTTCAGAAGACTGTGAGGACTGGCTTCTATCTTGAATTCCTTAGATTGATAGGTAGTCCAAATCCAAAGTCTTAGATTTCTTTGTTTGGAGGAAACTGAGCATCTGCTTTTTCAAACACTACACCCCACAGTGTTTTATCAGTTATATATTAAATATCAATGGCATATGCATTGTTAAACATCTATATGATATTATTGAGGTTTTTTTTTTTGTTGTTGTTGTGAAAGCAATCAATGTGGGATATATTTGGTGTAATATAGGCTGATGCTGGAGTATTTCTGAAGGTTAAGTGTATGTAAGGTATTTATTTATCAGTGAATGAAAAATCAAAACATTATACTCACCTCATTAGGTGTGCCATTATCTTTATGAAATAAATTGGTGATTGACAAAGATTGTCAATCAGGACTTGATTAAGTGATTTTACATCTAATTTCTGTCTAAGAAGTTTCTTGAGAAACAACTTTACAGATAATCAAGTAAACTTAGAGAGCCTTTGAAAAAATAACTAGTTCACAGTGTCTTCACACTGTGAAAAGAATAAAAAATGTCCTTACCAGCTTACATGCCAAAGCTCTTAGGAAGTACCATTTTTTTAGGGAGAGAATCATTTTACTATGTATATATTTGACACCATGGAGAGTGTAATTTATAAACTGTTTTCAAACAGAGCCTCATGGAGGTCCACACTCTATATATTTATTTCTGTCTTCTCTTCTAACCATTTCAGTAAAATCATTACTCCAGGGTCACATCACTGCAGAATTGATTGTGTTCTGCTATCACTAAGCTACACATTAATCCTATACCATATATGATTTTTTAAAAAAGGGGTTTTGTGTATGTGTGAGAAGATGAGAATGTACAAAAAAAATTCTGAAAGATCAAGTTTATGCGCAAATAGTTTATTTTTATAACCTGCAACCAATAAGTCATTTACACATATCAACCATACATTTTATCAATTATTGAGCATGTTTCTTTTTTCTTCTTCTTCTCCTATTGATTTTATTTTATTTTTTATTAGATATTTTCTTTATTTACTTTTCAAATGTTATCCCCTTTTCTGGTTCCCTTCCCCCACAAAAATCCCCTATCCCTTCCCCCTCCCCTGATCACAAACCCACCCACTCCCACTTCCTGACCCCGGCAATCCCCCTCAGTGGGCTATGGAGCCTTCACAGGACCAAGGGCCTCTCCTTCCATTGATGACATACTTTAGTCCATCATCTGCTATATATGCAGCTGGAGCCATGAGTCCATCCATGTATTCTCTTTGATTGGTGGTTTAATCTCTGGGAACGCTGGGATTACTGGTTGATTCATATTGTTGTTCCTCCAATGGGGCTGCAAAACCCTTCAGTTCCTTGGTTCCTTTCTCTAGCTCCTCCATTGGGGACTCTGTGCTCAGTGCAATGGTTGGATGAAAGCATCCACATCTGTATTTGTCAGGCACTGGTAGAGCCTCTCAGGAGACAGCTATATCAAGCTTCTTTCTGCAAGCACTTATTGACATCCACAATAGAGTCTGGGGTTGGTGACTATATATGGGATGGATCTTCAGATGGGACAGTCTCTGGATGACCTTTCCTCCAGCCTCTGCTTCACATTTTGTCTCTGTAACTCCTTCCATGAGTATTTTGTTCCACCTTCTAAGATGGACTGAAGTATCCACACTAGGGTCTTCCTTCTTCTTGAGCTTCATGTGGTCTGTGAATCATATCTTGGGAATTCTGAGCTTCTGAGCTAATATCAACTTATCAGTGTGTGTTCTTTTGTTATTGGGTTACCTCACTCAGGATGATGCCCTCCAGATGTATGCATTTACCTAAGAATTTCATAAGTTCATTGTTTTAATAGCTGAGCAGTACTCCATTGTGTAAATGTACCACTTTCTCTGTATCCATTCCTCTGTTGAGGGACATCTGGGTTCTTTCCAGCTTTTGGCTTTTATAGACAAGTTTGTGATGAACATAGTGGAGCATGTGTCCTTATTACATGTTGAAGCATCTTCTGGGTAATTGCCAAGTGCTTAGGAAGTACTATGTCCAATTTTCTGAGGAACCACAAAAATGATTTCCAAAGTGGTTGTACTAGTTTGCAGTCCCACCTACAATGGAGTTTTCCTCTTTGTCCATATCCTTGCCAGCATCTGTTCTTACCTAAGTTTTTGATATTAGTCATTCTGACATGTATGAGGTGAAATCTCAGGGGTGTTTTGATTTGCATTTCCCTGATGACTAAGAATGTTGAACACTATTTTAGGTGCTTTTCAGCCATTCAGTATTCTTCCAACTAGAAGTCTTTGTTTACTTCTGTACCCCATTTTTAATAGGTTTATTTGTTTCTCTGGAGTCTAACTTCTTGTGTCCTTGTATATATTGGATACTAGTCCTCTATCAGATGTAGGATTGATAAAGATCTTTTCCCAATCTATTGGTGGTTGTTTTGTCCTATTGATAGTGTCCTTTGCCTTATAGAAGCTTTGCTATTTTATGAGGTCCCATTAGTTAATTTTTGATCTTAGAGCATAAGCCATTGGTGTTGTGTTCAGAAAAATTTCCCCTGTGCCCATGGGTATGAGACTCTTCCCTACTTTCTCTTACATAAGTTTTAGTGTATCTGGTTTTATGTGGAGGTCCTTGACTCACATGGACTTGATCTTTTTACCAGGAGATAAGAATAAATCGATTTGCATTCTTCTACAAGCTAACTGCCAGTAGAACCAGCACCATTTGTTGAAAATGCTGTCTTTTTTCCCCAATGGATGGTTTTAGATCCTTTTTCAAAGATCAGGTAACCATAGGTGTTCATTTCTGGGTCTTTGATTCTATTCCATTTATCTACCTACCTGTGACTGTACCAATACTATGCAGTGTTTATCACAATTGCTCTATCTTGCAGCTTGAGTCAGGGATGGTAACTCTACAAAAATTTCTTTTATTTTTAAAAATAATTTTTGCTATCCTCGTTGTTTTTGTTATCTCAAATGAATTTGAGACTTGCTCTTTATAACTCTATGAATAATTGAGTTGGAATTTTGAATGGGATTGCACTGAATCTGTAGATTGCTTTTGGCAAGGTGGCCATTTTTACTATATTAATCCTTGAGCATGGGAAATCTTTCCATAGTCTGAGATCTTTGATTTTTTCTTCAGAGACTTGAAGTTCTTGTCATACAGCTTTTTCACTTGCTTAGATAGTCATGCCAAGATATTTTATGCTATTTATGACTGTTGTTAAGTATGTTGTTTTTCCCTATTTTGATCTTTCCTAGGCTTTTGTCAAGAAGGGGTGTTAAATTTTGTTAAATGATTTCTGAGCATCTAATGAAATGATTATTTTTTCCTCTGAGTTTGTTTATATAGTGGATTATGTTGATGGATTTACATATATTGAATAATCCCTGCACCCCTGGGATGAAGCCTATTGGATTATGATGAATGATCATTTTAATGTGTTTTTGGATTTGGTTTGTGAGAATTTTATTGAGTACTTTTACATCGATATTCATAAGGGAAATTGGTCTGAAGTTTTCTTTCTTTGGCCTTTGTGTGGTTTAGATATCAAAGTAATTGTGGCTTCATAGAATAAATTGGGTAGAGTACCTTCTGTTAATATTTTGTGGAATTGTTTGAGGAGTATTGGTATTAGTTCTTCTTTGAAAGTCAGATAGGACTCTGCACTTAACTCATTTGGTTCTGGGCTTTTTTGATTGGGAGACTAATAATGACTGTTTCTAACTTTTTAGAGGTTATGGGACTTTTTATATCATTTTTTGATCCTGATTTAACCTTGGAATCTCTTACCTGTTTGGGAAATTGTCCATTTCATCCAGATTTTCCACTTTTGTTGAATATAAGCTTATGTAGTAGGATCTGATTATTATTATTATTTTGGATTTCCTTGGTTTATGTTGTTATGTCTCCCTTTTTTATTTCTGATGTTGTTAATTAGGATACTGTCTTTGTACCCTCTGGTTAGTCTGAATAAGGATTTATCTATCTTGTTGATTTTCTAAAAAATCCAGCTCCTGGTTTGGTTGATTCTTTGTATATTTCTTTGTGTTTCTACTTGGTTGATTTCAGCCCCGGGTTTGATTATTTCCTGCCATCCACTCCTTTTTGGTGCATTTGCTTCTTTTTGTTTTAGAGCTTTCAGATGTGCTATCAAGCTGCTCTCTCCAGTTTCTTTTGGGAAACACTTAGAGCTATGAGTTTTTCTCTTATCACTGCTTTCATTGTGTTCCATAAGCTTTGGTATTTTGAGCTTTATTTTCATTATACTCTAAAAAGTCTTTAATTTCTTTCATTATTTCTTCCTTGACCAAGTTATCATTGAGTAGAGTGTTGTTCAGCTTCCACGTGTATGTGGGCTTTCTATTGTTTATGTTGTTATTGAAGACCAGTCTTAGTCTGTGATGATCTGAAAGGATGCATCGGATTATATCAATTTTCTTGTTTGTTGAGGCCTGTTTTGTGACTGATTATAGGATAAAATGTTCTATAGCTATCTGTTATATCTATTTGGCTTGAAAACTTCTCTTCGTTTCACCATATCTCACTTTAGTTTCTGTTTCCATGATCTGTCCATTGTTGAGAGTGAGGTGTCGAAGTCTCCCACTATTATTGTTTGAGGTGCTTTGAGGTTTAGTAAAGTTTCTTTTATGAATGTGGTTGGCTTTGCCTTTGTAGCACAGATGTTCAAAATCGTGAGTTCTTCTTGGTAGATTTTCTTTTGATGAGTATGAGGTGTCCTTCCTTATCTTTTTTGATAACCTATGCTGAAAGCCGGTATTATTTGATATTAAAATGGCTACTCCAGCTTGTTTCTTGGGACCATTTGCTTGGAGAATTGTTTTCCAGCCTTTTACTATGAGGTAGCATCTGTCTTTGTCACTGATATATGTTTCCTGCATGCAGCAAACTGTTGGGTCCTGTTTACATATCCAGTCTGTTAGTCTATGTCTTTTTATTTGCAAATTGAGTCCATTGATATTAAGAGATATTAAGGTAAAATTATTGCTGCTTCATGTTATTTTTGTTGTTAGATGTAGAATTATGTTTCTGTGGCTACCTTCTTTTTGGTTTAAAAAGATTATTTTCTTGCTTTTCCTAGGGTGTAGTTTACCACCATGTATTGGAGTTTTCCATTTATTTATCCTCTAAAGAGTTGTATTTATGTAGAGATATTATGTAAATTTGTTTTTGTGACAGAATATCTTGGTTTCTCCATATGTGGTAATTGAGAGTTTTGCTGGGTGCAGTATCCTGGGCTGGCAGTTGTGTTCTATTATGGTCTGTATAAAATCTTCCCAGGATCTTCTGGCCTTCATAGTCTCTGGGGAGAAGTCAAGTGTAATTCTGATGGGTCTTCCTTTATATGTTACTTGACATTTTTCACTTACTGCTTATAATATTCTTTCTTTGATTTGTGTATTTGGTGTTTTGATTATTATATGACAGTGTAATTTCTTTTCTAGTCCATTTTATTCGGTGTTCTATAGGCTTCTTGTATGTTCATGGGCATCTCTTTCTTTAGGTTAGGAAAGTTTTCTTCTATAATTTTGTTGAAGATATTTACTGGCCCTTTGAGTTGAAAAGCTTCACTCTCTCCAATACCTATCATACTTAGGTTTGGTCTTTTCATTTTGTCCTGTATTTTCTGTATGTTTTGGGTTATGATCTTTTTTCATTTTGCATTTTCTTTGATTGTTGTGTCAATATTTTCTAATGGTATCTTCTGCACTTGACATTTTCTTCTATTTCTTGTATTCTGTTTGTGATGCTTGTATCTATGACTCCTGATCTCTTTCCTGCTTTTTCTATCTCCAGTGTTGTCTCCCATTTTGATTTCTTTATTGTTGTTACTTCCAATTTTAGATCCTGGATGATTTTATGCAATTCTTTTACCTGTTTGGTTATGTCTTCCTATAATTCTTTAAGGTTTTTTTTTTTTTTTTCTGTTTCCTCTTTAAAGGTTTCTACCTGTTTACATGTGTTCTTCTGTATTTCATTAAAAGAGTTATTTATGTCCTTCTTAAAGTCCTCTATCAGCATCATGAGATGTGATTAAAAATCATATCTTACTTTTCTGGTGTGTTGGGGTATTTAAGACTTACTGTAGTGGGAGACTGGCTTCTGGTGATGCCAATTAGCCTTGGTTACTGTTGGGAAGATTCCTTTATTTCCCTTTTGCCATCTGGTCACCTCTGGGGTTAGATTGTCTTGCTGTCTCTGGCTGGAGTTTCTCCCTCCTGTGGGTCTGTAAGCCTGTTTCAGAATTCCTGAGAGACGAGCTTTCTCCTGTTGGAACTATTGTACAGAGGGTTCTAGAACAGCCTCTATTCTTGCGTGTAGATGGTGGACCATAAGAATTCTATTCCAGCTGCTCCATTGTTCCTATGCCCTGTGTGCTCCTGTATGGCCATGCTCCAGACAATTATTGGAAAGGAAGTGGCTATCTCACCTCCAAGCTTGGGAGTGAAAGCACTCCTGTGAGACCAGCTCTCTCCCAAATGGACTCATGCACAGTGAAGAGCATGTTTCTGTAGCAATGAGATTGATAAAGAAAGTAACATTGATAATAGCAGGCACATCCAAAATTGTGGTATCCATGCATTTCATGTATCACTACTAGATTTTCTGACACTTAAATAGGCACTGGACTGATATGTGATAATTATTTTCTTGTATTTAACTTGAACTAAACAAATGATGTAATGGGACATATATACCTATAAGACTTCACTCATACTATTGTGAATGTTCATATAGAATAAATGAAAAAAATAGCTTATTTATTCTCATTGTTATATAATGCTATATATCACTGTGGAATTAGAGTACAATCTATTTTCTGTTCAATTGTTGAATGGTCCCCATGTTTAACCATATTTTGCTTGATAAATTCAGGTGATTCATGTTATCAATTATTTTAAGGTAATTACAATATCACAGGTTCTCCTGCTGGGTTTTGAAATGTGAAAATATGAATATACTGTATAGATAGATTGTGCAAATACAATGTACAGTGTTACTTCACTAAAGAAATAACATTACTTTTCACATTCTCCTTGGCCATTTTTAAAGGTTTTGATAATATGCTTTCCAGGTAATTCACTATTTATAGTCAAAGTGACATTTGTCTCTCATTCATTAGATATCAGGTATTTCAAACAGGAAGAATTGCAATATTATATTTCAAGTTCCATGAACCACTGAATGCTGTAACTACACATAGAAATTATGAATTTTGTAAACAATGATTTGATTGTCAACATCGTATAATTTATAAATTATTAACTTCTTTGCTACTTATTTCATTTTATTTTGACTCAAGGTATTAAAGTGTATTCCTGGTTGACATCAAACTTTTGATTCTCCTGTCTCTATGTCCTGAGTCAAATAATTAAAGTCAAGCACCTTCTTCCCATAGGGCTGTTGACCATGATTACTCAGTCCTATGTTAACACCTGTTGCTATCAAAAATTCTTAGGGACATTTTATCCTGCCCTGAAATTGATGCTTCTTTATACCAATGTGCTTGTTTAACACATGGAGATTGGAAAGATTCTTCTTAGATGGGTTTATCTGGTGTGGCTGTGCAAATTCCATCATTAAACAGGGATTTACCCATAGAGTGCTGCTGTGGTGCTACCTCCTCTAACTCTACACATACTCTGCTTCCAAACTTCACTTCAACATCACTGTATATAGTAGTCTGTAGAATTTAAGATGTCCATTATTTACAATCTGTTCCTTTCTAATATTAACCTATTAACTTTTCTAACCTATCTAAATTAATTATTTTATATATTTATATCCCAAACATTACCCACCTTCTGGTTCCCCCCTCCCAGAATTTTTCACCCCTTCCTCCACCCCTTCACTCTGAAATTGTGATCCCCACACCAGGGCATTCCTCCTCCCTGGTTAAGTCTCTACAGGATTATGCCCATTTCCTCCCACTGAGGGCTGAGAAGGCAGTCCTCTGCAACATATGTTCAGGGGGCATTAGCCCATGTACATTCTCTTGTTAGTGACTCAGTCTCTGTTAGCTCTCCAGGTTCAGGGTTAGTTGACATTGTTGGTCTTCCTTTGCAGTTGTCATCCCCTTCATTCCTTCAATCCTTCAGCTAGTTCTTCTATAGGGGTCTCTGACCTCAGTCCTATGGTTGGCTGTAATTATTTGAATCTGTCTCAGTCAGCTGTTGGTAGAGGCTCTAATATGTGTCATGCCAGCACAACATAGCATCAGTAGTAGTGTCAGGGTCTGGTGCCCATCCATGGGATGGATTCTAAGTTGGGCTGGTCACTGGACAGGTTTTTCATCAGTATCTGTTCCATGTTGGTCCTTGATTTTTTTTTTTTTGATAGGAACAATTCTGGGTAAAAAATATTGTAGGTGCGTTTGTGACCCCTTCACTCCTCTGGAGGCCCTATCTGTCTACTAGAGATGGTCTCTTCAGGTTCCATTTTTCCCACTGTTAGCCATTTCAGCTGAAGTAACTTCCTATTGATTCCTGGGCGCCTCTCAAATCCTTGGTCTCTGAGATTTTCTAGAAGTTTCCCCAAACCGTAGGCCTCACCTCTGGCTGCCCCATATTTGCATTAATTCTCCTGGCTCTATAGACATCCCATACCTGATCCTGACCCCTTTTTCTCCTAGCCCTCCCCTCTTCTATCCAAGTCCCACTCCATCTGCCTCCCTTAACTAATTATTAATTATTTTCCATTTTAAGTGAGTTATAAGTATACTCACTTAGCCGTTACTTCTTGTTAAACTTCTTATGGTCTGTGGGTTGTATCATGGGTACTCTATACTTCTTGGCTAATATCCACTTATCTATGAGTATGTACCATGCATTTTCTTTTAGGTCTGTGTTATCTTACTTAGGATGATATTTTCTAGTTCCATCTATTTGTCTGCAAAATTCATGATGTCCTTTCATGATGTTAAACTTTGAATTTTTAGACAAATTTTTAAAACCTGGCTTTTGAACTATTGTTAAGATAAAATATTTTTGTACATAAAATATTCTATTGTGTTACCTTGTAGAAACTTGATAATGCTGCAGATTAAGTACAGGATTTATTTTACATTTCTCTTAAGAATTTGATTTTTGTTTCATGTTGTAAAGAACATTTCCTTCTTGATGATGATTGAACCCACATTCTTTCTGAAGACCCAGCATGAATTCTCTCATTAGGTACAGTGCCACTCTACTTTTCTCTTTTTTCATAACTCCAACTCTCAGGTTTTGTTCCTTATCAATCAAAAGGTCTTCATGTCCAGTAAAACAGACTGCACAGTAATAAAATTTGAAGTGGCTGCATTGATTAAGTAAGGCCAAAAGATACCTGAGAAATAAAGATAGCTTCTTACAGCAAAGCATGAGACCCGGAATATCTGATCTTACTCAGTCTTCATGGCTACTTTCTAACTGAATGGGCACTGAGAGCTTGGTGAACACTATAAATAAGTAAGTAATTAAGTAAATAAATAAATAAATACAAAAAAGGGGAAACAGAGAAAGAAAGAAAAAGAGAAGAAATAAAGAAAGAAAGAAAGAAAGAATGAAAGAAAGAAAAAGAGAGGGAAGAAGAAAAAAGAAAAGCATACTGTCTCAGATCCATATATACTTCCTAAAGAAGAGATCACAAGCCAATTACATTCAGTCTAAAAGTCTGCTAAAACATAATGCAGGGATGTAATGACAGTTCCTGATAAACTGGCTTAACATATTAATTCATTACCTGACAATGACTACAAGGTCCTTAGTTATCTCTTCTGACATATGTATGTTTTCTTTTTCTGCTAATCATTATATTTCATACATGATAGAAACCTGAAGATAATTGTGATAGTATGCTGAATTCTTATAAATATTTAAAAGCAAATATTCTTATTGCTAACATTTGACATTGTTTCCAATACATATTTAATTATATAAAATAATATAAAATATAAATCTAGATGATATCAATATTCAATAAGTTAAAATTGTTTATATGAAAACATCTTTTATTTAACTAATATTAATCCACAAGACCTAGAAAGTAAAAAGAACAAATCAACATGTATTAAATCATATAAAATATTTGATATATATTTTTAATTATCTTCTTAATTTTATCCTCATTGTTTTCCAACTTAAGCATCAGTTTTCTTATTAAAATAAACCTAATACCCTCTTTTCCTCTCAATTTTGGAAACTTGATTTTTAAATTATAATATTGGTCAAGGAAAAATACAAACCATAACTAATATCACTAACTAATAATACGTTTTAAGAAGCAGGATGAGGGATAAAATGACATGACTTAGTGGCCATTATTAGTTTGCAAAATTGAGAACATGGGGATGTATAAATGGCTCAGTAGATAAAGTGCTTTGGCATATAAACATGGGAACGTCAGTGTGGATATCTAGGATCTAAGTAAAATGGGGAATGGTGGCACTTCTTTATGATTCTGTCACCTGACAGAAAGGCAGAGGTATGTAGATTCTAAGTGCTTGTTGATCATCTAGTCTTGATAAATTGGTGAGTTCCAGATTCATTGATGGATCTTGTCCCCAAACTGATATAGACTGAACTATGGAGAAAGTCCCTATTTCTTAAGATCCTACATGTTTTTTCATTAGAGCATGAGATATAAAGCTAAACTAAAGTGAAAGCTCCTAACTGCTATGTAAGCTACTGCAGGAGAAGACCAATGCAGTTTTTATCCTGATGTGAACACCTCATGCTCAAATATCAATCTCCAAGATAATAAATGTATAATGAAGAATCTAGCCATACTATTTCAGGGTAACTAACCACATCCTGATTGGATTTGAAACCCTTTCTACAAGAGGATACTTATTCTTGGTACTATGAATGTAGTCAAAAGGCAATGGATTTGGTAGCTAATATACCATAAAAGAGAATATGCTATTGATTTTTCTTTGTTTCTGTTTTCTTTGTTGGTTTCATTCTTTGTTACTTCCTTCCTTCCTTCCTTCCTTCCTTCCTTCCTTCCTTCCTTCCTTTCTTTCTTTCTTTCTTCTTTCTTTCTTTGATTTGTTGTTTCTTTCTTTCTTTTTTCTTTCTTTCTTATGCAATAAGACACTAACTTCTAGATATCTATGCTCTCGCCAGTAGATTAATGTTGTCTTTAGACTTATTAGAAAAGCTTACATTTTTATGAATGATGATTAATGCAGTGGCACATGTACTTAAAATGATGAGAAAATTAATAATTTAAGATTCAGCTCAAGACAAGATATATTTGTCACCCCTTAAGAGCTCAAGGACTATTACACAATAAGTAGAAAGAATGTAAGAGCTGAAAGATAAGGACAAGTGTTATAAAGTTCTCTCTCCTGTGCAGGAAAGAGCTATTGCCCTCAGTTTCATAATGGCTAAAGTTGCATGCAAAAGATCTGCACAAGCTTATGCCTTACAACATCCCATAATAAATGGGAGATTGGGAGACTGAGAAGAGGTCTTATGTCCCCATGAGGAAGTATTAACTGTTAATCATTGACTAGGAAAAAGAACACATTTTTTTTAGTGATGTAGCCACTGGTCTGTGGCTGACGTTGCAATAAAGATAAAGCATTTTTTATCTCAATAACCTCAATTAAACTGATTAGATTTCCCACAATAGAAAGTACAAGAAAATATTGAGAAGTTAGACAGAAGTCAAGGAAATGTGAGATAGCAATGATGAGTGAATTGATCAAAATATCATATATATTTTACTAAATCAAAATTGTGACAGAATAAATAAAATGTCTTAAAAATAAAAGGTAGATCCTGATTGAGGAAGACACTTGTTATATCAACTTCTAGTTTCTATGCACATCAATACCCCTGTACACAGATACACTAATCACCTATAGTGGTTATCACACACACACACACACACACACACACACACACGCTACACACACACACGCCACACACACACACATTATACCAACACACAAGATTAGTTAATTAGCAGGAATCTTTTAAATTGAGAGCATAACAACTAATTCACCATCACTGAAATGAAATACAAGGGCGTTAGAATCACTTGAAACTATATAAAAACAAAATGAGAACAGCAGGAAAATTATTTGTCAGAAAGGACAAACACCCAAGAGAAACTTACAATAAATCACCATTCATTAATTCTCACTGAGGTAGCTACTAAACCTGAGCTGTGCAAAGACAACATAAGTAACCTGCCAAAGTGTTTTGGGAAAAGATGGTGAGGCCAAAATTTTCTACATGAACAAAACAAAGTCTACCAATGAAGATGGGCAGTGGAACTATATGTGGCTAAGGAATGTTAAGAGCACAAGATAGTCTTTACCAGGGAAGAACACACCAATTTGTTATCCAAAATTAAATGACATGCCCTGAAAATATACCTAAAAGTAATGTTATATGGACTGAACAAATTATACTTAGCAATGTAGGTGAATATACATATACTTATATACTTGTTAGAATTATTAATGAAAAATAGGACTTAATTGGAAAGACAACAAGGGGAGGTATATGAAGAAGTTTGGAAAGGGGTAAATTGAGAAATAATTAAAATTACATCAGAATCTCAGAATCAAAAATTTAAAACCCTATGGGCAAAATCTGATTCTATAAGAAATAAAACAGAAGAATCAACCAAAAAGAAGAAAAGTATTGACTTAGTGATGGAAATTTTCCCAGCAGTGTTAGATGTTTAGTCTAGTGGGAGAACATTTTAAAACAGCATGGGTTCAATTGCCATCAACAAAGAAAACAAAAAGAAGACAAATAAATTAATGTGTTTCTGTGATTATTGTGGTAGATAGATTAGTGGTCATAACCCAAGATAGTTTAATAAACATTCACTAGTGGTCATACCTGCAATCCAACTGTAGGGCAGGGTACAGGAATTATAGGTCCCTGAAAGAAAGCTTAATTCCACAGCTGAGTTACAATCCCACCACAGTGGAAAAAAATAATAGTAAACTTTTATAAAAGTACGAAAAGATAGGACCTTTCCTTATTTATTCTATAGTTTTAGCATTTCTTCAATACCAAAGTAAAGGGAAAAGACCATGAAGAAGAGAATGTATTGACTGCTTCCATCATGGAGAAGAGTATAGTAATACATGGATCTAGCAGTGTTCGAAATGATGGTATGCCAAAGCTAACATGAATGTGTCCTGGAAATGGAAAGATTCCTCAGCAAATGAGAATGAATGTGACTCACTACTTCATTACTAGAGGAAACACACATGAATCTGAAGACACATACTCACTCAACAGCTGAAATTTATTTTAGTGCAATTTGAATTATAGAGAGAAGATAAATTTAATCACCAATGTAGGTGAATATCACATATTCAGGAATATCAGATATTCCTGTGAGTTAGCCATGAGAGACGCTGTTTATCACAGACTTGTAAAAGGTACATTGACCTAAATAAGAGATGGTCCAAAAGAACTGCAGAATCAACCAAAGGTAGGTAAGGAACTTGTTCGAGAGCAGTTTCACAGATGAGAATATAAAGGGCTAAGTCAGAATTATGGATCATAAGATTTCCTTATTAACTTATAAACATTGAAAACAAGCATAATTAAAAATGATTGGGCATTCTGGAAGTATGTCGGAGAATGATTCTTGTGTCTCGATATTTATGCATCAATATATCTACATATAAAGTAAAGAAATATGTATCTCAGGGATTTATATGATATCTCAGCAGGTAAAGATACCTGCCTCCAAAGCCCAAAGATTACAGTTCAAATCCAAATTGTGGAAGGAAAAAAAATTCACAGGTTATATATATTATCTGATCTTCATACTTTCACTATGCTACACACACCTATATAGAAACATCCACACCCACAACTACACATCTGACACAAAACAAATACATATTATAGCAATTAAGAAATAAGTGTTTTATTAACAAAAAATTAATTGCTATGTGTTGTGGTAAATCTCTAAATCAAATAAGCCCAGGCAATGAAACACACCTCAATTAATATGAATACATGCTGTGCTCCTAGATTGGGCATATCTAAAACTACACTACCATCTTCCCCTATTAGAGACCCCTTATAATTTGAGGTATCCTCAGGCCAGGTGCTTCTGCTCTACTTTCCTTCTTCCTCCACTTCCACCATCCTCTCTCTCTTGCTTTCTCTCCCCAAACCTTCAGCTTTACCTTCCCCTCTTTCTCTTCCCAATCACCAGCTCTAGCCTTTATTTATAAATTAAGATGGAAGAAGGTTTAAAGGAAATCACCTGAGTGCTGACTTATTCCTTGTTCGCAGCCCCTCACAGCAAAACAGAATTAACATAAAATACAATTAGCCCCAGAGCTATCTTCAACAGCTATGTATTAGAAATCATATAATTACATGATCACATAATTAAAGGATAATACAGTTGTTACATATTTAATCATATATATATACATATACACATTTATATTGTGTATACATATACTATAAAAGAGAATGAGCACAGCAAAACATGATGTGCAAATATATTCTATGATGTGATTTTTGACAAAAATTAAAACTATTCATTTACAGGGAGAGTAAGGACTTTTTTATCATTTTGATTTTCTGTCTAATTATGGTGTGAATTAATGTTCATAATGAAGGAAGTTTTAAATCAACTTGGACTGATGTTCACTGTTTCAATACCAGCACAAAGGATCAGGTGCCAAGATACTATTATACTAAAAATAGAGTGTCCCCGTGATATGAGCCTGAATTCCATATTTTACAAATGTATAATAAAAATACATCAAAATGATACTGAAACACCAAAATAACTGGCAATATGCAATACAGTTACAATTTTACTCTTTATTTTGAAAATTATCTGGAGTTCCATTATCATTTCCCTGATGTTGACATGATGGTAAGTTCTTCTAACCAGTAACTCATCACCCCAGTGTTGTAGAAGTATTTGCCCTTGGGAGGCAGAGTCAGATGGATTTCTGAGTTAAAGGCAAACCTGGTCTACAGAGTGAGTTCCAGGGCTATACAGAGAAACCCTGTCTCAAAAAAAAAAAAAAAAAAAACACACATACACACACACACACAAAAAAAAAAAAACAAAAAAACAAAAAACAAAAAACAAACCACCACCACCACCAAAAACAACAACAAAGTAAGAATTCTCTGCTCGATTTTCAAGTAGGATGACTATTAATCAATGTTCAAGATAATATGTGGAGAAATTATGTTTTGCTTTGCTTTGTTTTATTTTTGCTGTTATTGATGTTGCTTTAATCTGTTGTAACTTGGCTTAGCAGCATAAGCTGTCAAATAAACTCTTCTTATACCTCCCTTTCCTATATTCTCCTCTGCAACCAAATTTAGAACAGCGTAAGGAAGCTTCTCCATTAAACTAGAAAGTCTGCAAATTCTGTGCAAATAATCAACTCTGATTGTTTTCTTTGAATTATTTTAATCCAATCATCTATTTACATATTTTAATTGGCATTTAATAACAATTTATATTAAGTAATATTAATTAATGGTCTACTTTCCATTTAATCAACTACATTTATGTCTGCATTTCAAGTTTTCCAAATGTTTTCTGTCTTACATGTTGATGGATTCTTACTCATATTTTCTAGAACATTTTATATATATATATACATGAAACTTAGGATCATCCATGCACACGCCCCCATGATAAAATATCAAGCTTATGGAAAGAATTCAGTTTTCCTAAACCACTGGAAAATTTCAGTCTATGTGCTTGTGTCTGTAATAAAAGAAGTAAATATCAACTAACTAAAAATTTCTTGTTGTTTAAAAAAAGAAAAAGAAGACCTTGGGTCAGAACTGCATGTACAGAAGACCCATGGGCTCCAGAGGACTATCAACCCCCAAGGTGCCCTAGCATGCCCACAGTCTTAGGATCACTGGTAAGTGTAACACAACATCTGTTCTAATAGAACACAGTGTGGGCGGGTGCCTGGGGCCAGCTCGAGCACAGATACAGGAACCCTACCAGATCAGTGGCTCTGGTTCCTTCCGGTCAGCTCTGGTCTACATTTTTTTCAAACTCAGTGGACAGGCCCACAGTCCCCAGAGGAGGTACCACTTCCAGGAGCTCTAACATGCCCAGGATCTTAGAATTCCTGGATCCTTGGATCCCAGGAGCTTAGTCTCAAGGAAAGCTTGATTGAAGTACTCTGACACAACCAGAATCACAGGATCACAAAGAAAGCTGGGCTCTGAGAAGTTCTGATTAAATTGGAATTAAAGGACAGGGAGCACTTGAGATAGTCAGATGGCAGGAGTCAAGCATAAGAACAGAAGCAACAGAAAACAAGCTTACTTGACAGCATCAGAACCCTACTCTCCCATCATAGCAAGTTCTGGATACAACATCACACCAGAAAACCAAGATATGGATCTAAAGTCATTTCTCATGATGATGACTGAGGACTTTAAGAATGACATAAATAACTCTCTTAAAGAAATAAATGAGAACACAGCCAAGCAGGTGGAAGAAATGAACAAACACATCCAGGATCCAAAATGGTGGTAGAAACAGTAAATAAATCAAAAAGGGAGACAACTCTGAAAATAGCTCTCTCTTGTGAGACTATGCCGGGGCCTAGCAAACATAGAAGTGGATGATCACAGTCAGCTATTGGATGGGCCACACGGCCCCCAATGGAGGAGCTAGAGTAATTACCCAAGGAGCTAATGGTAACTGCAACCCTATAGGTGGAACAACAATACGAACTAACCAGTACCCCGGAGCTCTTGTCTCTAGCTGCATATGTATCAAAAGATGGCCTAGTCGGCCATCACTGCAAAGAGAGGCCCATTGGACTTGCAAACTTTATATGCCCCCAGTACAGGGGAACACCAGGGCCAAAAAGGGGGCGAGGGTGGGTAGGGGATTGGGGGGGTGGGTATGGGGGACCGTTGGGATAGCATTGAAAATGTAAACGAGGAAAATACCTAATTAAAAAAAAAGAAAAAAAAAAAGTCTGGATCTCATACTATTGGTTGTTTTATATGTACAAAAATGATTAGTCGGCCATCACTGGAAAGAGAGACCCATTGGATACGCAAACTCTATATGCCCCAGTACAGGGGAACGCCAGGGCCAAAAAGTGGGAGTGGGCGGGTAGGGGAGTGGGGGGGGTATGGGGGACTTCTGGGATAGCATTGGAAATGTAACTGAGGAAAATATGTAATAAAAAATATATTTAAAAATAAAAAAAAAGAAAGAAAACCTAGGAAAGAAGTCAGGAACCATCGATGCAAGCATAACAAACAGAATATAAAAGATAGAAGAGAGAATCTCAAGTGCAGAAGATACCTTAGAAAACATTGGCACAACAATCAAAGAAAACGTAAAATGCAAAAAGATCCTAACCCAAAATATCCAGGAAATCCAGGACACAATGAGAAGACCAAACCCAAGTATAATAGGTATTTCAGGAAGGAAGATTTCCTAATTAAAGGGCCAGTAAATATCTTCAAAAAAATTATAGAAGAAAACTTCCACAACTTAAAGAAAGAGATGCCCATGAACATACAAGAAGCCTACAGAAATACAAATGTTTTGGACAAGAAAAGAAATTCCTCCCATCACATAATAATCAAAACACCAAATGCACAAAACAATGAAAGAATATTAAAAGCAGTAAGTGAAAAAGGTCAAGTAACATATAAAGACAGTCCTATAAGAATTATACCTGACTTCTTCCCCAGAGACTATGAAAGCCAGAAGTTCCTGGGCAGATGTCATACAGACCCTAAGAGATCACTAATGCCAAACAAGGCTAATCTACCCAGCAAAATTTTCAATTACCATAGATGGAGAAACCAAGGTACTCCATGAGAAAACCAAATTTACAAATTCTCTTTCCACAAATCCATCCTTTCAAAGGATAATAAAGGGGAAAGTCCAACAAAAGGAGAGAAACTAAGCTCTAGAAAAAGCAAGAAAGTAATCTTTAAAAAAAACATAAAAGAAGGTAGCCACATGAAAACAATTTCAACTCTAACAACAAAATAACAGGAAGCAACAATGACTTCTCCTTAGTATCTCTTAATATCACCGTACCCAATTCCAAAATAAAAAGACAGAGACTAACAGACTGGTTACATGAACAGGACCCAACATTTTGTTGCATACAGGAAACTCACCTAAGTGACAAAGACAGACACTACCTCAGAATAAAAGGCTGGAAAAACAATTTTCCAAGGAAATGGTCCCAAAAATCAAGCAGGGGCATCCATTCTAATATAGAATAAAATCGACTTTCAACCTAAACTTATCAAAAAAGATAAGGAGGGAGACTTCATATTCATCACAGGTAAAATTTACTAAGATGAACTCTTGATTCTGAATATCTATGCTCAAATACAAGGGCATCCACATTCATTAAAGAAACTTTAGTAAAGCTCAAAACACACAGTGCACCACACACAATAATATTGGGAGACTTCAACACCTCACTCTCATCCATGGTCAGATCCTGGAAACAGAAACTAAACAGAGACACAGTGAAACTAACAGAAGCTATGGAACAAATGTATTTAACTGATATATATATATATATATATATATATATATATATACACACATACATTTTATCCTAAAACAAAACAATATACCTTTTTCTTAGCACCTCATGGTACATTCTCCAAAATTGACAATATATTCAGTCAAAAAAAAAAATCAGGTCTCAACAGATACATAAATATAGAAAAAATTCCATGTATCCTGTCAGATCTCCACTGACTAAGGTTGACCTTCAGTAATGACATATATAATAGAAAGCCCATTTATACTTGGTGGCTGGACAACAATCGACTCAATGAAAACTTGGTAAAAGACAAAAGAGAGAATGAAAAAAATTAAAGACTTTTCAGAGTTTAGAGAAAATGAAGCCACAACATATACAAACTTATGGGACACAATGTAAGCAAATGTAAGGAAAACTCTTAGCTCTGAGTGCCTCCAAAAATAATGTGGAGAGAGCATATACGAGCAGCTTGACAGCACACATAAATGCTATAGAAAAAAAAAACAAAACAAAAAAACCAAAAAACAAAAACAACAACAACAACAACAAAACAACAAATTTACCCAAGAAGAGTAGACAGCAAAAAAAAAAAAAAAAAAAAAAAAAAAAAAATTAAACTTAAAGCTGAAATCAACCAAATAGAAATAGAAAGAATTATATAAAAATCAAACAAACTAGGAGCTGGTCCTTTAAGAAAATCAACAAGATAGATAAATCCTTAGCTAGACTACCTAGAAGGGAAAAGGCACAGTATCCTAATTAAAAAATTCAGAAATGAAAAGGGAGACATAACAACAGAATCTGAGGAAATCTAAAAAATCATCAGATCCTACAACAAAAGCCTATATTCAAAAAACTGGAAATGGACAATTTTCTAGACAGATACCAGGATCAAAGTAATGATCTAAACAGTGCCAGAATCCCGAAAGAAATAGAAACAGTCATTAATAGTCTTCCAAACAAACAAACAAACAAAAAGCCTAGACCTGATAGGTTTAATTCAGAGTTCTAACAGACCTTCAAAGAGGACCTATTTCCAATACTCCTTAAACTCTTTTACAAAATAGAAACAGAAGGTACTCTATCCAATTTGTTCAGTGAAGCCACAATTACTCTGATACCTAAACCAAAGACTCAAAAAAGAAAGAGAACTTCAGGCCAATTTCCTTATGAATATTGATTGAAAAAATACTCAATGAAATTCTCACAAATTGAACCAAGAACACATCAAAAAGGTCATCCATCATGGTCAAGTAGTCTTCATCCCATGGATGCAGGGATTGGTAAATATACAAAAATACATCAACATAATCCACTATATAAACTAACTCAAAGGCAAAAATTACATGATCATCTTGTTAGATGCTGACAAAGCATTTGACAAAATCCAACACCCATTCATGATAAAAGTCTTGGAAAGATCAGGAATTCAAGGCCAAACTGAAATCAGGGACTAGAGAAGTCTGCCCACTTTCTCCCTACCTATTCAATATAGTACTTGAAGTCCTAGCCAGAGCTATTAGACAACAAAAGGAGATCAAAGGAATACAAATTGGAAAGGAAGAAGTCAAAATGTCACTATTTGTAGATGATATGATACTATATATAAGTGACCCCAAAAATTCCACCAGAGAACTCCTAAACCTGATAAACAACTTCAGTGAAGGAGCTGGTTATAAAATTAACTCAAACAAATTAGTGGCATTTCTTGACACAAAGGATAATCAGGCTGAGAAAAAAACTAGGGGAAACAACTCCTTTCAAAATAGTCATAAATCATATAAAATATCTTGGTGTGACTCTAAGTAGGTGAGAGATCTGTATCATAAGAATTTCAAGTATCTGAAGAAAGAAATCAATGAAGATCTCAGAAGATGGAAAGATTTCCCATGCTCATGGATTAGGAAGATCAATATACTCAAAATGAGTATCTTGCCAAAAACAATATGCAGTTTCAATGCATTCCCTGTCGATATTCCAATCCAAGTCTTCACAGAGTTAGAAAGCACAATTGGTAAATTTACATGGAATAGCACAAAACCTAGGATAGCAAAAACTATTCTCAACAATTAAAGAACCTCTGGTGGAATCACTGTCTCTTACCTCAAGCTGTACTACAGAGCAATTGTGATAAAAACTGCATAGTACTGGTACAGTGACAGACATGTAGATCAATGAAATAGAATTGAAGTTCCAGAAATTAACCCACACACCTATGGTCACTTGATCTTTGACAAAGGAGCTAAAACAATCCAGTGGGAAGAAGACAACATTTTCAACAAATGGTACTGGCTCAACTGATGGTTTGCATTTAGAAGAATGCAAATTGATCCATTCTTATCTCCTGGTACATAGCTCAAGACTAAGTAGATCAAGGAACTCCACATAAAACCAGAGACATGGAAACTTATAGAGGAGAATGTGGGGGAAAGCCTCAAAGATATGGGCACAGGGGGAAAAGTCCTGAACAGAATAGCAATGGCTTGTGCTCTAAGGTCCACGATTGACAAATGGGACCTCATAAAATTGCAATGCTTCTATAAGGCAAGAGACACTTTCCATAAGACAAAATGGCCAAAAAAAAAAAAAAAAAAAAAAAAAAAAAAAAACAGATTGGGAAAGGATCTTTACTATTCCTATATGTGATAGGGGGCTAATATTCAATATATATATATAAAGAACTCAAGAAGTTGAACTCCAGAAAACCAAACAACCCTATTAAAAATGTGGTACAGAGCTAACCAAACAAGTCTCAACTGAGGAATGATGAATGGCTGTACAGCACATAACATTCAAAATCCTTAATCATCTGGGAAATGCAAATCAGAACAACCCTGAGTTTCCACCTCACACCACTCAGAATGGCTAAAATCAAAAACTCAGGCGACAGCAGATTTTTATTTGGATGTGGAGAAAGAGGGACACTCCTCCATTGTTGGTGGGATTGCAAGTGGGTACAACCACTATGGAAATAATTTTTATGGTTCCTCAGAAAATTGGACATAATTCTACCAGAAGATCCAGCAATACTACTCCTGGGCATATTTCCAGAGGATGCTCTATCTTGTAATAAAGACACATGCTCCACTATGTTCATAGCAGCCTTATTTATAATAGCAAGAAGCTGGAAAGAACTCAGATGTCCCTCAACAATGAAATGGATACAGAAAATGTGGTATATTTAAAAAATGGAGTACTGCTCATCTATTAAAAACAATGGATTCGAGAGGACAGGTGTCTGCCCAGCCCGGGAGGCTTTCTGCCTCAGGGTCCGCGGAAGCCACCTTTGTTCCAGGACTCAGCTGCGGGCAGTCTGCAGGTGAGAGTGTGGACTACAGAGGCTAGCAGCTTCTGGGACAGGCAAGAGCCATAGAGCTTCTGAGGCAGCGCCCTTTTCTGGCTCCAGACATCCGGCCACCTTCCTGGCCAGAGGACAGGTGTCCACCCAGCCTGGGAGGCCTTTGCCTCAGGATCTGAGGAAGCCATCTTGGTTTCAGGACTCCGCGGAAAGTAGTCTACACAGGTGAGAGTGTGGACTACTGAAACAACGGCTTCTGTGATAGGCCAAAGCAACACAGCTTCTCGGAAAGATCCTGTTTTGGGCCTTCATATTTGGCCAAGAGGAGGGCCAAATGCCAGATAACTGTGCACCTTCCCTGAAAGAGGAGAGCTTGCCTGCAGAGACTGCGCTGACCACTGAAACTCAGAGGAGAGAGCTAGTCTCCCAGGTCTGCTGATAGAGGGTAACAAAACCACCAGAGGAACAATCTCTAAACAGAGACAACTATAACAACTAATGCCAGAGATTACCAGATGGCTAAAGGTAAACGTAAGAATCTTACTAACAGAAACCAGGACCACTCATCATAATCAGAACCCAGCACTCCACGAAGCCCAGTCCAGGGCACGCCAACACACCCGAAAAGCTAGACCTGAATTTAAAAGCATATCTCATGATCATGGTAGAGGACATTAAGAAGGACTTTAATAACTCACTTAAAGAAATACAGGAGAACACTGCTAAAGAGTTACAAGTCCTTAAAGAAAAACAGGAAAACACATCCAAACAGGTGATGGAAATGAACAAAACCATACTAGACCTAAAAAGGAAATAGACAGAATAAAGAAAACCCAAAGTGAGGCAACACTGGAGATAGAAACCCTAGGAAAGAAATCTGGAACCATAGACGCAAGCATCAGCAACAGGATACAAGAGATGGAAGTGAGAATCTCAGGTGCAGGAGATTCCATAGAGAACATCGGCACAACAATCAAAGAAAATGGAAAATGCAAAAAGAGCCTAACTCAAAACATCCAGGAAATCCAGGACACAATGAGAAGACCAAACCTACAAATAATAGGAGTGGATGAAAATGAAGATTTTCAACTCAAAGGACCAGCAAATATCTTCAACAAACTTATAGAAGAAAACTTCCCAAATCTAAATAAAGAGATGCCCATGATCATACAAGAAGCCTACAGAACCCCAAATAGACTGGACCAGAAAAGAAATTCCTCCCGACACATAATAATCAGACCATCAAATGCACTAAATAAAGATAGAATACTAAAAGCAGTAAGGGAAAAAGGTCAAGTAACATATAAAGGCAACCCTATCAGAATTACACCAGAATTTTCACCAGAGACTATGAAAGCCAGAAGAGCCTGGACAGATGTTATACAGACACTAAGAGAACACAAATTCCAGCCCAGGCTACTATACCTAGCCAGACTCTCAATTACCGTAGATGTAGAAACCAAAGTTTTCCACGACAAAACCAAATTCACACATTATCTTTCCACGAATCCAGACCTTCAAAGGATAATAACAGAAAAAAATCAGTACAAGGACTGAAACCACGCCCTAGAAAAAGCAAGAAGATAATCCTTCAACAAACCTAAAGGAAGACAGCCACAAGAACAGAATGCCAACTTTAACAACAAAAATAAAAGGAAGCAACAATCACTTTTCCTTAATATCTCTGATTATCAATGGACTCAACTCCCCAATAAAAAGATATAGACTAACAAACTGGCTACACAAACAAGACCCAACATTTTGCTGCCTACAGGAAACTCATCTCAGGGAAAAAGAAAGACACTACCTCAGAGTAAAAGTCTGGAAAACAATTTTCCAAGCAAATGGTGTGAAGAAACAAGCTGGAGTAGCCATTCTAATATCTAACAAAATCGACTTCCAACCCAAAGTAATAAAAAAAGACAAGGAGGGACACTTCTTACTCATCAAAGTTAAAATCTCCCAAGAGGAACTCTCAATTCTGAATATCTATGCTCCAAATACAAGGGCAGCCGCATTCATTAAAGAAACTTTAGTAAAGCTCAAAGCACACATTGCACCTCACACAACAATAGTGGGAGACTTCAACACACCACTTTCACAAATGGACAGATCATGGAAACAGAAACTAAACAGGGACACAGTGAAACTAACAGAAGTGATGAAACAAATGGACTTAATAGATATCTACAGAACATTTTATTTAACAATTTACAAAATTGACCACATAATTGGTCACAAGCCTCAACATATACAAAAATATTGAAATAGTCCCATGCATCCTATCAGATCACCATGGACTAAGGCTGATCTTCAATAACAAAATAAATAATAGAAAGGCAACATTCACGTGGAAATTGAACAACACTCTTCTCAATGATACCTGGGTCAAGGAAGGAATAAAGAAAGAAATTAAGGACTTTTTGGAGTTCAATGAAAATGAAGCCACAACATACCCAAACTTATGGGACACAATGAAAGCATTTCTAAGAGGAAAACTCATAGCTCTGAGTGCCTCCAAAAAGAAACTAGAGAGAGCACACATTAGCAGCCTGACAACACACCTAAAAGCTCTAGAACAAAAGGAAGCAAATTCACCCAAGAGGAGTAGACGGCAGGAAATAATTAAAAATAAAAGCAGGGGTGAAATCAACCAAGTGGAAACAAGAAGAACTATTCAAAGAATCAACCAATCCAGGAGCTGGTTCTTTGAGAAAGTCAACAATATAGATAAACTCTTAGCCAGACTCACTAGAGGACACAGGGACAACATCCTAATTAACAAAATCAGAGATGAAAAGGGAAACATAACAACAGATCCTGAAGAAATCAATAACACCATCAGATCCTTCTACAAATGGCTATATTCAACAAAACTGGACAACCTGGAAGAAATGGAAAAGTTTCTAGACAGATACCAGGTACCAAAGTTAAATCAAGATCAGGTTAATAATCTAAACAGTCCTATATCCCCTAAAGAAATAGAAGCAGTCATTAATAGTCTCCCAACCAAAAAAAGCCCAGGACCAGATGGGTTTAGTGCAGAGTTCTATCAGACCTTCAAAGAAGATCTAATCTCAGTTCTTCACAAACTATTCCACAAAATAGAATCAAAAGGTACTCTACCCAATTCATTCTATGAAGCCACAATTACTCTGATACATAAACCACAAAAAGACCCAACAAAGATAGAGAACTTCAGACCAATTTCCCTATGATTATTGATGCAAAAATCCTCAATAAAGTTCTTGCTAACTGAATCCAAGAACACATCAAAACAATCATCCATCCTGACCAAGTAGGTTTCAACTCAGGGATGCAGGGATGGTTCAATATCGGAAATCCATCAAAATAATCCAGTATATAAACAAACTCTAAGACAAAAACCACATGATCATCCCGTTAGATGCAGAAAAAGCATTTGACAAGATCCAACACCCATTCATGATAAAAGTCTTGGAAAGATCAGGAATTCAAGGCCGATACCTAAACACGATAAAAGCAATCTACAGCAAACCAGTGGCCAACATCAAAGTTAATGGTGAGAAGCTGGAAGCAATCCCAATAAAATCAGGGACTAAACAAGGCTGTCCACTCTCTCCCTACCTATTCAACATTGTACTTGAAGTCCTAACCAGAGCAATTCGTAAAAAAAAGGAGATCAAGGGGATCCAAATTGGAAAGGATGAAGTCAAAATATCACTTTTTGCAGATGATATGATAGTATACATAAGTGACCCTAAAAACACCAGAGAACACCTAACCCTGATAAACAGCTTCAGTCAAGTAGCTGGATATAAAATTAACTCAAACAAGTCAATGGCCTTTCTGTACACAAAGTATAAACAGGCTGAGAAAGAAATTAGGGAAACAACACCCTTCTCAAGAGTCATAAATAATATAAAATACCTTGGTGTGACTCTAACTAAGGAAGTGAAAGATCTGTATGATAAGAACTTCAAGTCTCTGAAGAAAGAAATTAAAGAAGATCTCAGAAGATGGAAAGATCTCCCATGCTCATGGATTGGCAGGATCAATATAGTAAAAATGGCTATCTTGCCAAAAGCAATCTACAGATTCAATGCAATCCCCATCAAAATTCCAACTCAATTCTTCAAAGAATTAGAAAGGGCAATCAGCAGATTCATCTGTAATAACCAAAAACCTAGGATAGCAAAAACTCTTCTCAAGGATAAAAGAACCTCTGGTGGAATCACCATGCCTGACCTAAAGCTGTACTACAGAGCAATTGTGATAAAAACTGCATGGTACTGGTATAGTGATAGACAAGTAGACCAATGGAATAGAATTGAAGACCCAGAGATGAACCCACACACCTATGGTCACTTGATCTTTGACAAGGGAGATAAAACCATCCAGTGGAAAAAAGACAGCATTTTCAGCAAATGGTGCTGGCACAACTGGCTGTTATCATGTAGAAGAATGAGAATTGATCCATTCCTATCTCCTTGTACTAAGGTCAAATCTAAGTGGATCAAGGAACTCCACATAAAACCAGAGACAATGAAACTTATAGAGGAGAAAGAAGGGAAAAGCCTCGAAGATATGGGCACAGGGGAAAAATTCCTGAATAGAACAGCAATGGCTTGTGCTGTAAGATCGAGAATCGATAAATGGGACCTCATAAAATTGCAAAGATTCTGCAAGGAAAAAGACACTGTCAATAAGACAAAAAGACCACCAACAGATTGAGAAAGTATCTTTACCTATCCCAAATCAAATAGGGGACTAATATCCAATATATATAAAGAACTCAAAAAGGTGGGCTCCAGAAAATCGATTAACCCCATTAAAAAATGGGACTCAGAGCTGAACAAAGATTTCTCACCTGAGGAATACCGAATAGCAGAGAAGCACCTGAAAAAATGTTCAACATCCTTAATCATCAGGGAAATGCAAATCAAAACAACCCTGAGATTCCACCTCACACCAGTCAGAATGGCTAAGATGAAAAATTCAGGTGACAGCAGATGCTGGCAAGGATGTGGAGAAAGAGATACACTCCTCCATTGTTGGTGGGATTGCAAGCTTGTACAACCACTCTGGAAATCAGTCTGGCTATTCCTTAGAAATTTGGACATAGTACTACCAGAGGATCCCACAATACCTCTCCTGGGCATATATTCAGAAGATGTCCCAACCGCTAAGAAGAACACATGGTCCACTATGTTCATAGCAGCCTTATTTATAATAGCCAGAAGCTGGAAAGAACCCAGATGCCCCTCAACAGAGGAATGGATACAGAAAATCTGGTACATTTACACAATGGAGTACTACTCAGCTATTACAAGGAATGACTTTATGAAATTCCTAGGCAAATGGATGGACCTGGAGGGCATCAAATTGAGTGAGGTAACCCAATCACAAAGGAACTCACACAATATGTACTCACTGATAAGTTGATATTAGCCCAGAAACTTAGGATATATAAGATATAAGATACAATTTGCTAAACACATGAAAATCAAGAAGAAAGAAGACCAAAGTGTGGACACTTTGCCTATTCCTAGAAATGGGAAAAAAACACTCATGGAAGGAGTTACAGAGACAAAATTTGGAGCTGTGACGAAAGGATGGATCATCTAGTGATTGCCATATGCAGGGATCCATCCCATAATCAGCTTCCAAATGCTGACACCATTGCATACACTAGCAAGATTTTGCTGAAAGGTCCCAGATATAGCTCTCTCTTGTGAGACTATGCCGGGGCCTAGCAAACACAGAAGTGGATGCTCACAGTCAGCTATTGGATGGATCACAGGGCTCCCAATGGAGGAGCTAAAGAAAGTACCCAAGGAGCTAAAGGGATCTGCAACCCTCTAGGTGGAACAATGTTATGAAGTAACCAGTACCCCAGAGCTCTTGACTCTAGCTGCATATGTATTAAAAGGTGTCCTAGTCGGCCATCATAGGAAAGAGAGGCCCATTGGACATGCAAACTTTATATGCCCTAGTACAGGGGAACGCCAGGGCCAACAAAATGGGAATGGGTGGGTAGGGGAGTGGGGGGGAGGGTATGCTTTTGGGATAGCATTGGAAATGTAATTGAGGAAAATCTGTAATAATAATAAAAAAAGAATGTAGAGGGGAAATAGGATAGGTGATTTTCAGAGGGGAGACATACTGGGAAAGGTGATAACATTTGAAATATAAATAAATAAAGTTTCCAATTTAAATAAATAAATAAACAAACATTTGTCATTACTTCCTGCTCTAGACAATGACCATGTAGCAGTCTATTCTTCAGGATTACAAAATTTCCAAGCACAAATGAATCTACTGACACCAAGAAACATCATCCAGGAAAAGTCACTGAGGTCCAAGTCTTTAATGTGAGATAATTGTGGTGACTTTTTGCACACTCCAAAATGACAAAATTCCAGGAGTTAAACAAGGATATTGGTAAATTAACTGTGTCGCTTATAAAGCAAATGAAAAGTGAGATGTTGCCTGTTTGACACTATTTTAGTATGTATGAAATCCCTTCTACTTCCACAGAAGGGACATTTACTGCAAGTGGAACAAATTTCATTTTGTGGGTGCTTGCGATTAACTCCATCTTTTATTCTTCAGCTCCTGGATCTTATACTTCTATAGATTATTTATTGGAATTTACATTTGTTTTAATTTCTTTTATATATAAAACTGTACAATAAAATTTTTCTGCTTTATATAGAAATTACACATGAATAAAAACATTTGCCTAATCACTGTTTAAGTTTTAATTCTACCAGTCCAAGAAAGAATTTATATTCAATTACACAGACACACAAATACAAACCACACATACAAGTAGAGATATGTTCTATGCACAGATATCACACAAAAATGATATATCTATAGTGATATAGATTATAATTATTAAAGAAATATGCATACAGATTTTAGATGACATATTTGTCACACCTATTTCACATGTATTTATAAATGCACTCGTATATTAAACAAGATGGGTTATTGATAAATAAGAAGGCATTTTAAAGCATGCTTTTGTCTCCATATGCTGCTTTTAAATGTCATATTTAAAATTTGAATGGAAGTACCATTTCAATTTAATTTGTTACATTGCTGTGGAGAAAATTATTTTCTTCTTAACTATTTGTCTCAAACACACCAGAAGATGCTTCCTCCTGGCTAAAAACACCTATTCAACCCAAATGCATTAGAAAATATGTTTAGCCATAGATAAAGAGCAAAAGCTTGATGTTTTCCTAACAGGAGATATTTTTGATCCTTATAAGATATAACTCAATTTTCAAGAGACACTTGTACTATGATTCCAAATCACAAATGCACAGCTACTATTCGATGACAGGAAACCTAACTAATGCGTTTTACACTTGCCTCTGAAGAGCCCCCCTTTGGGATAGAACAAACATGTAATAGAATGGCTCAGAAGTGAGTCAAAAGCATGTCTCCAGTTTCTCCTCTGAAATCTCATTTTTACTCCATTGTCCTTACAATTGACTCAGTGAATGATAAAAAGTCCCCAAATGGCATCTGTCACCTTTGATTCATGCTATACTTTACATAATATAGAAATAACTTAGGAGCCTGCAGGTAATAGATAGCTCAGCTGAAGAAATTATGATATGTGTGAAGCTCCTGAAATGAAGCCATCTCTCCCCCTATTAGGAAATGTAGAGTTACACATCAGTCTTCAAGTGTAACTCAAAGAAATGTCAGATGCAGGGTATTAAATGAATATCATTGTTTAAGACTCAACAGGAAAAAAGAATCAAAGGGAAGTCGGTAACTGTGAATACCAAATAATTTTATAAAAGTGTTAAATTAAACCACTTTCATCTCCTATAATTTTGCATTCCTATTTTCAAAAGTGGAGAATGTATGAGGCCAAATAATCATACAATTCAACCTCTAAAGAAATCAAAGGTTAAATTCATTAATATTAACCTCGATTGACCAGAATGTGAGTAAATATTTTCAAACATATTTGTTAAAAGTAGTCGATTATTTTTAGTTATAAAAGTATATAAAGCATTTTCTAAAGTTGTTTGAAAAGTATTTCTATTTTAAAGCTCAGCTTCAGAAATGTTAAATAAAATTAAGATATTAAAATTAAAAATAAAGTGGAAGTTGTTTTCATTATAAAAATTTGCTCATCTAAATTTCAATATACATTTAATTTAATTATTTAATTATATATCTTGCAATTATCACACATATGTAACTGTACTGAGAGAAATTAAACTGAGAGAAAACTGTGAAATTTGAATTCTTAATTAGAATAAGAATTATCTGTAAGTTAAGAATTTCAATAAATTACTGTTTATTCTTATTAATAAAAAGCAACATTACGCTGGGCATGGTGGCACATGCCTTTAATCCCAGCACTCGGGAGGCAGAAGCAGGCAAATTTCTGAGTTCGAGGCCAGCCTGGTCTACTAAGTGAGCTCCACGACAGTCAGAGCTATACAGAGAAAACCTGTCTTGAAAAACCAACAACAACAAAATAGCAACATTACAAAAATTTTTTTAAAAAAGCAACATTACAAAGTATTTAAGTGAATTATCATTCTATTTTAATTTTTGAATATGTTATCAATACTGGGTGCCTGATATAAATACAATTTTCTGAAACTTATCTAAGAAGTCATCCATATATTTATTCTGAAGTGATTTATGTAAAATTCATTTTTATTATTTCCATGCCTTTGGAGTGAATCATTTTGTTTTTCCTCAAAATTCCCTTGGAACACAATCAATATTTTATCACCGGAAACAGAACTGTGTTTACCTTGACACAGAATTCAAGTTCTATCCCTTCTTCTTCATCAAAATGTAGAAATCTGTCAACCCATCAGTCATATTGACCACATCCCTAAAGATCAAGTAGATCTGTTGTTCTTGACTCAACCAAGTGATTCCCCCACCCTCAAAGCCTGTGCATATTTCCTAAAATACCCACTTTTCTGCACAGAAAAACAGCATGGATTATGTGTCTATTAAAATTTAAAACTCAAGCCTCACCCTGCAGAACTGCTTTCAAAATGTCCTGGACACCAATCAAGAGTCAGCATCTTTTTTCCAACTTTTGCCATCTTGTTCTTCAACTCCTGGTTGAGCATTCAATTTAAGGTCACTCACCCTTTATGATTGGTCCTGCCAGTTCGAGTTCTCTCTTCTCTCTGGGCATATGTGAGATAAACGATCATTTCAGGTGCTTGTTGTTCAGTTGTTAGTGTTGTAATTTTATTTATTTATTCTTTTTTTTGTTATCTTCTCTTTGTCTCACCTGACTAAGTTATTCCTTATAATGTTCTTTGTCAAAATTTCTCTTAAGATTGTTTTCATCTATGTAGGAACAAACCAGTCATGGGTCAGCCTAAGATCAAAGATTGAAAAGTATTTGCTGTGAGACAGGCACCCATACATGAGGTCTTGACATTTGGGTATCTCTCTGGATAAAGATGCATCCTCCAAAAAAATCATTAAGTGATAAATTATGAAAAATTTCAATGAAATTTATGAATACAACAACACTATTTTGCTTTATAACTTCTAATCTATATAACAAGTGAATAGCTGACACATTTCATACATTTTCTTTTTTGTATCAAATGGGGATTGGCTAGGGTATTTTTCCTATCCAACTTTAGATTCAAATTTAAAATTTTTCTTGATAAAGAGAAGAATCAAAATGGGAAAACATTCTTGTTAAAGAAGAGAAGGCATAGAGTTATCAGGTATTCTGATATTTGGAACACTGAATGACAATTTAGGGCAGGGGAAGTCTGTTTTGGGGTCTTCTTAAGATTTTGAAGAGAAAGGAAGACTGTGGTAAAAATCAATAACATTTAGAGTACTCAATGCATACCCACAAGGAACTGATTCATTACAACTCCTGTGAACACAAGTTCATTCTTTCTCCAAAAGATTAAGACCCAGAATGGCTGTGGTATGATGTAAACTGTGCTTGATGAAATAGGGAAATATCAATTAAACTGGTAAACATCAAATCTAATAAAATTTACAGTAATTAGCTTTTATGTCTATATCAGTTTCATTCTTCAATGAAAAGATTTCCATTTTGACAAATGAAGCTAGGAATTAGTACAGGCCTTTGGTCTCCATTCCTTTCTCGGGAGAAATAAACTATTCTAAGAGCAGAATCATTGAAAGCATCCCACCTTTGCAACAGGCATTCTTAATGGCCTATGCTACTCTGAGTGCCTATTCACAGCTAATGTTTTTAGGGAGAGTGATGTCATTCATTGTAATTATGTAGCCTTGGGCATGTGGTCTACTCTTCAATAAAAAACCTCCAACTCATGCTACTACAAGCCACTCTAATTAAACGCCATGATTCTCTCTCTGTCTCTCTGTGTGTCTCTCTGTGTCTCTTTCTTTTCTTTTCTTTTCTTTTCTTTTCTTTTCTTTTCTTTTCTTTTCTTTCTTTCTTTCTTTCTTTCTTCCTTCCTTCCTTCCTTCCTTTCTTTCTTTCTTTCTTTCTTTCTTTCTTTCTTTCTTTCTTTCTTTCTTTCTTTCTTTCTTTCTTTCTTTCTTTCTTTCCCCAAACCCTCATACAAATACATGAAAGTGGAAATGAGACTTGTAAGGGAAGAAATATTTCAGTGGAAAAAGCAGGGAAATGACAGATGGAAATGAAGCAAGTTAAAATGATTAAAATCCATTATATTCATGTATGAAACTCTCAAACACTTTAAATAGAAAAAAAAATGAAGGTATCTTGTGATTTTTCTCCACATATTTGCATCATGAAAGAAACAGTTCTCAACTTAAAGGTATGATTAATACTAGAGTCAGTGTGAGTGACCATGGCTTAGGAATACAGATTTAGGTTATCACACATTCCATGTTTTAACATAGCAACAACAGTTTTATGAAACTTTATGGTTGCAGAACAATAATAAGTTAAGAAACATTAAAATACATTGCTATGAATAATAGGTAGGTTGAAAAAACCAAAGCGAGAGGTCTCTGGAATAGGTCTCTGATACGTTCTGTTTGATCTTAATCTTTGTTGGTGGAATCTGGAGTTTTAGCCCTATATTGCAAGTTATTTTTCTAATGATCACAGAGATGTTAGGTAATTAACAAAGGTTGGCAATAAATAGCTAATAAGGTGAAAGGGTCCCTGAAATAATTTATCTCTGGTTGACACAATTCCAAATTTTCTATACATATTAAAGTTAGTTAATAAAACTTGCCCAAATTGGGATCCAGATCAAGGGGAGGGGCCTTGACACTGTTACTGATGCTGTGGTGTGATTACAGACAGGAGCTTAGCATGGCTGCCTTTGGAGAGGCCCAAGAAGCAGCTGATTCAGATGCACATACTAGCACCCAACCAACGGAGGGGAGTTGAGGACCCCTTTGAGGGAACTGTCAGCTGGAAGAATCTGAGGAGGGAGGTAGCTCCATGGGAAGACCAGCAGTCTCAACTGACCTGGATCCACAAGATCTCTTAGACACTGAGTCACCATCCAGGCAGCATATATCAGCTGATATGAGATCTCTGACACATCTGCAACATTGTACTATCTAGTCTGGCCTCAGTGAAAGAAGAAGCACCTAACCCTTTAGAGACTTGAGTCCCTTGGTGGGATAGGAGTGATGGTGTGGGGACATCCTATTGGAGATGGGGTGGTGGGGGGAGGAAGTATAGGATGGGTAGCAGTTGGGAGGGCAGAACAGGAGGGGGATGAATTCTGGACTATAAAAAGGGATTAAAGAATAAAAAGAACCAAATCTAAAACAAAACAAAACAAAACAAAACAAAACAAAACAAAACAAAACAAAAAACTTTCAGAACATTTGGCATCCAGTGTGACTTTTTCCAGGAACATTATTCACACATTATTATTTAGCGATATTAAAAAATGTTTATGATAGAGGCTACCTGAAAAGCTGGTAGAAAATAAGCACATAAAAATATATAGGATTAGGCAAGGAGGAAAGAAAACATTATTTCCAAACGTGTTTGAGGATAAGAGTAGTAACAGACACCAAAGTTAGGATTCACCATCATTCTTTCCATTGAATTTAAACAGTTCCTCTCAGGGTCACTCAGTTTATTACAGTGGCTTGATGTCCTTGCTTGAAAGATCAAATTGTCTGAATGTAGAGAGTTTACCTGGAATGAAGTAATCCTTTCAACTTTCAACTTCTCAAATGAAGAACCCATAAATTAACAGTGATAAAACTTTACAGGTATTTTTTCATAACAATATTACTTGAATAAAAAGACGGATGGTCTCTCTTTTCATTCCTCTCCAAAACAGGCAATATGAGATATATAACTGTTTTTATAATTTTATGTACTATAATCACATAATACTTTTAAATGTTTATATGTAACTGTGTGTTCTTGTGATTTTATTCATACTTTTATTTAAATATTAAATTTATATAGATGAAATAAATACAGATGATTCTATGACTACAGAAAATGTAATATTACAACCCATAAATTGTTAGATGTAACAGCAGCACCAACAACAAATTTATCTTTACTTTGTCTATTAATCAGACAATAGCAGCTAAACCAAGAAGATGTGGCCTTTCCAATTTAGGCATGATGGTCTCTCTGAAGTGAGAGTGACTTTGAAGCATAAAAGGAAGTTAACCTTCTTGGTGTGATGCTGTAAAAGGTGTCTGCTCATATATATCTGCTTCCAGGATCATTTCGATCAAGGAAAGGTGATGACAGTCTGCTTTTCTCTTGTGATTCAGACTTCCATTTCAAGGAAATCAGCAGTATGCTGCCTATTTTTGAATCGATTAATCATTTTTTTTTGTCTGTTGCCATGGCATTTTGTGCTTGCTATATTATTGAGGTAGGAAATTTGGTCAGTAATT